>NC_090324.1:140619576-141219576 GCF_040869045.1 Eurosta solidaginis
AGCTGTCTACTTGCTACCTGTTCAAAAAAGTGACCATAAATTTCTTTAAATGCATTTTATCGGCGGAGAAAGTAGTCGAATAAGTGCACGTTTAAGAATACATATGTACAATATGTAGCGAAATCAATTGCCAAAAACCTAATACATGCTAGCAGAGTACTTCAACGTGCCGATTTTACTATTAAAATTTACTACCAAACACCAATAACGATTTATAATACTTTCCAGTAATGGATAAAATTAATTTAATGGCTAAGATACATCTAATGCGTAGAGTTCCAATTCGCTGTTAATCTAATGGATAAACTGCATCTAATGGGTAGAGTTCCAATTCGTTAGCACCATTAGGGCACGGCTTTGTTCTTACAACGTTCTGGCTATTCAGATCACTTCACTCATCAGCATATTTTTTCATTGGATACATACCGGCAAATTTTCACCAAATACGTCCTAATAACTGCTGACGATCAAATTGTATCCTATTCAACGTAAAACCAAAGTTATTTGTAAAATTCATTTATTCAATAATAATAAAAATTATCACAAGACCAAAGCTGAGTCTCCTTGGAGTTTTCTTTAGAGGAAGAAAAGTTCATGACATTCTGTCGATTTCGAACTACGCCATATTGCTTCGGTGAGTCAATTTACTTCAAATTTAATTACAACCAGAAAGGTAGGGTGTTCCTACCTCTTCCACTTGCTGCAGACAACCATATCTCATACAAAAGGGACCCCAGTTACAATAGTATTTCCACAATACTAAACATTTTTGGTGGTCTATGAAGGGACCCTTCAACAACTATTATACTGTAACCGCTGGGCAAGGTCATAGGCGCTACAGCTGCTACAATCAACATATTTTTTCTTTACATAAGGCACGCTGAAGTCGACGCGTATGCTCTGCTAATATCGCCGCTGCAGTCAATTTATTTTTCGTTGTATGGGCACGCTGAAGTCGACGCGTATGCTTTGCTAACATCGCTGCTGCATAAAAATAATATCAGGATTCTTCATCATAGCATACATATTGATACTTCGTCACTCTGCGGTCAACAGCAGATTTTGCTTTGCATCGGAACGCTAACGTCTTTCTCTGCCAACATCTAACATACATATTTATATTTAACGCTTACATTGCCTATTTCGATTTTCTTCACAGTAAGTTATTTAATTTGCATAGCCGTATACTTATAAACAATTATAATATGGGGGATGTAGCATTAATCAAGCTACAAGCAGATCGACTTACGACCCTTGAAAAAATTCTGGTCAACTTTAAGAAAGATTCCGCTTCGCGAAAAAGTAAGCCATATTTTGAAGAGCGATTAAAACGTGATAGTGCTCTGAATAAGGAGTTTTGTTCCACGCATAAATCTATTATATGTTCAGACATTAAAGATGATGACCATGAATATTTTACTAATGATGTTGCCTTCCCATTTGAAGAAATTCACTTGAAGCTCTTCTATCTGGTAAAACAGCAGCAAACAGATAATTCTCCCCTGCATCGGATTGCGAGGAGACAAAGACTAAGAACCAATCATCTGATTCTCAAGTGTAATTTGTCGCTCCTGCTCAATTTCCACGCTTACCAGTACCCTCGTTTTCTGGCAAGTTCACCGATTGGCCAAGCTTCCATGATTCATTCAATCGAATAATTCATAACAAGCCGTGATTAAATTCTATCCGAAAATGTTATAATTTGAAGCAGGCATTGGTAATTGACCGAGATCTGTATATACATAAAATGATTTTAACGGAAGTAAATTATTCCACGGCATGGTATTTGTTAATAAAACATTATAATAATCCGCGTATAATATTTTCCCATCATATGAATACGTTGTACTATTTACAAGTTCTTGCTAACGAAAAGGCATACGACATAAAGACTCTACTTAATGTGGCGAAATTCATAGGAATTTAAACGGCTTAAGGTTCCAATTGAGGAATGCGATCATTGGATTGCACATTACTTAACTACCAAATTACCAGTTGAAACACACTCCGCATGGAGCGTCATCTAAGAAGTAAAATAGAGATTCCTACCTTTTCTGATTTACCAGACTTTTTAACCAATCGTCTCTTTACAATTGATGCAATCGAAAACCGCGCTTTAACTTTTAATGCCACACCCACACGTCCATTGTGAAATGATAATAAGAACGATCATCTTCAGAAATCCAAGTTATCTGTGCGTACGGTACATAATGTAAAATCACACCACGCAACCACTAAAGCCCATCAATCTACACAAGATCTCTGTGCTCTTTGTGGGCAAGCACGTATAATTCGCCGTTGCCCAAACTTTCTATCCAAAGATACCCATCTGTTAGTCATTTGTCCAAACAGTTTCTTTTGGCCAAGGCTTTGGTATCACTACGGAACGAAGGCACACTTCAATCCTCGAAATTTTATGCTGTTATAGATCAAGGTTCGGAAGGAACAATTATTTCCGAGAATACAGTCCAACGCTTATGTCTTCAACGTCATTCTACTTCCGCAGATATCTGTAGAGTTGGTTTTAGTGCACTGAGCCAGTCGAAATTTGCAGTTAGCTTCACTATACATTCTTGCCTCGACGAAGGTTTTGCTGCTCCCATCGAAAGCGCTTACGCGCTGACTCATCTCACCACGGAACTGCCAAGTCCGTGCTGCATTCCTCAAGAAGTGGAACATATTCAAGGTCTCACTATGGCAGACCGCTTATACTATCAGCCTAAGAAAATTGACCTCATTCTTGGCGCTGACATAATTGCGCAAATCTTATTACCTGAAATGAGGATCTGTACGTTTAATCAGCCGATTGCTCAAAAAACCCACCGCGGCTGAATTTTGCTGGGTCGAATTGATTCTTCCCCACCTCCCGCTATCAAGGTGCACTGCCGTTATACTAACATTGAACTAGAAGCGCTTGTGCAAAGATTCTACGACAGCGAATAAGTGCCTGTTGAAAACACAATGTCAGAGCAAGACAAGTGGTGCGAAGAGTTTTTTTGCAAAACCCATGTGAGACAAGCTAATGGAAAGTACCTGGTTCGACTTCCACTAAAATCAATTTACGACCCTAATCACACTTTAGGAAGATCCAGACAAATTGCACTCAATCGGTTTTTACAATTGGAGCGTAAGTTTCAGCGCGACGAAACATTCCGTTCTCAATACACGGCTGGTATAGACGACTACTTTCTCTGCAACCAAATCGTTCCAGCGACGTCCAGCGAAGAACAATATTATTCGCTGACTGAAACAAATAAGCCCACGTTTAGCTCCTGCGTTTTACCACATCACGCAGTACTCAAGATAGATAACTCCACCACGAAAATTCGAATCGTTTATGACGCTTAGTCAAAAACTTCAAATGTGCGTGCACTGGCCCACCCTTTAAAAATAACCTACCTGCACTTATTCTTAATTTGATTTTATAGCTGACATCCAAAGGATGACCGATGCATTGACATGCACCAAGATGATGTGCATTATCAGCGAATTCTTTGGCGAGATAAGGATGAACAAGTGCAAGAATACTGCCTCACCACGGTTACCTTCGGCACGGCCTCAGCTACATATACTGCAACAAGGGTTATTCACCAAATCGCACGCGATGAGAAAGAGCGTTTTCCCCCCGCCGAGGATATTTTTCTGAATGACGTTTACGTAGACGATGTACTTAATGGTATGGAACTAGGGAAGTGGTCAAGCAATACGACTGATCTATTGCAATCCATCCCCGCGGAACATCATTATTTTAGTTCAAGTTGTCTACTCAACGAAGACCAAACCATTAAAACGACTTGCTTACGTTTTCCTTAAATTTTCCAATTTTGCATCTAGCGACTAAATGATCGGTGTTAGGTAATATAGCACGAATATTCGACCCACTCGAAATCTTAAGTCCAATATCTATCACTGCAAAGATAATCTTAAAGAAAATCTGAACATTGAAATTCATTGGAATTACATGCCTTCTGCGATGGTTCATCCGTTGCTTATGCAGCGGCCGTATATTTACGAATACAATACCTGCACGGTGGGATTCATACCCATCTGATTACGTCTAAATCCAAAGTCACACCCAGCAATCCAATTAAAATTCCACGAGTCGAGCTATGTGGACCGGTACTGGCCACAACCATTGCCAAGTGGGCAAAAAAACATTTACAAAAGCGCTGTGGTGAAATCCCAACATATTATTAGACTGATGCAACTACCATTCTATATTGGATCACGGCTGATGTGAATAAATGGAAAATATACGTGGCGAATCGCGTTTCTAAAATTTTGGCAAGTAGCTCACCAAGTCAATGGCGTCATGTAAAAACTCAAGATATCCGGCCGACTGCGCAACAAAGGGCTTAACCCCAACCCAGCTGCAACAATACGACGTTTGGTGGCAAGGGCCTGCTTGGTTGCGGAAAGATAAATCGACTTGGCCTGTCTCCTTCATAAACCGCGAAGAAATCGACAGCACAATGACAGAAGAAAAACCTACTAAACGTCGTTTATACTTCGATATTCTTCTTACAACCAACTTATACGTGTAACACCTTGGCTTCTTAGATTTTTTCATAATCTCCACAAACCTAATGTTGCCGACAAAAATCAGAACCGCTCACAACTAACGAACTGCAACAAAGTCTCTATCGAATTTTTTACTTAGTACAGTGGGAAGCTTTTGGAGCTGAAATGCGATGCATCAAATCGAATACCAACTTGTCTACCAATAGTCCACTAATAAGTTTAGCACCATTCAACTAAATCAATTTTTCGTGAAAAGTATACAAAATATTAATAATGAGATTGAAATAGTGGGAAATAACTTTAACCATGATTATACTGTACACACATACTTCGAGTTCACGGAAGTGACAGCTGATACTGTAGCAAAAGTTGTTAAACAGTTTAAACACAAGATAGGTGGCAAGAAACTTTTGACGGATGGTGTTGTAAAAGACTCAGTTGAATACACAGGATACTTTTATGCTGATATAATTAATGAGAGCTTTGGAACTGCTACCATGCCAGATTGTTGGAAACTTACTACGGTAACGCCAGTTTATAAAGTCAAAAATACCATAAAATCGAATGAAATGCGACCAATAAATACATTGCCAGCAGATGAGAAAATCATCGAATTAATTGTAAAAGAGCAGCTGCAAGAATACATTGAATTAAATAAAATTATAACTTCGAAGCAATCAGGTTTTCGAAAAAAACACTCATGTGAGACGGTTTTAAATTCAATTGTTTTTGAGTGGAAAAATCAACTAAATGAAAGAAACTACGTAATTGCGGTATTTTTGGACCTAAAACGAGCTTTCGAAACTGTATCTCACCAAATTATGATGGATAAACTGTATAGTATCGGCATAAGAGACAAAGCGCTGGACTGGTTTAAAAGTTATTTCTCCAACCGACGTCAACAAACATTAATTAATGGTACTTCTATATCAAGTGAAGAAGCTGTTAATATCGGCCTTCCACAAGGATCGATACTTGCACCAATACTTTTTAAAATATATATAAATGACATAGTCAAAGCAGTAAACCATTGTGATATCAAATTGTTTGCAGATGATACCCTTATTATGATAAGCGATAAAAATCTCAATGTAGCTATTGAAAAAATGCAATCAGATTTAGATAGTGTATATCTCTGGATGTGCCAAAATAAATTAAAGATAAATGCTGATAAGACCAAATATATGATCTTAAGTAGAACACTTATTAGTAATACAAATGAACTAAAAATCGGAAACTGCAAAATTATGGAAGTAGATAAAATAAAATACCTAGGTATAGTTATTGATAATAAAGTGAAATTCGAAGATCATGTAAACGACTTGAAGCAAAAGATTGCAAAAAAGATAGGCTTTTTATACAGATCATGTAAATTTGTTTCAAAAAAGCATAAAATTTTTGTATATAGAACAATCGTGGAACCTCATTTTAATTACTGCCCTACCATATTGTTTTTAGTGGCAGATAGTGTGATAGACAGTTTACAAAAAATGCAAAATAAAGCGATGAGGTTTATTCTAAAGAAAAAATACGATACTCCGACAAGAGAAATGCAAAACGAATTGCAATGGCTTAGTGTAAAACAACGGATCCTTTTCTTTGTGATGATTTTTATTTTTAATATTAAAAAAGGTAATCTACCAGAGTATTTGAGCAACAATATTGTATATCAAAGAGACGTTCACAATATTAATACGAGAAATAAAAATAGCTTCAGACTTCCGCTCTTTACAACGGAAAGAGGACAGCTTAACTTGTTTTATAAAGGTCTAAAAAGATTTAATGAGCTTCCTGTAGAAATTAGAAACTGTGAAGACTTAAATATGTTTAAAAATTAATTACACTTATATTGTCGCACAACTGTGATACGATAGAGATTTCATATTACATGTGATAAGTTTATATGTTGTAAATCTAGGCATAAAAGCTGTAATAATAATAATAAATAAATAAATAAATAGACGCCAATAAAGTTCTTCGCGTTCGCGGTCGGCTAAAACATGCCAATCTGCCATACGATCAAAAGCATCCTATGATTTTACCAAACAATCATCACTTCACGAAACTCCTCATTAACTTCGCTCATCAAATTACTTTACATGGTGGCACGCAATTATCGCTAGCATACATTCGACGGCAGTTTTGTATAATACATGGCCAAAAAACAGTGCGTAATCAACTCCGATATTGCAACACGTGCTTTCGTAACAAACCCCAGTCACTGACTCAATTAATGGGAGACTTGCCCGCTCAATGAGTTAACCGCAACTGGAATAGACTAAACAGGTCCAATTGAATTGAAATCGTCGAAGTATCGAGGGAACACTGTATATATAGAGTTTACATTGCCATATTCATCTGCCTGGCTAAGAAGGCGTGCATCTTGAAGCAGTCACCAGGCTGTCTACCTAACATTTTTTATGGGCTTTACAGCATTTGATTGGACGACGTGGACGTTGTCACAACATTTACAGTGACTGTGGCACTAACTTCATTGGTGCAGAACCCATTCTCAAAAGCAATTACCAAAAATTTAGGGATGATTTTAAACGCGAAGTAATTCCCTAAACTAACTGGGCAACATATTCAATGGCATTTCAATCCAACTCATTCCCCCAACTTTGACGGGATTTGGGAAGCGAAAATAAAGTCCATTAAATACCACTTAAAAAGAGCCGTCGCACGGTGGTGTATTTGTTCAATTTAGCTGGCCAAAAGTCGGTTTTTAAATATATTCCATTTTTTTTTTTTTAATATACTCCCTGGCGTTCCTAGATGTCCAATGAGTAGTAGACATACCCAAAAACATATCTGCAACGGTAACGTAGTTAACCGCGTACATCTAAAGTTGTATAAAAATTGTGTGCAGTTCGATGTATTTTTTGATTAAAAAGCAATATACCCTTCTAACCTAAATACTTGTTCACTAGTTTAGCCTTAATCAAATCTATTTACATTTTCTTTTAGGAGAGGTAAATGTTTTTTAAATTCATATGTTCGGTTTTGTATAACACATATTTTAACTGAGTTTTTCTACTTGTAATACTACTGCTTTTCAATATTAAAAATTTTAAAAACCTATATCTTTTTTTCATGGCATATTATGTCAGTAATTTTTTGGCAATACATAAGCTTGTGCTTGTTTCAAAGTTTAATAACAAAAAAGGCTGCGCATACCCCCGATTTTTTGAGTGGTGATAAATTTTGTAAGATGCTGATACCCTTATTGGCAAAAGGTGGCAACCTTATGAAAACATCCCCAGTGGCAACACCTAGGTGGGAAGTCTTAAAATGTAATACTATATCGAGGTACCAAATTTGATTCAAATCGGTTAAGCCGCTTCCGAGATGGTAGTGCATGTACAAAGAAATATAAAAAAGGAGGCGAGATGGCAACCCTAAGTGGCAACCCTTATTACAAATGTCAATAGAAATGCGGACTAAACTACTCTTCGTTTGATATCCATATTGACATATCTCATGTAACGCCAAAAAAATAACCACGGGTTCATCCGAAACCGGGGTTCCAATCAATAGTAATTCTGCGCGGAACACCGTGAATTTACTGTCAAATATTTCCTTTCATAACTACATATGAAATGAGACAACCACTTTTTGAACAGAAATAACTGCTGTTTTAATTTTGGCCAGATAGATTGATCAAATACCCCACCGTGCGTCGGTGGAACGCGATTGACTTATGAGCAGCTATCAACGGTTTTAATTCGTATTGAGGCGTGACCACTAGCTTCAGATCCCGATGACTTGTTGATACTCACTCTTGGACATTTTTTAATAGGGGTTGCCTAGCTGTCTCCGCCGTAAACTTCGGCTGCAAATAAATCTTTGTCTACACAATATTTTGAACTTCAACTTTTGGTCCAACAGTGTTGGACAAGATGGGCGACGGATTGTCTCTCTCATCTTCAAGCTCGCCCTAAGTGGAGACAACAAGAAACAAATTTAACTGTGGGTGAGCTTGTTTTGATAAAGGATGACCTGCTACCCCAAATCAATAGCTGTTAAATCGCGTCACGGATCTACATCCAGGATCAGGCAACCTCGTTCGGGTCGTCACTGTTCGCACAAAACAAGGCTTCTACAAGCGGCCGGTTTCTAAAATCTGCAGATTACCGATCCCAACTTCCAAAGGACCTCTTCCTAATTGATGCTGCTCATCTTCTAAAAGGTATTGCTAAAGCTCACACACCTTATTATCGTCCGCTACCATACCCGTTTGCGTAGCAGTTATGCAACGGGGCCGGCATGTACAATATGTAACGAAATCAATTGCCAAAAAACTAATACATGCTGGCAGAGTACTTCAGAGTGTCGATTTTTATATTAGAATTGACTACCAAGCACCAATCACGATTTATAATACTTGCCAGTATTGGATAGAATTAATCTAATGGCTAAAATGCATTTAATGGGTAGAGTTCCAATTCGTCGTTAATCTAATGGGTGAGTTCCAATTCGTCAGCACCATTGAGACACCGTTTTGTTCTTACAACGATCTGGCTATGTAGCTCACTTCACTCATCAGTATATTATTTCATTGTACACATACCGGCAAATTTCCACCAAATACATCCTAAAAACTGTTGACGATAAAATTGTATCCTATTCAACGTAAAACCAAAGTTATTTGTAAAATTCATTTATTCAATAATAATAAAAACTAGTATCGCCTGTGGACGAAATTCGACCAACATGTATTTTTTTCAACTCAGTCTATGCACCAAGTGTTGGAAATATAGCAAACTGGTCTAACTTACTTAACTTTTTCTTTACAATTTTTAATTTGATCTAAGACTTTGTACTTTGTGATTGTATTTTCTCAAATTTTCTACAAACTTTTCACATGTAATTATAACGTTTTGGTATGGAGCTCCTTAAACAAAAATATAAAAATTATGTAAAATCAAATGAAATTGACATAGAATTATGGTGAAATTACTTGAAATTGAATGGAAAAATAGGTTTTTCCACACCACCGGGAGGGTCCCCGTTGGCGCGCTACCGAAGTTAGTTTTGGGAGCACGGTTCCCCAGTAGGCCTATATTACCCATATACATATATCGCCCATTTACTTCAATAGTGTCATAATTCAAAAAACATGAACTTTTAGTTAAAAACGAAGAAATTTGCTAAAGGAATTTGACCTATTTCATTTAATTTTGTATAAATACATATCTAATATGTAAGTGTGACACAAAAGAATAATTTCGAGTAGATTGGAGGAAAAAAAAAATAAAATAAAAATATAAAAAAAATTTGTAATGAGAAAGAAGGCAGAGTTTACTAAAAAAAATGTTTAATTAAAGAAAAAAAAAACAAAATAAAGTACTTAAATTGCGAAAAAAGTAAGTGAAGTGACAAACAGTTCCATATAAAAACCCAATAAGTGCACTTAGCCTTTTTCCGGGTTTTAATGTGATCATTGTGGAAATATGAAGATTGTAATGTTCGAATATTTAATGTTGGGATTCCCGTTGTGATCTATGTACGTAATTAATTTGTATTAAATTTGTAAACACTCCATTTCATGAATATATATGACCACATCTACCATAAAATATCGTCTTTGAACAATATAATACTAAGATATAACAAAGCAGAATAAATTAGAAACTTTTTTGGGACGCTTTTTTGTTTCGTTTAATATACAACGTGAAATTTTCCGATTTAGTCAAATTGCATTTAAATAATAATAAACCAATTTGAAATAAGAGAATATATAATAAAATAAAATAAGAAATAAAATAAATTAGCAATAAAGGCAATATAAAAAATTTAATGTTATATTTTTGAAACTTTTTTTTTTTGTTCAGTATAAGACGTACTTTATCTAAAATAACGATTAAATCTGCAAATGCAAACACATTTTCGGGCAAATTTGCCATTAATTGTTATAAATAAATTAGTTAGTTTCAACAAAAGTTAACTCATTATTTGTGATTTCATATTTTTTTGAAAACAACTAAAATAAAAACAAGGAATCTGTTAAATAAAAACTTATGTATTTACGTGTAAGTTCAATTTGCCACAAAAAATGGGCCGGTCAAAAATTAATTCTATTTAAGATTTTTTGGTACGCTACAAATTATTTTGGAACAATTTTTTAGGATTTTGGTAGGGGCTATTATAGGTAAGTGGCAACAATGGGAAACCGTATTTGTATGTAGGTGAAACATTTGTGCTTTCGTATTTAGCGGGGATATTTAAAGGTTTAGGTCTTTGAAATTCGCATTAGAACACTTAGATAATTGTTCCCAAAGATGGTGCGCTTGTGCACGGAAATGAATTTCGATATTTGTATGAATTGTTCGAATTTACAAAAAAAATTTTCTATTAATTATAAACAAATAGAGTAATATGATTTTTTTAATAATCGGGGATTGCCCATATTGCTTTTTTTAAATGTATGAAAACATTTATTTGAAGCAATTTTTTTTTTTAATTTTATAATTTATTTAATAATTTGGGAAAAATTTAAACAACGTGACATCAGGACGGACAAGGCGACAGCTGTTTCGATTATACCTTGTAAATCTCTTCAAAGCCTTTTCTCCCGGGAGTGGGAGTCGAACTCGCACCCCTACGATAGTTGAAATGGTTGTAAACGCATTCAGCTACGTCATGCCTGTTGTGAAGTCTTTCCCAATTGCCTTCTTTTTGCATATTTTTAATCTTTTTACACATTGCATACTTCGTATGCAATTATGTGTTAAAGCTATGCTTGGTACGGCGGTTTTCAAAGAAACTTTGGTTTTTGTTGTTGTTTTCGTTCTATTTATAGAACTACAACGAATTAACCAATTTTGTCTGTATGTATGATTTTTTTAATAATCGGGGATTGCCCATATTGCTTTTTTTAAATGTATGAAAACATTTATTTGAAGCAATTTTTTTTAATTTTATAATTTATTTAATAATTTGGGAAAAATTTAAACAACGTGACATCAGGACGGACAAGGCGACAGCTGTTTCGATTATACCTTGTAAATCTCTTCAAAGCCTTTTCTCCCGGGAGTGGGAGTCGAACTCGCACCCCTACGATAGTTAAAATGGTTGTAAACGCATTCAGCTACGTCATGCCTGTTGTGAAGTCTTTCCCAATTGCCTTCTTTTTGCATATTTTTAATCTTTTTACACATTGCATACTTCGTATGCAATTATGTGTTAAAGCTATGCTTGGTACGGCGGTTTTCAAAGAAACTTTGGTTTTTGTTGTTGTTTTCGTTCTATTTATAGAACTACAACGAATTAACCAATTTTGTCTGTATGCATGATTTTTTTAATAATCGGGGATTGCCCATATTGCTTTTTTTAAATGTATGAAAACATTTATTTGAAGCAATTTTTTTTTTAATTTTATAATTTATTTAATAATTTGGGAAAAATTTAAACAACGTGACATCAGGACGGACAAGGCGACAGCTGTTTCGATTATACCTTGTAAATCTCTTCAAAGCCTTTTCTCCCGGGAGTGGGAGTCGAACTCGCACCCCTACGATAGTTGAAATGGTTGTAAACGCATTCAGCTACGTCATGCCTGTTGTGAAGTCTTTCCCAATTGCCTTCTTTTTGCATATTTTTAATCTTTTTACACATTGCATACTTCGTATGCAATTATGTGTTAAAGCTATGCTTGGTACGGCGGTTTTCAAAGAAACTTTGGTTTTTGTTGTTGTTTTCGTTCTATTTATAGAACTACAACGAATTAACCAATTTTGTCTGTATGTATGATTTTTTTAATAATCGGGGATTGCCCATATTGCTTTTTTTAAATGTATGAAAACATTTATTTGAAGCAATTTTTTTTTTAATTTTATAATTTATTTAATAATTTGGGAAAAATTTAAACAACGTGACATCAGGACGGACAAGGCGACAGCTGTTTCGATTATACCTTGTAAATCTCTTCAAAGCCTTTTCTCCCGGGAGTGGGAGTCGAACTCGCACCCCTACGATAGTTGAAATGGTTGTAAACTCATTCAGCTACGTCATGCCTGTTGTGAAGTCTTTCCCAATTGCCTTCTTTTTGCATATTTTTAATCTTTTTACACATTGCATACTTCGTATGCAATTATGTGTTAAAGCTATGCTTGGTACGGCGGTTTTCAAAGAAACTTTGGTTTTTGTTGTTGTTTTCGTTCTATTTATAGAACTACAACGAATTAACCAATTTTGTCTGTATGCATGATTTTTTTAATAATCGGGGATTGCCCATATTGCTTTTTTTAAATGTATGAAAACATTTATTTGAAGCAATTTTTTTTTTAATTTTATAATTTATTTAATAATTTGGGAAAAATTTAAACAACGTGACATCAGGACGGACAAGGCGACAGCTGTTTCGATTATACCTTGTAAATCTCTTCAAAGCCTTTTCTCCCGGGAGTGGGAGTCGAACTCGCACCCCTACGATAGTTGAAATGGTTGTAAACACATTCAGCTACGTCATGCCTGTTGTGAAGTCTTTCCCAATTGCCTTCTTTTTGCATATTTTTAATCTTTTTACACATTGCATACTTCGTATGCAATTATGTGTTAAAGCTATGCTTGGTACGGCGGTTTTCAAAGAAACTTTGGTTTTTGTTGTTGTTTTCGTTCTATTTATAGAACTACAACGAATTAACCAATTTTGTCTGTATGTATGATTTTTTTAATAATCGGGGATTGCCCATATTGCTTTTTTTAAATGTATGAAAACATTTATTTGAAGCAATTTTTTTTTTAATTTTATAATTTATTTAATAATTTGGGAAAAATTTAAACAACGTGACATCAGGACGGACAAGGCGACAGCTGTTTCGATTATACCTTGTAAATCTCTTCAAAGCCTTTTCTCCCGGGAGTGGGAGTCGAACTCGCACCCCTACGATAGTTGAAATGGTTGTAAACGCATTCAGCTACGTCATGCCTGTTGTGAAGTCTTTCCCAATTGCCTTCTTTTTGCATATTTTTAATCTTTTTACACATTGCATACTTCGTATGCAATTATGTGTTAAAGCTATGCTTGGTACGGCGGTTTTCAAAGAAACTTTGGTTTTTGTTGTTGTTTTCGTTCTATTTATAGAACTACAACGAATTAACCAATTTTGTCTGTATGTATGATTTTTTTAATAATCGGGGATTGCCCATATTGCTTTTTTTAAATGTATGAAAACATTTATTTGAAGCAATTTTTTTTTTAATTTTATAATTTATTTAATAATTTGGGAAAAATTTAAACAACGTGACATCAGGACGGACAAGGCGACAGCTGTTTCGATTATACCTTGTAAATCTCTTCAAAGCCTTTTCTCCCGGGAGTGGGAGTCGAACTCGCACCCCTACGATAGTTGAAATGGTTGTAAACGCATTCAGCTACGTCATGTGTGTTGTGAAGTCTTTCCCAATTGCCTTCTTTTTGCATATTTTTAATCTTTTTACACATTGCATACTTCGTATGCAATTATGTGTTAAAGCTATGCTTGGTACGGCGGTTTTCAAAGAAACTTTGGTTTTTGTTGTTGTTTTCGTTCTATTTATAGAACTACAACGAATTAACCAATTTTGTCTGTATGTATGATTTTTTTAATAATCGGGGATTGCCCATATTGCTTTTTTTAAATGTATGAAAACATTTATTTGAAGCAATTTTTTTTTTTTTTAATTTTATAATTTATTTAATAATTTGGGAAAAATTTAAACAACGTGACATCAGGACGGACAAGGCGACAGCTGTTTCGATTATACCTTGTAAATCTCTTCAAAGCCTTTTCTCCCGGGAGTGGGAGTCGAACTCGCACCCCTACGATAGTTGAAATGGTTGTAAACGCATTCAGCTACGTCATGCCTGTTGTGAAGTCTTTCCCAATTGCCTTCTTTTTGCATATTTTTAATCTTTTTACACATTGCATACTTCGTATGCAATTATGTGTTAAAGCGCTGCTTGGTACGGCGGTTTTCAAAGAAACTTTGGTTTTTGTTGTTGTTTTCGTTCTATTTATAGAACTACAACGAATTAACCAATTTTGTCTGTATGTATGATTTTTTTAATAATCGGGGATTGCCCATATTGCTTTTTTTAAATGTATGAAAACATTTATTTGAAGCAATTTTTTTTTTTTTAATTTTATAATTTATTTAATAATTTGGGAAAAATTTAAACAACGTGCCATCAGAAGAGATTTACAAGGTATAATCGAAACAGCTGTCGCCTTGTCCGTCCTGATGTCACGTTGTTTAAATTTTTCCCAAATTATTAAATAAATTATAAAATTAAAAAAAAAAATTGCTTCAAATAAATGTTTTCATACATTTAAAAAAAGCAATATGGGCAATCCCCGATTATTAAAAAAAATCATACATACAGACAAAATTGGTTAATTCGTTGTAGTTCTATAAATAGAACGAAAACAACAACAAAAACCAAAGTTTCTTTGAAAACCGCCGTACCAAGCATAGCTTTAACACATAATTGCATACGAAGTATGCAATGTGTAAAAAGATTAAAAATATGCAAAAAGAAGGCAATTGGGAAAGACTTCACAACAGGCATGACGTAGCTGAATGCGTTTACAACCATTTCAACTATCGTAGGGGTGCGAGTTCGACTCCCACTCCCGGGAGAAAAGGCTTTGAAGAGATTTACAAGGTATAATCGAAACAGCTGTCGCCTTGTCCGTCCTGATGTCACGTTGTTTAAATTTTTCCCAAATTATTAAATAAATTATAAAATTTAAAAAAAAATTGCTTCAAATAAATGTTTTCATACATTTAAAAAAAGCAATATGGGCAATCCCCGATTATTAAAAAAATCATACATAGAGACAAAATTGGTTAATTCGTTGTAGTTCTATAAATAGAACGAAAACAACAACAAAAACCAAAGTTTCTTTGAAAACCGCCGTACCAAGCATAGCTTTAACACATAATTGCATACGAAGTATGCAATGTGTAAAAAGATTAAAAATATGCAAAAAGAAGGCAATTGGGAAAGACTTCACAACAGGCATGACGTAGCTGAATGCGTTTACAACCATTTCAACTATCGTAGGGGTGCGAGTTCGACTCCCACTCCCGGGAGAAAAGGCTTTGAAGAGATTTACAAGGTATAATCGAAACAGCTGTCGCCTTGTCCGTCCTGATGTCACGTTGTTTAAATTTTTCCCAAATTATTAAATAAATTATAAAATTAAAAAAAAATTGCTTCAAATAAATGTTTTCATACATTTAAAAAAAGCAATATGGGCAATCCCCGATTATTAAAAAAATCATACATACAGACAAAATTGGTTAATTCGTTGTAGTTCTATAAATAGAACGAAAACAACAACAAAAACCAAAGTTTCTTTGAAAACCGCCGTACCAAGCATAGCTTTAACACATAATTGCATACGAAGTATGCAATGTGTAAAAAGATTAAAAATATGCAAAAAGAAGGCAATTGGGAAAGACTTCACAACAGGCATGACGTAGCTGAATGCGTTTACAACCATTTCAACTATCGTAGGGGTGCGAGTTCGACTCCCACTCCCGGGAGAAAAGGCTTTGAAGAGATTTACAAGGTATAATCGAAACAGCTGTCGCCTTGTCCGTCCTGATGTCACGTTGTTTAAATTTTTCCCAAATTATTAAATAAATTATAAAATTAAAAAAAAAAATTGCTTCAAATAAATGTTTTCATACATTTAAAAAAAGCAATATGGGCAATCCCCGATTATTAAAAAAATCATACATACAGACAAAATTGGTTAATTCGTTGTAGTTCTATAAATAGAACGAAAACAACAACAAAAACCAAAGTTTCTTTGAAAACCGCCGTACCAAGCATAGCTTTAACACATAATTGCATACGAAGTATGCAATGTGTAAAAAGATTAAAAATATGCAAAAAGAAGGCAATTGGGAAAGACTTCACAACAGGCATGACGTAGCTGAATGCGTTTACAACCATTTCAACTATCGTAGGGGTGCGAGTTCGACTCCCACTCCCGGGAGAAAAGGCTTTGAAGAGATTTACAAGGTATAATCGAAACAGCTGTCGCCTTGTCCGTCCTGATGTCACGTTGTTTAAATTTTTCCCAAATTATTAAATAAATTATAAAATTAAAAAAAAAATTGCTTCAAATAAATGTTTTCATACATTTAAAAAAAGCAATATGGGCAATCCCCGATTATTAAAAAAATCATACATACAGACAAAATTGGTTAATTCGTTGTAGTTCTATAAATAGAACGAAAACAACAACAAAAACCAAAGTTTCTTTGAAAACCGCCGTACCAAGCATAGCTTTAACACATAATTACATACGAAGTATGCAATGTGTAAAAAGATTAAAAATATGCAAAAAGAAGGCAATTGGGAAAGACTTCACAACAGGCATGACTTAGCTGAATGCGTTTACAACCATTTCAACTATCGTAGGGGTGCGAGTTCGACTCCCACTCCCGGGAGAAAAGGCTTTGAAGAGATTTACAAGGTATAATCGAAACAGCTGTCGCCTTGTCCGTCCTGATGTCACGTTGTTTAAATTTTTCCCAAATTATTAAATAAATTATAAAATTAAAAAAAAAAAATTGCTTCAAATAAATGTTTTCATACATTTAAAAAAAGCAATATGGGCAATCCCCGATTATTAAAAAAATCATACATACAGACAAAATTGGTTAATTCGTTGTAGTTCTATAAATAGAACGAAAACAACAACAAAAACCAAAGTTTCTTTGAAAACCGCCGTACCAAGCATAGCTTTAACACATAATTGCATACGAAGTATGCAATGTGTAAAAAGATTAAAAATATGCAAAAAGAAGGCAATTGGGAAAGACTTCACAACAGGCATGACGTAGCTGAATGCGTTTACAACCATTTCAACTATCGTAGGGGTGCGAGTTCGACTCCCACTCCCGGGAGAAAAGGCTTTGAAGAGATTTACAAGGTATAATCGAAACAGCTGTCGCCTTGTCCGTCCTGATGTCACGTTGTTTAAATTTTTCCCAAATTATTAAATAAATTATAAAATTAAAAAAAAAAATTGCTTCAAATAAATGTTTTCATACATTTAAAAAAAGCAATATGGGCAATCCCCGATTATTAAAAAAATCATACATACAGACAAAATTGGTTAATTCGTTGTAGTTCTATAAATAGAACGAAAACAACAACAAAAACCAAAGTTTCTTTGAAAACCGCCGTACCAAGCATAGCTTTAACACATAATTGCATACGAAGTATGCAATGTGTAAAAAGATTAAAAATATGCAAAAAGAAGGCAATTGGGAAAGACTTCACAACAGGCATGACGTAGCTGAATGCGTTTACAACCATTTCAACTATCGTAGGGGTGCGAGTTCGACTCCCACTCCCGGGAGAAAAGGCTTTGAAGAGATTTACAAGGTATAATCGAAACAGCTGTCGCCTTGTCCGTCCTGATGTCACGTTGTTTAAATTTTTCCCAAATTATTAAATAAATTATAAAATTAAAAAAAAAATTGCTTCAAATAAATGTTTTCATACATTTAAAAAAAGCAATATGGGCAATCCCCGATTATTAAAAAAATCATACATACAGACAAAATTGGTTAATTCGTTGTAGTTCTATAAATAGAACGAAAACAACAACAACAACCAAAGTTTCTTTGAAAACCGCCGTACCAAGCATAGCTTTAACACATAATTGCATACGAAGTATGCAATGTGTAAAAAGATTAAAAATATGCAAAAAGAAGGCAATTGGGAAAGACTTCACAACAGGCATGACGTAGCTGAATGCGTTTACAACCATTTCAACTATCGTAGGGGTGCGAGTTCGACTCCCACTCCCGGGAGAAAAGGCTTTGAAGAGATTTACAAGGTATAATCGAAACAGCTGTCGCCTTGTCCGTCCTGATGTCACGTTGTTTAAATTTTTCCCAAATTATTAAAAAAAAAAAAAAAATAGAGTAATATTTGTTAACAAAAATAGGCCGAATCGATTCATCTAACTTTTATATGCTAAGTATGCGAAACTGCATGTCAATTGATTGTATGGAAAATTTGTTAGCGTATTGATATATAGGTAGTGGGTAATATACTGCCTATGCAATACGGCCATGATGCCGGTTGCCGTTTTCACCTAAAATCAAGGGACGTTTTTTTTCGTTTAATATACAACGTGAAATTTTCCGATTCAGTCAAGTTGCATTTAATAATAATAAACTAAGTTGAAATAAAAGAATATATAATAAAATAAAATAAGAAATATCAAAATAAATTAGCATAAAACACAATATACAAATTTTAATGTAATATCTTTGTAACAAATTTATTTATTTTTTGTTCAGTATAAGACGTACTTTATCTAAAATGAGGATTACATCTGCAAATGCAAAAACATTTTGGGTTAAATTTACAATTAATTGTTATAAATAAATAAATTTAGTGAGTTTGAACAAAAGTTGACTCATTATTTTTGATTTCATGTTTTTTTGAAAGCAACTAAAATAAAAAACAAAGAATCTGTTAAATAAAGACCTATGCATTTACGTGTAAGTAAAATTTGTCCAAAAAAATAGGCCGGTTAAGTTATTACTTCTCTTTAAAGTTTTTTTGTGCGCTAACAATTATTTTAGAACATTTTTTTAAGGATTTTGGTACAGACCAATATAGGTATGTGGCAACAATGGGAAACGATATTTTATTTGAACTGAAAATGAGTGAGGCAGTAGTTATCTCACCGTTTGGGGCGTACGAATATATAGATATATAGAGATGAAACATTTGAGCAACGCGACAATGCAGCTCTTGGAGTTTCGAATTCAGGGGGGTTTGTGAACATAATGGGTACTGCAGATGGCAATTTCGATATTTGCACAGATTTTCGAATTTACAAAAAACTTTTTCTATTAATTATAAACAAATAGAGTAATATTTGTTAACAAAAATATGCCTATGCACGCGGCTGATCCATACGAATCGATTGATATAACTTTTATATGATTTTACGTACGCTAACTATGCGAAACAGCCTGTCAATTGATTGTATGGAAATTTTGTTAGCGTATTAATATATAGATAGTAGAGTAATATACGGCCTATGCAATATTTCGACCAGAATCGAAAACGGTTTTGGGTCGTTTTTTTCGTTTAATATACAACGTGAAATTTTCCGATGCAATCAAGTTGGATTTAAATAATAATAAATTAAGTTGAAAGAAAAGATAATATAATAAAATAAAAAAAGAAATATCAAAATAAATTAGAATACAAGACAATATACAAATTTTAGTGTAATATATTTGTAGCAAATTTATTTATTTTTTATTCAGTATAAGACGTGCTATATATAAAATGAGCATAAAATCTGGAAATTCAAAAAAACCTTTTGGGTCAAGTTTGACGTTAATTGTAATAATAAATAAATTTAGTGAGTTTGTAAAAAAGTTGGCTCATTATTTGTGATTTCACGTATTTTTGAAAGCACCTAAAATAAAAAACAAAGAATCTGTTAAATAAAGACCTATGCATTTACGTGTAAGTAAAATTTTTCCAAAAAAATAGGCCGGTTATGTTATTACATCTCTTTAAAGTTTTTTTGTGTGCTAACAATTATTTTAGAACAATTTTTTAAGGATTTTGGTACAGACCAATATAGGAAAGTGTCAACAATGGGAAACAATATTTTATTTGAACTGAAAATGAGTGAAGAACCGTTTGGCGCGTACGAATATATACATATGTAGAGATGAAACATTTGAGCAACGCGACAATGCAGCTTTTGGAGTTTCGAATTCAGGGGCTTTGTGAAAATAATGAGTATTAGAGATGGCAGTTTCGATATTTGCACAGATTTTCGAATTTACAAAAAACTTTTTCTAATAATTATAAACAAACAAAGTAATATTTGTTAACAAAAATAAGCCTATACACTGCGGATGATCCATACGAATCGATTCATATAACTTTTATATGATTTTACATACGCTAACTATGCGAAACAGCCTGTCAATTGATTGTATGGAAATGTTGTTAGCGTATTAATATATAGATTATCACAAAACTAAAACTGAGTCTCCTTGGAGTTTTCTTTAGAAGAAGAAAAGTTCATGACATTCTGTCGATTTTGAACTACGCTATCTTGCTTCGGTGAGTCAATTTACTTCAAGTTTAATAACAGCCAGATAGGTAGGGTGCTCCTACCTCTTCCAATTGCTGCAGAAAACCATATTTCACACAAAAGGAAACCCAGGTATAACAGTATTTCCAAAATACTAAACAACATACAACTCTTAAAAGATCTATAATTTTGCAACTACAAGAACTACTTCACGACAAAAACAATTTGGTTAGTTTGTTCAAAACCGCACTTGATATGATGCCATCGGATACCCACAAGATTGTCATTCATCCGGACTGAATGCCTTCTTGAGAACATGCCCAGAGATATAATGCTCCAACTATTGATGAAGTGGGAATTGTGATGGTGGGAGATCAATTTCAACCAAGGGATATTGGTCTACATAGAAGAAATGATCAGCTGATCAACGTTGCAGAGACTCATCGTTGCTGAAATGCTCTCCGATATCCAATTATCTTCTGGGATGGTGCCGATGAATATCATTTCAATGTAAAGATGATAAATCCAGAAAATGGTGATGAAGTAAATAAAAAGTGTAGCGCAATGAATTATTACTCGTACAGGTTAATGATTCGAAGTACTGAAGACGACTATATCTTGAAATATCGCCAGCTGTTTCATCAGTACCTTGTGGAAATGTATGTAAAAATTGAAACAGGACGATTGCTATATCTGTTCAAATCAGACTAAACTTCGGTCTAAACAATACATACATTTGCGAGATGCTGTTATAAATGACGGTCATACAACAAACTTTGGAAAGCTGACTATTATGTCATATTAGTACGTAAGGAGCCCACATCACATGCATGAATATGCTTAAGACGCCATGGCATATGTTCGTTCTTATTGGCGTCCACATTTATTTGTGACGTTCACGTGTAATCCGTGTGGATAGGCATGACATAACAGCACGTGTTTTTAGATAAAAGCTTAAGTCGTTGAAGGATTTCATTGTGAAAAACGAAGTGCTTGGAGTTGTTCGCTGCTGGATGTATTCAGTAAAATGGCAAAAGAGAGGACTGCCCCATGCCAAATGAAATCGACGATGTGATATGCGCTGAGATTCCTAGAGAAGACCTCGATGTAGATTTGCATGCCATAGTTATCAAAAACATGATATATGGACCATGAGGTACTCTAAATCCGAATTCACCGTGCATGATATACGGGAAATGCTCTAAACGAAATCCTAGAGCATTTTTAGCCAACACGGTAACAGGAGATGATGGATATCCTCTCTATAGAAGGCGATCAATTGAAGATGATGGAAATCGGGCGCCTTCAAATTCGCGAAATTGTGATATTGACAGAGAACAACCGTTGGGTGATTCCATATTCGCCTCTGTTGTCAAAGACTACAAAGCGCACATAAACGTAAAATATTGCAGTTCTGCCAAATCAATAAAATACATCTATACGTATGGAATAAAGGCAGCGATATGGCAGTTTTTGGCATCGAAACAGAAAGAAATGGTACGAATAGTAGAGTAGTAGAAGTAGAAAATATTGTCAAAATTAAACAGTACCAGGCTGGAAGATATATAAGCAGCAATGAGGCTGCATGGAGAAGTTTTTCATTTCCCATACATGAACGCTATCCAGCTGTAATGTATTTAGTCCATTTAGAGAACGGACAGCGTTTTTATTTCACAGATGCTAATGCGGAACAAAGAGCACTCAGTCCACCAGATACCTCTCTGACTGCTTTTTTCACCTTATGTCAACAGCAAAATTTTGACAGAACAGAATGTATTTAGAAGTCCCGTCTTATTACACGTGGAACGCAATTACAAAAGCATTCACAAGACGCAGATGAGGGCAGCCAGTCATAGGTCAACCTGGCATTTTTAGAGAAAACGATATTGGAAGACTATACAGTGCATCCTAATCAGAATGAATGTTTTTTTCCTACGCATGCTTCTGGTAATTGTGCCTGGTCCTACATCTTTCCAACAATTGAGTTAAGTAAATGGCATCGCGCATACTTCTTTCCGTAGTGCGTGTCAAGCACTGCATTTATTGGAGAACGATCACCAGTGGGATATATGTATGAACCAAATTCGATTATTATTTGCAATTACATTGACCGTTTGCTTCTCTTCGTCCCAATAGAGTTATGGGAGAGATATCGATCACATATGGCTGAAGATAATATGACAATGGAGTTTACAGAAGATATTTACAACAAAGCACTAATCAACATTGAAAACAAATTCTTAGCTATCACATGTAAACATCTCAGTCAATTAGGAATGCCAGAACCCAACCGATCTGTGCTTTATTCGATGTTGATTTGCAACGTGAGCAAAATTACAACAATGCAGAACTCCTATCACATGTCCAATCAAACATTAATAAATTAACGTGAGATCAGAAAGGTGTCTATGATTGCATAATGCAAACGATAAGTGACGGAGGTGGCGGAGTCTTCTTCTTGGATGACCAGGGTGGAACTGGGAAAACTTTGCTTATCAGATTGAGTCTCTCATCGGTGCTATCCAAAAATGGAATAGCCCTATCTCTCGCTTTGTCTGGTACTGCTGTGACATTGTTACCAGGTGGAAGGACTGCTCATTTAGCCCTAAAGTTGCCATTGAACATACAAACTATCGAAACTCCCACGTGCAATATTTCAAGGTATGGCAAAACGTATTACAAAAGTGTAAAATTACTATTTGGGATGAGTGCACAATGGCACATAAAAATCGGTTGAGGCGCTTGATCGAACGTTGCGAGATTTGCGAAAAAATGTTCAAACATTCGGTAATACATTGGCATTGCTTGCGGGCGATTTTAGGCACACATTACCTGTAATTTCTCGATCAACACCTGCGGATGAAATAAATGCCTGCCTGAAATATTCAATATTGTGGCAACACGTACGACTTAACTTTCACACGAAGCGCGAAAGGTTTTTGAAAAATCAACCGTCTTGCTTGGTGGTTCAAATCAAATCTAAAAAATCTTTATTGATCTTCTCCTATTTATAACTTATTTACTTACCACTACATACAATTGCTTTGTGCTTAAGTTCTAAACAATATGAAGCTTAAATGTTTACTTAAAACCAATTTCATCATTCGATGAAATAGGTTTAGCCTTGAAATTGCTAGCCCTTGAAAAATCAATAAAAATAGTCAACTGGATATTTGAGTTATTATTTACTTTAGCTTTTTCTGTTTAGATTAAAAATGCAGAGCTTAGGATATTTGAGATATTATCCACTTTAGCTCTTCCTGTTTAGAATTAAAATATGTGGTTACCAATTGCCAGTGTAGCAAAGACATATTTTGAATCATATGCCTAAGTGGTTCAATGAAGCTATATTTGTTTACTTGGCGGGTAAGTGCTATGGGTGTATGGTGGTGTTAACTCCCCCGCTTCTAAATCGAAGCTTCCCGTCTTCGAATATATAGTTGTAAGGTGATTTATTTGATTTGACAATTTCATTAACATTTTTTCCTGTTCTTTAGAATTTTTCAACTTAATTTTAAAATCAATACATATGATTAATTTATAAATGAAATATATAATTACACTAATGAACTAAAGAGTAGTAAATGACCACCAAACGGGATTCCTTTTTATTTCTTGTTCAATCTTAGATCTATATTTTTTGTTTCAACATACTGTTTCACAAAATATGGTTTAAATTGTCCATCTTTTAGGTATTTTAAAATTTTTCCTGATGGATTTTCATATCTTACATTATCTATCATAACCAAATCTTGAAAGGTTATCAAATAAACGCCCTGTAGCGTATGATAATTAACTTTATGTTCTCCTGCAATTATTATAGCTCCATCTTTTACTATTCTTATGGGTTCATTTGCTTCATTTAATTTTGTACAGTTTGCTTGCTTTTTATTCAACAAATTTGATAAGCATGTGACATTTTTTCCTATCATACAAAAAGCATTATTTAATTCTCTTTTACAAAATTTAACGGAATAAAATTCATTGTGACATTTTATTATTTCATTTTCAATGAACAATTTTCCATAATTTTGTGTTATAGCTATTGTGTTATATAATTTACACATCTTATTTACTTCTGTATATTTAATATAAACAACTATTAAATTATTACTTTGTGCGATCTTAAATTCTGAAACATCTATGACGTCTGTTATCGTTACATTAATCTGCTCTTTACTTGTTACTTCTTGAATTTCCGACATATCTAAAATTAAAGGGTTCCAAATTCCTGCTATTGACAATGTATTGTGTTTTCAAGTTCAGTGATTATAAGTTTGTTTCTTTGTCTTAAAAAAGTCACTTCATTAGAGCTACCTTGTAGTTATTTTACTATTTGTGTTAATTCCGTTATTGTTTTAAATATTTGAGAATTGGTAGTAAATTGTTTATTATTATTATCTATTAACTCATTTACTTTATTTGTTATTTGCATAAAATCGTCATGGTCAGGTGTACCTGTAATCCACTTCCACACTGTTCCCAACTCATTAATCCCCCTTTTTTGTCTAGTATTATTAATTTTTAATTGGTTTAATAATGTTTTTATCATTTGTATTTCAAAGTCCATTCCCAAATCATCAATTAATTTCTCGTCAGATTCATATTTTTCCACAACGTCATGAAACAATGATAAATTTGTTAAGTGATATATTGTTCCATAACTTCCAAAAATAGCTGCATCTTCCTCCTCCACCAATATATAATTTTCTCTGGTGTATTCAATTATGTCCGACGTGATAATGATATTTGTATGAGTTTCTTCATCCCTATAAAATAACGTATTTAAACTTTAATATTATCCTTATGAATTATTCTGTTTCTATTCTGTATTTTAACTTTATTCCCCAAATCTTCTACTACTACCTGCTTTTTGTACCTTGGTTTTAATTTATTTCTTTCTCCATATATTTTTTCATATATAAACTCGCCCCTGTGATAATTTTCTGAAGCCATTTTTATTATGATGCTTTAACATATTTTCCGATTTTAGTCTTTCCTTATATTAGCGTGAGTTTCTTTATTGAATAAAATATTACAAGGTTATTTACCTGTTACTGAATGTATTGTTTTATTATACTGCTGTACCGCCATCATAATTGATTCGAAATCACTTATTAGATTGTGCTCCTGTTTCAAACAACGGGAAATTTCTATGAGTTTTGAATGAATTCTCTCTATTTGGCCATTGCTAGTGCTGTGGCGTTGCGTACAGTAATAAATTTGTATATTTAACCTTTCCATTAGAGATTTGAATTGTATCGTACTCAAACCTGGTTCATTATCTAAAACTATACTTCTAACATCTGGGAATGTCTGTAGAAGTTCTAAAACCTTATCTTCTAATTTTACCTTATCTTCAATGTATTTCACCACCAGATACTTAGAATAAGAATCCACACATGTCAGAAATTTCAATTTCTGCGCAAAAAAAATATCAACATGAAGTTGTTCCCCTTCTTTCTCTGGAATGGGTGCCTCACCTATCGGAATAAGTTTTGGGTGTCTTTCATATTTATTATTACTACATATATTACAATTTTTTACATATTGCTTAAATTGCTTTATCATTAACGGCCAATAGTATTGCTGTCTAATTTAAGCTATATTTTCTCTATAATTCCTATGTACCCTATTATGAGTTTGTTCAATAATTATTCCTTGATCCTCTCTATTCGTTATATCATTCGGAAATGACTTCGAATATAAAAATTTCATTGTAGGGTATGCCTCCCTTAAAACATGTTTAATCTCATAAAGCAACTCAGGTGTGCAAAATATTCCTGTTACTATTTTTGGATTTAAATATTCCGTCAAAATTGGAGTTATATTTTCCTGCAAGTCGTATTCGACCAAAAAACTCTTGTTACTAAATGAGAAGATGGTTTCCAACGTTGTAATTCTTGCCCCTTTATCAATTAAAATTTGCTGTTTAAAATGGTTTAATGTTTTTGCTGTTGCATGAATTTGATATTCATCACTACTCTCTGAGGAATGTTAGGTACCCGTTAATGAATCACCCGAATTACTTGATTCTTCTGAAGTAGATAAATTATTTAAAATCTGTCTTGATAATGCGTCTGCAATGACATTTGTAGCCCCTGGTTTATAAACAATCTTTGGCGAAAATTCTTCAATAAACGCTCTCCATCTTTTGATTTTAATGTTTGGATTTTTTCCGGAAATTGCATTGCAATGGCTGATGATCGGTATGAATTTCCAAATCATTCACTCCATAAAGATAATTACGTAAAGCCTTTAACGCCCACACTATAGCAAGCAATTCCTTCTCATTAGTAGCATAATTCAATTCTGTAGAGTTCAATGTCTTTGAAATAAACACAATAGGGTTTCCTTCCTGTGACAATACGGCCCCTAAAGCCACATTCGAAGCATCAGTGGTCAACACAATTTTTTTATTATAATCAGGCTGTATCAATTCTATATGTTGAGATAATAATCTTTTTAATTTTTCGCAAGCAGCGATGCCCTCTTCATCAAGGTTAATAATTTTCTTTTTTGACAAATGCTGCGAAATTCTTCCATTTTCGCCCTGTAAATGTTTGGTTAATGGTTTTGCTATTACTGCTTAGTTTTCCACAAACTTCCTATAATAACCCGTCAATCCCAAAAATCCTTTCAACTGACGTAATGTTTTTGGTGTTGGGTGGTTTTGTATTGTTTCAATTTTTCTTGGATCTGTTTTAATGATATCTTTTGCCACTACATAACCCAAAAATTCTACCTCTTCTTGGTAAAACTTTGACTTTTCTGAAGATATTTTCATATTTGCTTTTTTAAGTATTTCAATTACCGAACTCAAATGTTTTTTGTGATCCTCCAAATCCTTTGAAAAAGCTATGACATCGTCGACATAAACATGGCAAAACTTTCCCACAAATTCCCTCAACACATTATCCATAGCTCGCTGAAAAATACTCGGTGCATTTTTCAACCCAAACGGCATTCGTAAAAATTCATATTTCCCGTTATTCACTGAGAATGCCGTTTTCTCTATGTCACTTTCATTCATCAATATGTGGTGAAATCCAGACTCCAAATCAATAGTGGAAAAATATTTAGATCTTCCCAAATTTGCAAGTATTACTTCCGGATTAGGCATTGGATATCTATCTGATACTGTTTTTTCATTAAGTTTTTTAAAATCAATTACCAGTCTTAATTTTGGACTTCCATCTTCATTCATGCCCTTTTTTGGAACAACCCACACTGGAGAGTTATATGGACTTTTACTTTCCCTAACTATGCCGTTTTGCAACAAATTTTGAATTTCTTCATTAACAAATTTGTTTGCTTTGACCAAACTGGTCTTTCCTCAATTGTTCGTATTTC
Organism: Eurosta solidaginis; assembly: GCF_040869045.1. Lineage (NCBI taxonomy): Eukaryota > Metazoa > Arthropoda > Insecta > Diptera > Tephritidae > Eurosta > Eurosta solidaginis. The sequence goes on from NC_090324.1 coordinate 140,647,542, forward strand.
CGCTTTGATGTCAGTGCGAAAGGGCAAATTTAAATTCAAATCACTATGTGCTGTGCTAACTTCTTTTCTTATTTTTTCCTGAAAATTTTTTATTGAAGCTTCCTCTTCTTTAACAACCTCGTCTCTATTTTCTTCGATAGATAACCCCGAAGCCTCCAAACACAGATTATTCAGTATGTTTCCGGATTTCAAAAAATTTTTTCCAATTCTTCCCTGTTTGTTTTTTAATTCAATACTCTTTATTTTGGATTTATTTGGATTTATTTCGGTTGGTGCTTTCAAAATTATATCTTCTGAAATATTTTTTGTGGGATATTCGTTTCCCATATTGCCGGTATCACCTTCGGCAGTCGCTTTAGTACCTTCCTGTTTCAAGGAAGAAAAATATTTTTTTAATACTATATTGCCGGTAAAATCTTCGGCGGGAGCCTTAGGATTTTTGTATCCCAAGGGGTTTAAATTCTCAAATTTTTTACTTTTTTGTTCATATTTTTCTCTTTTGTTGCCGGTAGTTACATCGGCGGGCGCCTTAGGACTTGTATATCCCAAGGGGTTTAAATTCTCAAATTTTTTACTTTTCTTTTCATATTTTTCTCTTTTGTTGCCCGTAGTTACATCGGCGGGCGCCTTAGGACTTGTATATCCCAAGGGGTTTAAATGTTTACTCTTAACAGTTTTCTTTGTATCTTTAAATTTGTTTGCTTTAATTTTTTTGGTTTTGCCGGTAAAAGCTTCGGCGGGAGCCTTAGGACTACTGTGTCCCAAGGGGTTTAAAATTGCATTATTGTTGCCAGCATATTCACTGTCTGCCATTTCAGATTCAATATCCGAAATAATTATGGTTTCTTCTCTATTATTATTTATTATTAATTTTTTATTTTCAAAATCCACCACCGCATTAATTTTCTTTAAAAAATTGAATCCAATTAAGAGATCCGATTCCAAATTATCGATCTCATAAAACATCTGTTTTATACCAAACAAATGTATTAGGTGGTAATATTTTATTATGGTATAACCATTAATGGTTTTTACTCTTTTATATATGGCAAGCTCATTTTTATTTTTATAAATTCCTGCTTTTATGTAGCAACTTGTTGCTCCAGTATCAATTGAAATTTTAAAATTTTTACATATAGCTTTGTCATATTGCAGGATAATGGTGCTCATCAGTATTATTAACTCTTTGTGCTTTGTTTGGTGGTTGAACACTTAACTGTGCACTAGCATGTGGTCTTTTATCAGCCACATTGCTCTGATTATTTGTAAAGTAATTATTTCGATAATTACTTTGAATATTATTTGGCATTTGTTGTGGTCGGTTTTGAATCTGGATACTCCGATCGACATCCATAGGTGTCGGTCGAGGTTGATCATGCTTTTGAACCGTCCTTTGGTTGTAATCAATTTGTGGTTGGCTTTGTCCCAACCGTAAGTTATTGCCAAAGTTATTTCTTCGAGATTGGCTTTGTGCAAATCGTAAATTATTATTAAAATTGTTGTTAAAATTATTTTGTTGCCTACCTTTAACTATGTTCGAAAAAGTTGGTGTTTTTCCAAACTGTAATGCGAAATTCGCTCGCATATTATTTGATTCAAGCTCTTGAGCTTTCGCAAGAGCATTTGGCAAATCACTAGGCGAAAGTGAAAACAATACTTGGGACAAATTGCCATTTAATACCGTAATAAATATTCGTAACGCATCGCGCCTATTTTTAGAATTTAATTCTTTGGTAACTGCACTATCTGATCCTTACGTCATTATAGTTTTATTTATAAGTAAGGTTAACTTCTCATTCACTTTATTATAACCCTGCAGTCAAAAGCCAAAGTAGTCAGCAAACATTCTAGTTCATTGACTAGAATTTTGTGGGTTTATTCATACTAGTCAGCTTTTGAATAGTTCATTGATTATAATTTTGTGGTGTTATTCATACTAGTTAGTGTATGAGTAGTTAATTGACTAGAATTTTGTGGCGTTCATCATAGTGATTAGTTTTAGAATGGTTCATTGACTATAATTTTGTGGTGTTATTAATACTAGTTAGTATTTAAATAATTCGTTTGACTAGAATTTCATCTGTCGGCTCGATGAAATGCGTGAGTGCTTTCTGTAGCCAATTTTCAATGCATACTTCAGTTGAAAATGCTAGATATCGTCCAAATCAACGGGCACATAAACACAAGCATGACGAGTCAACCCTCACCGTTACCTCAACAGAGGTTAAAGAAGTTATTGAAAAGGCCAAGCCTTCCATATCAATAGTCCCAAACGGAAGACCTATACCGATGACAAAACACCTTGGCCATGAGGGCATCAGTTTCCAGAATAACAGAGAAAGACCAGAACCCAGCCAGTATCTACCGATATTATCCCTTTAGTCAGTAACGAAAACGTTTAAAGCCGTTATGATTCCCTCAATTAAATGAAATTGTTCGGTTATCCAGGCATAAGCATGACTTCCGTAAAGTGCATATCACTACCACCATTCTAAACTCCATTAACACTCATAACAGGACGGCGCTAGTGCAGCTTGGCCTGTTTTTACACAGTAAACCACTACTGTTTCGTTCCTTCTCCGTTAGATAGATAGATAATTTATTGAGGATTGCACTGCGACCTTTGGTCAACACCTCATCCCATCCGACTTCCATGATGAACCCTAGCAGTTCCCTTGGCTTGAGGGATTTAAATTGGGAATGTTCTGGCCATGGTGAACCTATAAACTTAGCCCTGCGTCTTGAGATTGCGTCATATTCGTGTGTTATTCCGTTACTTTTTAGTTTTCATATATATGTACGTATTTTTATTAAAATTTATTCCAAAGTATAATGTATTGAAGTGACAAATTTTAAAGTTATATACATATGTATATATATACATACCTTTTTATATATATGAAATATTATGAATAACATAAATTTGAGCTAATTTATCAATTTTCAAGTAATTTTTCAACCCAACTGTGACTAGTATATTAAATAGTAGGATGCTGATGCAAATATCGACTAGTATGTCAACTGTTATTACATTGATGCATAGACTGAGTAGTATACCAACGGGTATTTTGATGTTGAATACACTGACTAGTATATCAATTGGTATGAGTCTGATGGGTATGCTGACTAGTATGTCATCTGGTATGATGTTGGTGTATATAATGACTAGTTTGTCATTTGGTATGATGCTGATGCAGAGGCTGGCAATTGATATTTCGTAGGACATCGCCGTGTTAAAAATACCAGTTGCTAATATGGAAAAAAGACAGAACTCATACTAGTTGAAATTTTTGGGAAACTAGTATTATTCTAGTATACAACTAGTTGGTTTGACTGCAGGGTAATATTCAATGATAGTGTTATTGCCCTGACGCAATATACTCATCTCCTGCTCAATAATATGAGCAGGTCTCTTGTCTGCGAAATCAAGGCGGGCCAATATGGCATCAAAGTTCAATACTGCGCCGTGATTTGAAAGTATATCATTTGCTTCATTAGTTACCTTGTTCCTCAATATTGTCAAGGCAGCGAAATACTTACGGCTACCCCTAATGTACAAGCTCATTGTATTGTTAGCTGACTCCCTCCAGCTAACATACTTGGTTGGTTTACCACTAAATTCCGGTAAAGATTTTATGGCATCCAAAGATTCCTCGCAATGAATCCGGGGATCTATTTCTTCTGTCCTATAATCCGTCATTGTTGCTGTCCTTGTAAGGTTATCGACTTGTCTTTTCAAGTCCGAGGCCTCCAATCTAAGAGAAGCATTGGTATTGATCTGGCCTCATTATCTCCATTTACTGCCATCTTAGAAAAACTCTCTATCAAACTGTCCAGAATGTCGCACAAAACAATAAAATAATTTCCTCCTAAATTTAATTCAAATTAATAAAATAGCTTTCTCTTCAGTTTTTGTTTATTCTTTAAATACGGACACTTTTCTTTTTCATGGTTATTACCACAATAATTGCAATAGTAAAGTCTCTCGTAACGGGGCAGACTCGGTTTAGTGCCCATACAAACGTTTAATTTGTTTTAAAATTTTGTGAAAATATTCTTAGTTATAATTCCTAGTTTCAATGTAAATACATAACTTATAAATAACCAGCGACTCACTGTAGTTGTCTTCTAATACGCTATCAGTTTGATCATTTGTTGCTGCTACTGGTGTTCTTGTTGCTGCTACTGATGCCCTCTTGTAATTTCGTGGCTTTTGTTTGATATTTGGTTTATCACTCTCTTATTTTATTTTGTTAGTGGCGATTAGATGTTCGTTTTCACTTCGTCTCATAGTTTTGCTTCACTTTGTTTCGTAATCGAAACTTATAGAGTTAAAAAATCTCTTGATTTTGTTTAACTTTTCTCGTATTTTATACGATACTTGTTTGTATTTTGTTTTCGTAACTAGAGATTTTTGTCTCTTTTAATTGCTACCTTAGGAGGTTTAAAACAGCTCCTGTTTTTGCTTTACTTTTCTCATATTTTATACGATACTTGTTTTTATTTTGATTTGGTAACTAGAGATTTATGTCTCTTTTTATTGTTACCTTTAGGAGAGATTTTTTTTTTTTTTTTAATTGCTCCTGGTTCTGTTTTACTTTTCTCATATTTTATATGATACTTGTTTTTATTTTGATTTGGTAACTAGAGATTTATGTCTCTTTTTATTGTTACCTTTAGGAGATTTTTTTTAAAAATTGCTCCTGGCAGGATCGCCACTTAACTTTCACACGAAGCGCGAAAGGTTTTTAAAAAATCAACCGTCTTGCTTGGTGGTTCAAATCAAATCTAAAAAATCTTTATTGATCTTCTCCTATTTGTAACTTATTTACTTACCACTACATACAATTGCTTTGTGCTTAAGTTCTAAACAATGTGAAGCTTAAATGTTTACTTAAAACCAATTTCATCATTCGATGAAATAGGTTTAGCCTTGAAATGGCTTGCCCTTGAAAAATCAATAAAAATAGCCAACTGAATATTTGAGTTATTATTTACTTTAGCTTTTTCTGTTTAGATTAAAAATGCAGAGCTTAGGATATTTGAGATATTATCCACTTTAGCTCTTCCTGTTTAGAATTAAAATATGTGGTTACCAATTGCCAGTGTAGCAAAGACATATTTGAATCATATGCCTAAGTGGTTCAATGAGGCTATATTTGTTTACTTGGTGGGTAAGTGCAATGGGTGAATGGTGGCGTTAACTTACATACATTGCAGTTGACTACAAACATGCGTGTCCAGCTTCAGAACTATCGATCAGCTGAAGTATTCTCGCGACAGTTAATCGAAATTGGGAACGGAAAAATTGCAGTTGATCAATGATCTAAACGAATACTATTTCCGGAGTAACATCAAAAGAAAAAGATATAGAAAAATTGTTTACAAATCTACCAATAAATTTAAAAAATCACGATTGGCTAAGTGAACGAGCTATTCTTGCGGCTAAGAATAAGGATGTGTATCAACTTAATAATTTTATTCAATCCAAAATTGATTGTGAGGAAATAACATACATGTCCATAAACACTGTTACAGAGGTAGATGAAGAAGACTCGCTTGAATGCCTCCACATATGAATATTGAAGTTGAAAACTGGTGTTCCAATTATTATGCTGCGGAATATTAATCAGCCAAAGCATTGCAACGGAACGCTATTAGCAGTTAAGAAATTGAGTATGAACGTCATAGAAGCAACAATTTTAACGGGCCCTTCAGGGTGAAGATATTCTCATCATTCGAATTCCAATCATTGCCACAGAAGCCATATGCAAATTTAAAAAATTGCAATTTTCAATTCGACTGGTGTTCGCAGTGATGTCAAACAAAGCCCAGGGACAATCCTTGGAAAAGTTTGTCATAGATTTAGAAGGGGAGAGTGCTTCTCACAAGGGCAACTGTATGTTGCGTGTTCCCGCATCGGTAAACCCGATAATCTTTATGTGTTCACAGAAAATGGACAAACAAAAAATATTGTGTACACACAAGTATTGCAAAATTAAAACTATTTTAAAAGTAAACTTTGTGTCGTTTTTCATTTCGAAAGCATATAGTAGGGAGTGCGCCACAGCAAAGCATGCGCATAACACCGGCTTATAATAATGGAATATTCAATTATTACGTTTTTAAGGGAAACTGGAAAGAAAGAAACATTTACTGGCATATTGCGATGGTACCATTTCTAAAACCGCCACGTAATCATCATCAGATAATTTCGTAGTGTTATCAAAGGTTTCACCGAGATTCGAACCGCGAATCCACGGTGAAACTGCAGTTTCCTTAATAACTAGGCTATCCTCATTTATTTGTTTTCATGCTTATTTCAGTTTATCTAATTTTTATACTAACAACACGATTGAGATATTCTGTCTCTATATTAATTTGTATGTTATGTAGATTTCTTTTCGTAAAGTGCCTTTTTTCGGAGCGAATAGGAAGTTTTGTAAACTCGGGCTCAGTTTTACGTATTTATGTTTTTTTGTTTAATGGCGTGCTCAATTTATACTTAATATTTAAGAATTCATGCGGTTAGCATCGGCTTATAATAATCGAATATTCAATTATTATGTTTTTAAGAGAAACTGAAAAGAAAGAAACATATACTGGCATACTACGATGGGTCCATTTCGAAAACCACCACGTAATCATCATCAGGCATTTTCGTAATATTATCAAAGGTTTCACCGAGATTCGAAACGCGATTCATACAGTGAAACTGCAGTTGCCTTAACCATAGAGGAGAAATTAAGATAAGAGACGTCACTGGTTACTCGCAAAAATTTGCTCGCTGACTAAGACGTAGTCGCTGTTTTTTTTTTTTTTTTTGGCGAGATAGGCATAAAATGTCTTATATACATTTTCGTGGGGTATTTGGGTTTATTTTTGAGACTGTATTTAATTAAATAATTAATTCTCTTCCCAAAAATCATAGTTGCACAAGGTGCCCACACCGCATGGATAAATGCGAGACAATTCAAAAATATCCCTCTTAGAAAACATTCGGGATCAATTTTTTTATTCCCAGCGAGTTACTCGCCACTCCTAGCAGACTGATAGCTCTTATCGTATTTATCCTCTTTGCCTTAATCACTAGGCTATCCTGCTTGTATTTATTTTCATGCTAATTTCAGTTTGTCTCAACAACACAATTGAGACATTCTGTCTCTATATTAATTTGTGTGTTATGTAGATTTGTTTTTGTAAAGTTCCTTTCTTAGTTGCGAATAAGAAGCTTTGTAAACTCGGGTTCAATTTTACATATTGTAACGAGTTCTGGGGATTTCTGATATTTGTGCACTTTTGCTAACCTTCTAGTCGCTAAACTGTTGAATAAATGACTCCAATATTCAGTATTGCAAACTGGTCTTTATTTAGATTATTTTGGGAGTAGTATTTCACAATTATAATTAACAACCAATTGCGTGTTTAAATCAAAACTGATTACTAATGCCTCAGCTTGCGCAGCTTTTATACTCTCGGTTATCTCGTTCGCCCATTTTTCCTAAGGTCTAGTCATTTCTAGAACAGTCGTATCTCATGCTTGGTTACCAGCTATATACATGTATACTTGTAGTTTATGGTTTTCTACTAGCCATATGCGTGTGTATGTGTAAGTAACTACTTCGGTTGATGACTACATGTGTGTGCGTGGGATATCTCTTCGCTTCGAGCTGCTGGTTATATTTGTGGAATGAATGACTTGTACATAAGTGCCGCTGCTTGCTATGTTTTGTTGTTACTATTATTTACTTACAGCTTAATGATGCTAGTATTCACTGCCCTCCACCTAAGTCTGATCGTCCCGATCAGAAAAATCTCTCGATCCAACCGCTGCTAGCCTCGCCAAATGAACCACCCTTCTATTTCGTGGTTTCCCAATTGTTTGCATGAGGTAGATGATCCGCTTCACAAACTTTGTACGGGCCTTACCACCTACATTGAATTTTTTATGGAACACTTTTCCGTCGGTGAGGGTTGAATAACAGTACCAAATCTCCCTCCAATAAACCCTCCGAATTGTTGTTCTTGTCGTGCCTGTGTTTCATCTTACTACTCTGTTGTTTGGCAAATGAACTACTTCGAAGAGCATGAGCTTGAAAGATTGGCTATGCATAATCAGTATCGTATCGTTCTGAGGTTTCACAACAGTAGTGCGCCCTGGCTTGAAACCATCCGTGCATTCTTTCTGGGAAATTCTTTCGTTCGTTTTAGTGAATCTATTAAGGTTTGTCAATGCCAGTGTTTTTCTCGCAGGTACCTTCGGTGTGGATTTGTTTGGCCCATTCATTCCAGCAACCACTGCCTGATCTACTCCATTTGACTTTTGTGGGCTTTTTCGAATCTCCTCCAGCAGCACTCGCTTACTGCTGAACCCTTTATCTAAACTGAAATTAAGGGGCAAATCCTTTGTCTTTTAGCGCATAATCCTTCTTTGCATGTCGATCCTGATGCCATGGTCAACTAAGAAGTCCACTCCAAATATGACTTCATCGAAGATATCTGCCACAACGAATTTGTGTAAAACCGTGACCTTTCCAATTACCACTTCCCCCTGGACTTGGTTATACTCGCCAGTGACCGTACGCAATCTTGCTCCAGCTAATGGCTTTAATCTCCTGTTGACCAAATCAGATCGGATTATGGAATGAGATGCGCCCTTATCTACAGTCAGTAAACGCTCCTCGCCATCCACATATCCTCCAACGGTAAGACTGCTCGATTTTCTTCCAATTTGTGATATAGATATAACGGGACATTCAGCAGCTGGAGCTAGCTCTTGATCTTTACATCTGGTTTGCTCTTGCTCATCCCCTCCAGCTTTGTTATTAAGACCACCCATGCTGTTGAAACCACTAGGATCAAGATCGCAATGACGTGCAATGTGACCGCTTCCCGTATTTGAAAAATTTTATAAATCTTTCAGTACCAACAATGTTGTGTTCACCCAGTCTGTCTTTTCTACTTACACACGGCGTGCTTTGAAAGCTGGGTTACACAGACGCGATGCTGTTTCCTGAATCAGTGCATGTGATACAGTTTCTGCGAATGTAGGTTTTAGGTTTGCGTATTTCGCTCGCTTCGTTTCGACATCCCGTATCTCATTAATGAAGCTCTGAATTTTAACCCTCTTGGTGTATTCCACGGGTGCGTCTGCACATACGAGACGAGCCAATCCTTGAAAATCCGAAACAAACACCTGCAAAGTCTTATTAGCTTTTTGGTAGAGGTTTTGCAACTCTATTTGGTATATCTGTTTCCTGTGTTCGCTTCCGTATCGCCTCTCTAGAGCGCTCATCAATGTTCCATAACTGTTCCGTTCGTATTCTGGAATAGTCTGTAAGATTTCAGCTGCAGGTCCTTTCAATGTCACAAACAGTGCAGCAAATTTATCTTCAGCATTTCAGTTGTTCACTGCTGCGGTCTTCTCGAACTGTAGCTTAAAACCTGCAAAGTAACAGAACCGTCAAAATATGGAGTTTTTACCTTCGTATTACTCGTTGAAGGAGCTGGGCGATTAAGTTGCAACTCCTGGATACGTCCTCTCAAAGTATCCACCTCGGCCTCGATTTTTTCCTTAAACTGCATTATTTTCTTGGCCATACGCGCTTCGAGTTTTGATGATACACGCGCCTCTTGTGCTTCGAGTTGTATTGTTATGCGTGTCTCTTTTTCTTTCAATTTTTTTTCCATCTTGAATCTGTGTCCACATTTTTTCATTTTTTGATGTTATGCGTGTCTCCTGCGATTCCAGTTGGTATGCCATATATGTCTTCTGTTCTTCCAGTTGAGACGTTATATTTGCCTTTAGTACTTCGATATGTGCTGACATACCAGTTGATATTTGTGACGACATTTGCTTCAGCACTGCTAGTATCGCATTAGTATCTACACTTGCCAATGGATTCGGAGTCTCTGTCTTCTCCTCCATTTTAGTCGCCGACTCTTCCACGTCAAGATTGGGGGGGTCAGAATATACCCGCGGTAGGTATGCCTGTCGTAAGAGGCGACTAAAATACCAGATTCAAGGGGCTGTGTAGCGCAACCCTGCAGGTTGCCAGTGCAACATATAGCTTCTCCAAACCCAATTGTCAACCTCACCTATCCGCGGCGAATCCTGTTTCACTAACAGACGAGGCTCTGGCCACCCTAAGCTCCTTATGGAACTTGCGGTTGGGGAGGGAGGGGATGGCCTGAAGTTTTAATGTGGCCACATAAATCGTTCCCGAGATGGTCGGGCCAGCACCTTAATGGTGCTGTGGTACCGGAGCGTACCGGATCTGTATCCAGCAAAGGACCATCACATCGATAACACTCCCCAAAGCCTTCGGGGAGCAACCTTATCGCTACAACAACAACAACAACAACCAGCTAATGACTGAAACTCAAAAGTGGAAAGAAATTTTATATAGAATTTTGGACACTATTTTATTTTTGGGTGAAAGAGGCCTAGCTTTCAAAGGCGAAAGTATATATCTTGATGAACGATGGACATTTTTTGGGCATTTAAGATCTCATAAGACAATATTATCCCATACTTAGAGATCATTTGGAGAAAGTTAGGATTTTACAACAGTAGCAGAAACGTTTACAAGTTCACTCTCTTTCCCCAGACATTCAGAACGAGTTTGTAGAAATTTGTGCAAAGCACGTGAGGGAACTATATTAGATCAAGGAAAGAAAGCCCAGTATTTTGCTATTATCGTTGATGCTATGCCTGATGCTAGTCACGCTGACTACGTTCACTCCATTTCAATTCGAAAGCAACAAATTTTACAATTCAAGAACTGTTTTTGACTTTCGTGAATTGTAACCAAAAAACTGGTCAGAAAATCGCTGATCTAATTTACCATACTTGATTGAAGATTGTCGTGCACAAGGGTACGATAACGGCGCCAATATGAAAGGAGCTTACAACGGAGCACTACGTCGCATTCTCGACAATGCTGATTACTCGTCTTGTGCAACCCACAGTCTCAATTTATGTGGTGTTGATGCTGTAGAATGTTGTACGGCTGCAACTACTTTCTTCGGAGTTGTACAAAAATGTTTTACTATTTTCAGCAGCAGTCCACAACGATGGGACTTCTTCAAAAAAAGATGTACCGAGATCTCTTCATAGTTTTTCCGACAAAGGCCAAATTTGAGTGCGCAAGCATACGGAGATGTTACCGGCATTCTCTAGTACATCAACAAGTTCGAATGTATCTTGCTGTCCTCAATTTGGTTCAAAATACTAACTACCATTAATGAAAGAAACGTTGTCCTCCAAGCTAGAGACGCCACCATAGATGTTGAGGTCCGACATCTAGATGCCTTATTTGAAGCTGATCAGGAACCAATGGGAAACAATTTTAAACAAATGCAAAACAGTTGCTATTCAATTGAACATCAATTCCGGACATTCGAAAGAGAAAACCCAAAAGACGTTCTGAAGATAATTTAAATGAGATGATTACGGATGATTCAGAGTCTGATTTTAAAAACAATACATTCCTGGTGATCGTTGATTCGGTAATCACTGGCATTACTTAACGATTTGCAGCTATAAGAAATTTGAGCGAGACGTTTTCCTTTTTGTGGCAATTTGAAGACATGGATGAAACTACGGTTCGGGCGACCGCAACAAAATTTGTCGAAAAATACAAGTCGGATATTTCTCAAAGCTTAGAATGCGAAATAATTCACTTGAAACACATTTACGAAGCAAATTTTGATAAAGGTCTGTCACCATTGGAATTGCTAAATGCCGTCTATGTTCAAAATCTGTATACAATTTTCACCAACATTTGTGCTGCTTTACGTACCTTTTGCACTATACCTGTCACTGTAGCTAGTGCAGAACGTTCCTTCAGCGTCCTTTCAAGAATCAAAAATTTTCATAGATCGTGTTCATCTAAAGAGCGACTTGTAGGACTTGCCATTCTTTGTGTTGAATCCGTTAAGACAGTTAAATTTTGATATTATTATAAAAAAATTTTGCAGCGAAAAAAGAAAGAAAAGCCACTCTTTTGCCCCTATTACGATTTATAACTCAACAAATCAACTTTAAGACAACTCAACTCCTGTTTGGTATTACGAATTACAACTTATTTCAGCTGAAGTTGAATTGATGTTGCCAACCTAAAAAGTAAGGATTTGGCAGATAAATGAACAGCTGATCAATTTGTAGCGGAAAGTCAAGCATTTGCAAAAGTGATTTTTTTATTAATAGCAAAATGATGAGCTTCTAATGTAGTTATTTTGCAGATTTATAAGTTATTTTCGGTTAAGTAGGGAATAATATTGCTGGCGGGACGGCTGTACCACTATTTTAAAACTACACTCCTTGCTGACGGCAGCTATCAAAAATGCTGGGGAAATGATTTTAGTGTAATATGAGGCCCGATCCATAGTTTTTTTTTTGCACAGATCACACTGGACCACGAATTTCAACTTTTTCTCTTTACCAGAAACGCCGTTATGAAACTCGTATGTAAAATCACCCCCTGATTTCGAAAATTGAGTTCATTTTTGATTCTTTGGTACTGTTTTTGAGATATTTGAATTTACCGTTATTTGAAAAAACCAAAAAGATGGCTCTTTTTAATTACGTATATCTCACGAACGGGTCAAGCAATTGCAAAAACGTTTACAGAATCGGAAAGAAGATACAATTTGCTATAAATGCATCATTCATTGTTTTTTGCTCAACCACATAGTTTTCGAGATATTAGGTTATCATTTCAGATTTTTGTTTTTTTTTTATGAAAAAATATGAAAAAAATTATTTTTGCGAATTCAGCATTCCAAAACCACACCTTTCTTTCAAGATATTTTTTCTTTACGTAAAGCTCTGTTTAATTAGAAAAAAGATAAACTATTAACGAAGAAAATCGATGCAAAACTACGTAAGTTATAAGCGATCAAATAATAATACCCAGGATGCGCAACTTCAATGTATGTATACATACATATATTAAAGGTATAAAGTGCAAATGGGATATTATCCGGATAAACGAATAACACCATAACAATGATAATAAATCAAACAGTACTTTTAATACTCGAATTGTTTTATAGTAGGTAGAGTGATTGCATCGAAGGAAGAGTGGTTGGGTTCGAAACCTGCTGTAGGCATGTAGTTATAAACATGTATTTCCGTCACTTATGGGTAAGTATGCAGGTAGATTTTCAAAATTATAAGACACAGGCAATTTTTAAAGCCTACATCTAAAGCAGTCAGTATTTTCTTTTCTCGGCTTCGTATAAAAAGGAACCTTTATGTCTAGGTAAAATTTGATTTTTTTCAATTTTATTCTTGTTCTGAGTATAAAAATGAATTAATGCGCCTTGAAACTTCATAATACCTGCAAGGCTCGCCGGAGATAGTTCAGTTCATAAGTCAAATTTCAAAACCGTGATTTATTAAAAAAAAAGGACGTGTGGTACTCGGGACTGCTGCGGTAAAGCTATTGCATATTATCAACTTATGCAATTATAATATTTATGCGACATTTTGTTTTCTTTGATATTAGTTCAAGTTTTGTCTTTGATATTAATTCAAGTTACACTTTTTAAGCATGGTGACCTATAAGAAACTTTAACTTTATTTTTAACTTTACCTTTAACTTTAACATTCACTTTAACTTTAACATTCACTTTAACTTTATTTTTAACTTTAACTTTCACTTTAACTTTAACATTCACTTTAACTTTAACTTCCACTTTAACTTTAACCTTAACTTTAACTTTAACTTTAACTCTAACTTTAACTGTAACTGTAACTTTAACCTTAACTTTAACTTTATTTTTAACTTTAACTTTCACTTTAACTTTGACATTCATTTTAACTTTAACTCTAACTTTAACTTTAACTTTAGCTTTAACTTTAACTTTAACTTCAACTTTAACTTTAAATTTAAGTTTAAATTTAACTTTAACTTTACCTTTAACCTTAACTTTAACTTTTACTTTGTGTACATCGTGTCGAGTAGAATTGATTCAGTCGGAATCAGGACAACAAATAAAATTTGATACACCAATAATATGGAGAGAACCTACTTGCCATTCAAAAGAGTGTTATATTTGTCAAACAAAAGTACTTGGCGTTGGAAGATCAAGAAGAGTAACCTATGTCAGCGTACCTACAGGGACATTACCAGTTCTACATTCAACGGCAGTTGCGGATCCATATCCATTGTCAACAGTAATATCTGAATGCGGGGAATCAAGTTGTACTGAATTTCGCTTGGGAAACGAGAGAAACGTTCTATCACAAGCACAACTAAATGATTGTATAAGAGATTTGGAACTATCCAAGGAAAAGGCCGAGATCCACACATCTCGTATGCAACAATTTAAATTTGTGTCATCCGATGTTAAGGTGATATACTGTAGAACTCGTCGCGAACCATTTTCCAAACACTATACCAAGAAAGACAGTATATGCTACTGCAACGACATTCCTGGTTTATTTAAAGAGTTTGGTCAAACATATGATTCAAAAGAGTGGCGATTGTTCATAGACAGCAATAAACTGAGTTTGAAGGCTGTATTATTGCATATTGGTAACAAAAAGCCTTCTATCCTGATCGCAGTGCAATAAATACAAAGGAAACCTACGAGGAAATGCAAAAACTACTCAAATTTATCAAATATGAAGAGCATGATTGGAATATATGTTCTGATCTCAAAGTTGTTGCGATTCTATGCGGTCTACAAAGTGGCTACACCAAGCACTGCTGCTTCCTCTGCAAGTGGGATAGCCGAGCTCCTAAAGACCACTACGTCAGAAAGGATTGGCCGAAAAGAGTCGAGTTTACCGTTGGTGTGGATAACATCAAATACACCCCTCTTGTCAAGAAAGAGAAAATCATACTACCACCCTTACACATCAAGCTCGGTCTCACTTAAAACTTTGTTAAGGCTTTGGACAAAGAAGGCGAAGCATTCGACTATTTGAAGACAATTTTTCCAGATATTTCTCAAGCCAAGATTAAGGAAGGTATTTTTGTTGGACCACAAATAAAAAAGTTGATCAACAATAATCAATTCAAAGGACTACTCTCATCAGTTGAGGCAGCAGCGTGGGAATCCTTTGAAAAGGTCGTTGCTTCTTTTCTCGGTAGACACAAAAGCCCTAACTACGAGCAGATAGTGAACGACTTAATCAATAATTATGCGAAAATTGGTAAATATTAAAGGCTTATTAAAATTAATTTCCCAAAATTCTATAACTTGTTTACCTAACTAATATTTTCTTTCCAGGCGTAAATATGTATTTAAAAATTCACTTTTTGCACTCACATTTGAGCTTTTTTCCGGCAAATCTTGGCGACGAAAGTGACGAACATGGCGAAAGGTTTCATCAGCAAATAAAATTAATTGAGAATCGATATCAAGGATTCTGGGACGTTGTTGTTGTTGTTGAAGCGATAAGGTTGCTCCCCGAAGGCTTTGGGGAGTGTTATCGATGTGATGGTCCTTTGCCGGATACAAATCCGGTACGCTCCGGTGCCATAGCACCATTAAGGTGCTAGCCCGACCATCTCGGGAACGATTTATGTGGCCACATTAAACCTTCAGGCCATTCCCTCCCTCCCTACCTCCAAGTTCCATGAGGAGCTTGGGGTCGCCAGAGCCTCGTCTGTTAGTGAAACAGGATTCGCCGCGGATAGGTGAGGTTGACAATTGGGTTTGGAGAAGCTATATATTGCGCTGGCAACCTGAAAGGTTGCGCTACACAGCCCCTTGAATCTGGTATTTTAGTCGCCTCTTACGACAGGCGACTGGGACGTCGCAGTTATGGGTGATTACTGTTGGTTTCTCATAAGATAAACCGATCCTAAACTGAATAAGCGTCAAAGTAGAACACATAATTATTTCGACTACATAGTAAAATCAAATTAAAATAAAGATTGTTAGAATATAGTATAAACATAAATTAATTTAAAAAAAAGATAAAAATATAGGTAATTTCATTCTTAAATTGAACTTTTAACTAAATAGAAACAGAGCATAGCTAGATATTTCACTCTTCTTCATACCATACATACGTTTTGAGGTATACGTTGAAATTGTGCAACCTGGGGATTTTTATTTGATCGCTTATAACTTACGTAGTTTTGATCGATTTTCGTCGTTGATAGCTTATCTTTTTTCTAGTTAAACATAGCTTTGAGCAAAGAAAAAACATCTGGAAACAAAGTTGTGGTTTTGGAATGCTGCCCTTGCAAAAATTATTTTTTTTCATATTTTTTCATAAAAAAAAAACAAAAATCTGAAATGATAAGCTAATATCTCGAAAATTATCTGGGTGAGCGAAAGAATAATGTATGATGGGTTTATAGCAAATTTTATCTTCTTTCCGATTGTGTTAACCTTTTTGCAAGTGCTTGACCCGTTTGTGAGATATACGTAATTAAAAGGAGCCATCTTTTTGGTTTTCGAATAACGGTAAATTACAAATATCTCAAAAACGGTACCATAGAATCAAAAATGAACTCGATTTTCGAAATCAGGGGGTGGTTTAACATACGAATTTCATAACGGCGTCTCTGGTAAATTTTGGCCGTCGACCAGTGTCACCTTTCTGCGTTGGGGGCCTTCCAATACGTTTCTGCATTGGTGTGTACAAAAAATCTGGAAAAATACAATAACGACATGAAAATTTGAACCGAAATGATATGACAGGAATGAGAGGTTTAATTTTTGCTTTCGGAAACATGTCTTTTGATACCAATTTTGAAAATTTTTGTTAAAAATTATGTGGTGAACCGTCTTGTAAAACGTTACCTTTTTTCCAAAGAACTGCAAAATTGTATGAGACAACTGCTAGTAATCAGTTGTCAGATTTTGATGTCTTTGACAAATATACCAACACAAAGTTGTAAACGATAATGCCACAAAAAGTTGTAAGGCTAGACAACTTCAACCGACATTTTTTTTGACAGGTTGAGTTTTAATCTGTAATACCAAATTGCAAACTTTCAACCGAAACAGAGTTGAGTTGTAAACGGTATCCGAACCTTCTATATTGAATAATTAATATTTATAATCATCACAAAATTTATCAGAAATGTATAAAATGTTGCCAAATAACTAGAAAAGTTTATTTGAAACAATATGTGGCTGTTAAAAGAGAATTTTATTTCTACGTTACAATAAAATAGTATAAATAGTAAATATTCTGTTTATATGAGTTAACCGGGGATTGCCCGTATCGCTTTAAATGTATGAAAACATTTATTTCAAGCAATTTTTAATTTTATAATTTATTTAATAATTTGGGAAAAATTTAAACAGCGTGACATCAGAACGGACAAGACGACAGCTGTTTCGATTATACCTTGTAAATCTCTTCAAAGCCTTTTCTCCCGGGAGTGGGAGTCGAACCCGCACTCCTACGATAGTTGAAATGGTTACAAACGCATTCAGCTACGCCATGCCTTAGTTGTTGTAAATAAATTATAAAATTAAAAATTGCTTGAAATAAATGTTTTCATACATTTAAAGCGAACTCTGTACCAAAGTCCAGATTATTTAAACGACCTCGATATCGGTACCGTGTATAGCGAGTTTTTGCGATCTGAAGAAGTCAACGAAATAATTCGTCGAGGTCATCAAAAGTGTCCTGTTATTTTTCCACGTGATTGTCATGACGAGGCATTTCCTGCCTCGTTGTTAAACAGAATCTTGCCAAATGGAGAGAAAGTGGAGCGTGACTGGTTATGTGGTGGAGTGCTACTGGTGGAGTGCCAGTAGCAATGCTTTTTATTGCCTACCATGTCATCTATAAAGCACCAATACTTTAAATCGACCTAAAATTTGTTCTGCGGTTGTTCGAAATTCCAGGTATGGAAGAAGCTATACGATAAACTGCCATTACACGAAAATACTCAAGATCACATTAAATGTTATATTCAAGGCGATCTTTACAAAATCTAATTCAAAAGGAGGCTACAATTGATACACTTATCAATGACCAGCTAATGACTGAAACTCAAAAGTGGAAAGAAATTTTATATAGAACTTTGGACACTATTTTATTTTTGGGTGAAAGAGGCCTAGCTTTCAAAGGCGAAAGTATATATCTTGGTGAACGATGGACATTTTTTGGGCATTTATGATCTCATAAGACAATATTATCCCATACTTAGAGATCATTTGGAGAAAGTTAGGATTTTACAACAGTAGCAGAAACGTTTACAAGTTCACTCTCTTTCCCCAGACATTCAGAACGAGTTTATAGAAATTTGTGCAAAGCACGTGAGGGAACTATATTAGATCAAGTCAAGTATTTTTCTATTATCGTTGATGCCTGATGCTAGTCACGCTGACTACATTCACTCCATTTCAATTCGAAAGCAACAAATTTTACAATTCAAGAACTGTTTTTGACTTTCGTGAATTGTAACCAAAAACTGGTCAGAAAATCGCTGATCTAATTTACCATACTTGATTGAAGATTGTCGTGCACAAGCGTACGATAACGGCGCCAATATGAAAGGAGCTTACAACGGAGCACTACGTCGCATTCTCGACAATGCTGATTACTCGTCTTGTGCAACCCACAGTCTCAATTTATGTGGTGTTGATGCTGCAGAATGTTGTACGGCTGCAACTACTTTCTTCGGAGTTGTACAAAAATGTTTTACTATTTTCAGCAGCAGTCAACAACGATGGGACTTCTTCAAAAAAAGATGTTCCGAAATCTCTTCATAGTTTTTCCGACAAAAGCCAAATTTGAGTGCGCAAGCATACGGAGATGTTACCGGCATTCTCTAGTACATCAACAAGTTCGAATGTATCTTGCTGTCCTCAATTTGGTTCAAAATACTAACTACCATTAATGAAAGAAACGTTGTCCTCCAAGCTAGAGACGCCACCATAGATGTTGAGGTCCGACATCTAGATGCCTTATTAGCTTATTTGAAGCTGATCAGGAACCAATGGGAAACAATTTTAAACAAATGCAAAACAGTTGCTATTCAATTGAACATCAATTCCGGACATTCGAAAGAGAAAACCCAAAAGACGTTCTGAAGATAATTTAAATGAGATGATTACGGATGATTCAGAGTCTGATTTTAAAAACAATACATTCCTGGTGATCGTTGATTCGGTAATCACTGGCATTACTTAAAGATTTGCAGCTATAAGAAATTTGAGCGAGATGTTTTCCTTTTTGTGGCAATTTGAAGACATGGATGAAACTACGGTTCGGGCGACCGCAACAAAATTTGTCGAAAAATACAAGTCGGATATTTCTCAAAGCTTAGAATGCGAAATAATTCACTTGAAACACATTTACGAAGCAAATTTTGAAAAAGGTCTGTCACCATTGGAATGGCTAAATGCCGTCTATGTTCAAAATCTGTATACAATTTTCACCAACATTTGTGCTGCTTTACGTACCTTTTGCACTATACCTGTCACTGTAGCTAGTGCAGAACGTTCCTTCAGCGTCCTTTCAAGAATCAAACATTTTCATAGATCGTGTTCATCTAAAGAGCGACTTTTAGGACTTGCCATTCTTTGTGTTGAATCCGTTAAGACAGTTAAATTTTGATATTATTATAAAAAAATTTTGCAGCGAAAAAAGAAAGAAAAGCCACTCTTTTGCCCCTATTACGATTTACAACTCAACAAATCAATTTTAAGACAACTCAACTCCTGTTTGGTATTACGAATTACAACTTATTTCAGCTGAAGTTGAATTGATGTTGCCAACCTAAAAGGTGAGGATTTGGCAGATAAATGAACAGCTGATCAATTTGCAGCGGAAAGTCAAGCAATTGCAAAAGTGATTTTTTTATTAATAGCAAAATGATGAGCTTCTAATGTAGTTATTTTGCAGATTTATAAGTTATTTTCGGTTAAGTAGGGAATAATATTGCTGGCGAGACGGCTGTACCACTATTTTAAAACTACACTCCTTGCTGACGGCAGCTATAAAAAATGCTGTGGAAATGATTTTAGTGTAATATGAGGCCCGATCCATAGTTTTTTTTGCACAGATCACACTGGACCACGAATTTCAACTTTTTCTCTTTACCAGAAACGCCGTTATGAAATTCGTATGTAAAATCACCCCTTGATTTCGAAAATTGAGTTCATTTTTGATTCTATGGTACCGTTTTTGAGATATTTGAATTTACCGTTATTTGAAAAAACCAAAAAGATGGCTCTCTTTAATTACATATATCTCACGAAAGGGTCAAGCAATTGCAAAAACGTTTACAGAATCGGAAAGACGATACAATTTGCTATAAATGCATTATTCATTGTTTTTTGCTCAACGAGATAGTTTTCGAGATATTAGGTTATCATTTCAGATTTTTGTTTTTTTTTATGAAAAAATATGAAAAAAATTATTTTTGCGAGGGCAGCATTCCAAAACCACAACTTTCTTTCAAGATATTTTTTCTTTACGTAAAGCTCTGTTTAATTAGAAAAAAGATAAACTATCAACGAAGAAAATCGATGCAAAACTACGTAAGTTATAAGCGATCAAATAATAATACCCAGGATGCGCAACTTCAATGTATGTATACATACATATATTAAAGGTATAAAGTGCAAATGGGATATTATCCGGATAAGCGAATAACACCATAACAATGATAATAAATCAAATAGTACTTTTAATACTCGAATTGTTTTATAGTAGGTAGAGTGGTTGCATCGAAAGAAGAGTGGTTGGGTTCGAAACCTGCTGTAGGCATGTAGTTATAAACATGTATTTCCGTCACTTATGGGTAAGTATGCAGGTAGATTTTCAAAATTATAAGACACAGACAATTTTTAAAGCCTACACCTAAAGCAGTCAGTATTTTCTTTTCCCGGCTTCGTATAAAAAGAAACCTTTATGTCTAGGTAAAATTTGATTTTTTTCAATTTTATTCTTGTTCCGAGTATAAATATGAATTAATGCGCCTTGAAACTTCATAATATCGGCAAGGCTCGCCGGAGATAGTTCAGTTCATAAGTCAAATTTCAAAACCGTGATTTATTAAAAAAAAAGGACGTGTGGTACTCGGGACTGCCGCGGTAAAGCTATTGCATATTATCAACTTATGCAATTATAATATTTATGCAACATTTTGTTTTCTTTGATATTAGTTCAAGTTTTGTCTTTGATATTAATTCAAGTTACACTTTTTAAGCATGGTGACCGATAAGAAACTTTAACTTTATTTTTAACTTTACCTTTAACTTTAACATTCACTTTAACTTTAACATTCACTTTAACTTTATTTTTAACTTTAACTTTCACTTTAACTTTAACATTCACTTTAACTTTAACTTCCACTTTAACCTTAACTTTAACTTTAACTGTAACTGTAACTGTAACTTTAACTTTCACTTTCACTTTAACTTTAACTTTATTTTTAACTTTAACTTTCACTTTAACCTTGATATTCATTTTAACTTTAACTCTAACTTTAACTTTAGCTTTAACTTTAACTTCAACTTTAACTTTAACTTTAACTTCAACTTTAACTTTAACTTTAAGTTTAACTTTAACTTTAACTTTAAATTTAACTTTAACTTTAACTTTACCTTTAACCTTAACTGCAGGCTCAGTTGAGACGACTCCTGACTAACGCTGTATTCTGGCTCTGAACACAGACTCCCATAAGGACCTGTGTCAACCCACGCGTGGCCTCCCTGCTTCTGCAAAGATAACCACGGGAATTGAAGACGGCGACTGCACATCGTGCGGAGATAGCGGCTTGAAGCGGAGACCCAATAGAACAAATGAGCAACAAAATAAAAACAACAAAGGAAGATAAAAGTAGAGAAAGCGAGAAAGAAAGGGGCGATGAAGCGGTGTTCAAGAAGAGCACTAAAGTGCTGAGATCGCCGGTTTTAACAACCCCCGCTAAAGCGACCTTGTCGGTAATGCCCACACAAGGCACCGAATCGGCGGAAAAGACAAAGGCAGCGAAAGCACAGCTGCGCAATAACCCCAGCCAGTCCACACCTGCTACTGCAAGGGAAAAAGCGTCGGTCAGCTCACCCAATGTCGTTGCACAGCGCGCTGTTGGGAAGGAGAAACGTGCGACTCCGCCAAGAGGCTCACTCTCATACACAAGCCTCGAAGGGAAGAGCCAAGACGAACTGCTGGAGTATGCGGTATCAGTGCTGCGCGAGATGCAGGAAACCGCTCTCAAGCAGAAGACCGTGTCCAAGGACATAAAAACCGGTATGGCTCTTCTCGAGGAAGCGTTAAGCTGCATGGGATCGTTAAGGGCCCAAAAGGTAGATGAGAGCAGAGAATCGGGCCGAAAAAGCAAGAGGGCACGAACGAGCTCAGATTCCCACTCGGAGGACTTGGAAGCCAAAAAGAAACGAGATGAAAGAACAAATACGCTTTCACAAGGTGAGTCTTGGTCCAATGCAGCGCCGAAGGCTGAAACAGCGGGCCCAGCCAGCCAAGCAGGCAACCCCCGTCCAAGCTCCTAAAGCTCAAAAACGGGCGAGAAAGAGGAGACAAGCAGCAACTTTTGTGGTAAAACCTGTGGAAGGCAAAAGCTATGCCCAGGTACTAGGGGCCATACGCGGCCAGCTCCGCCCTAATGACACAGGTACGGTGGTACGGTCAGTACGAAAAACCAAATCTGGTAACGTACTGATTGAAACGGCGCGCTGCAGTGACCAGACGGCCTTCAGAGCAGCTATAGGTAGTGCAGTAGGAGAGGTCGGTGAAGCACAACAGCTCTCCAAGCGGATGAAGTTGGAAGTACTTGGCATGGACTGTCTCACAACTGAAACAGAAATCCAAGACGCAATAAGGAGGGAGGTCGGAAAAGAAGAAATCACTAGACCTCTCCGGGTCTCTGTGTTCGCAGCAAACCAAAGAGAACAGAAAATGGCGGTCGTCGAAGTGGACGAGAATATTGGCAACGCCCTACTCAAAAAAGGTAAAATTCCGATCGGATGGATACAGTGCCGAATCAGACAGCGAGCAGAAGTACAACGCTGCTTTAGGTGTCTCGGCTACGGACACCGGAAGGCAGAATGCAAGGGTCCAGACAGGAGTAACGCCTGCTGGAAGTGTGGGCAAAGCGGCCACAAAGCTTCGGCCTGTACCGCAGCTCCAAAATGTTACCTGTGTAATACACAGAAGCTCGATCATGTCCCTGGATCTGGAGCATGCAGCATTTTCAGAGCGGCACTCGCTGTTGCAAAGGCCAAAGTCTCAATTCAATAGTGATTAGTTTTATCCAAGGCAACCTAAACCGGAGCAGACTTGCTGATGAGCTACTACAACAGTTGGTCTTAGACCATAAAGCTAACAGCGTTATCATCAGCGAACCCTATAGAGCCCGAAATGATTGGCATATAGACAACACCGGCACCGCCGCAATCTGGATGACAGATGCAAACGCCAATATTGTGAACCGTGTTGCCGGACAAGGCTACGTCCGCCTAACTACGAATAATACCACAATAGTAAGCTGCTACTTGTCCCCGAATGATCCCATTCAAACGTTCAGGGAGAAGCTTGAACTTATTGAAGACGACCTGAGGGACTTAACTAGTAACCTGGTTGTGGCGGGGACTTTAACGCAAGAGCCGTCGAATGGGGAATGCCGCAGACTAACACCCGTGGAAGGTTAGTCCTTGAGATGGCAGCCAGGCTCGGTTTGAACGTGCTTAACACTGGTACGACCCCTACATACCGACGGCCAGGCTTTGGATACTCGATCCCCGATGTAACACTAGTGTCAGAAAGCCTGCTGCTGACCGCTGCTGGATGGAGAGTCATAGAGGATCTGACTGGCAGCGATCACAACTACATCACTTTCCACCTAAACGATCCCGGTCAGAGGCAGATTCCGAACGGGCCACGCAGAACAAAAGCATGGGACGCATCCAAGGTCGACTCTGCCACGTTCTCCGCATCAGTACTGGGGGATGCCCGACGGATAATCAACAACTCCAGTCCGACGGAAGAGACGGTTGAAAAGACAATGAGCTGTCTTCGCCACGCTTGCAACCTCTCTATGCCACGGAGGGGAGTGTGGAGGGGTAAAAAGCAGGTATACTGGTGGAATAGCGAAATCGCGGAACTGCGGAAAATATGCCACAGGATGCGAAGGCTAGCAACTCGCGCGCGCGGCAGGCCTGAGGCTCTAGAAAAGTCGGAAGCGTACAAAGGAGCGAAGAAAGCTCTTAGTGCTGCCATTAAGCAAAGCAAGCTTAAGTGCTGGAAAGCGCTTTGCGAGGAAGTGGATCGAGACCCATGGGGGCAGGGATATAAGATAGTAATGAAGAAGTTCCGTCCGCCAAACCAGCTGATGGACGAGAACCAAATAAGGAACATTGTGGATGGCCTGTTTCCCACCCAACTGCCTAGGGAGGGCGGGTACGTTACCCATGAAGATCGCAACGTGGAACCATTCCAAGAAGAAGAGCTTAAAACTGCCGTGCGAACTATGAAACCTAGGAAAGCATCTGGGCCCGACGGAATACCCGCGGAGGCAATTAGACTAGCTGCAAACGACTGCCCAGAACTTATGTTGCACATGTACAACAAATGTCTCGAAGAAAGAATTTTCCCCACCATATGGAAGACAGCACGACTGGTTCTCATTCCAAAAGGGAAAGGAGATCCCAACTCTCCATCATCCTACCGTCCCCTATGTATGTTGGACACAGCAGGGAAATTGATGGAGAGTCTCCTGAAGCAACGCCTCACCAGAGCGTTACAGGACGCCGGAGGACTGTCGCCCAGACAGCATGGTTTTCGGAGGGGGCACTCTACAATAGATGCCATAGCAGAAGTTATAGACGCAGTCAAGAAAGCCGAGACAGCGTGCCACAGAGCAAGACCTATAGTGTTGCTGGTCACGCTGGACGTCAAAAACGCTTTTAACTCAGCTAGGTGGGAGGACATGCTTGAGGCACTAGAAAGCACTTTCAAAGTACCGCAATATTTGTTAGAAATTTTAAGGGACTACCTAAGAGAGAGGTATCTAATATATGAAAGTACTCACGGTCAAAAAAGGGTAAAAATAACAGGTGGAGCAGCCCAGGGTTCGGTACTAGGTCCCGATCTCTGGAATATAACTTACGACAGTCTTCTTCGATTAGACATGCCAGAAAGCAGCTTCCTCGTTGCATTTGCAGACGACGTGGCAGCTGTGATAACAGCACCAAGCTGCGAGCTGGCACAGCTAAAATTAAACCAGGTCATGCGTAATGTAAATAGGTGGATGGCTGAGCACGGTCTCCAGTTAGCAACAGCCAAAACGGAGATCGTCATCCTCACAAAGAGACGTATTCCCACTACCAGGAACATGATGGTTGGGGACCAGCCAATAGAAACACTCGCTTCAACGAAATATCTGGGAGTGAGGTTAGACAGCAAACTCAACTTCTCGGATCACATACGAGGGACCTGCGAAAGAGCTGCGCGCATAATAGCGCAGTTGAGTAGATTAATGGCAAACACAGGTGGCCCAAGGCCATGCACAAGGAAGTTGCTTGCATCAGCCTCGGATTCTATACTCTTATATGGTGCAGAAATCTGGGCGGACGCAATGAAATACCGGAAGAACCGAGTCGCCCTCACCTCGGTCCAACGCAGAGGGGCGCTGCGAATATCTTCGGCTTACCGCACGGTATCAGCTGAAGCTGTCCTGGTCGTTGCGGGAACCATACCGATATATCTTCTCGTTGAGGAAAGAAAAACAATATATGACAACGGATCGCAAGCAAGTAGAGCTGCTGTTGCCATGCAGGCGCGAGAAGAATCGATCCGACGTTGGCAAGACCAGTGGAGCAACAGCATCGTAGGAAAGTGGACTAGGGAACTAATCCCTGAACTTGATCCATGATTGAAGCGACCGCACGGAGAGGTAGACTTTTACCTGACCCAGTTTCTAACGGGACATGGTTACTTCCGCAAATACCTACACAGAATGGGTAAGGTCGATAGCCCGAGCTGTCTGTACTGTGGGGAAATAGACGATGTACGCCACACCTTCTTCGGATGCAGGCACTTCTCCCATCAGCGAAGGAGGGTAGAAGAGGTACTTGGCGACCTATCCCCGGGCAGTGTCATTAATAACATGACCTGTCGAAGAGACAGATGGGATACGGTCAGCACATATGTGAGGCATATACTTACCAGTAAACGAGAAGACGGATGCCTAGCCCATTAGCGTGAGAGTAGCCATAGAGCTCATGTAGCGCGCACCCGTACCCGAAGTAATGCTAAACGCGGTCCCAGGTACGGGGATTTGCGCGGGCCGTGGGAGGTTAGGTTTTAGTGGGTAGGCCTTCATGGAAGAAGGGAGTCCTACACTCGGAGAGTCTCGCAGTGAGGCTTAAATATCCCGGTCAGTGCATAAAGCATTTCCTCCTTCCACGAAACACAAAAAAAAAAAAAAAAAAAAAAAAAAAAAAAAAAACAAAAAAACCTTAACTTTAACTTTAACTTTAACTTTAACTTTAACTTTAACTTTAACTCTAACTTTAACTTTAACTTTAACTTTAACTTAAACTTTAACTTTAACTTTAACTTTAATTTTAACTTAAACTTTAACTTTAACTTTAATTTTAACTTTAAAAAAAAAACTTTAACTTTAACTTTATGATAGAAGTCCAAGCCCGCGATAAAATCTATGCAATAGCTTAAAAATAAAACAAGTAAGGAAGGTTAAGGTCGGGTGTAACCGAACATTACATACTCAGTTGAGAGCTATGGTGGCAACATAAGGGAAAATAACCATGTAGGAAAATTAACCGAGGGTAACCCTGGAATGTGTTTGTATGACATGTGTATCAAATGAAAGGTATTCAAGAGTATTTTAAGAGGGAGTGGGCCATAGTTCTATAGGTGAACACCATTTAGGGATATCGCCATAAAGGTAGATCAGGGTTGACTCTAGAATTTGTTTGTACAATATGGGTATCAAAGGAAAGGTGTTAATGAGTATTTCAAAAGGGCGTGGGGCCTAGTTATACAGGTGGACGCCTTTTCGAGATATCGCCATAAAGGTGGACCAGGGGTGACTCTAGAATGTGTTTGTACGATATGGGTATCAAATTAAAGGTATTAATGAGGGTATTAGAAAGGGAGTGGTGGTAGTTGTATAGGTGGTCGCCTTTTCGAGATATCGCCATAAAGGTGGACCAGGGGTGACTCTTGAATTCGTTTGTACAATATGGGTATCAAACGAAAGGTGTTAATGAGTATTTTAAAAGGGCGTTGGGCTTAGTTCTATAGGTGGACGCCTTTTCGAGATATCGCCATAAAGGTGGACCAGGGGTGACTCTAGAATGTATTTGTACGATATGGGTATCAAATTAAAGGTTTTAATGAGGGTTTTAAAAGGGAGTGGTGGTAGTTGTATAGAATGTCGCCTTTTCGAGATATCGGCATAAAGGTGAACCAGAGGTGACTCTAGAATGTGTTTGTACAATATGGCTATCAAACGAAATGTGTTAATGAGTATTTTAAAAGGGCGTGGGGCTTGGTTCTATAGGTGGACGCCTTTTCGAGATATCGCCATAAAGGTGGACCAGGGGTGACTCTAGAATGTGTTTGTACAATATGGCTATCAAACGAAAGGTGTTAGTCAGTATTTTAAAAGGGCGTGGGGCTTAGTTCTATAGGTGGACGCCTTTTCGAGATATCGCCATAAAGGCGGACCAGGGGTGACTCTAGAATGTGTTTGTACGATATGGCTATCAAATTAAAGGTATTAATGAGGCTTTTAAAAGGAAGTGGTGGTAGTTGTATAGGTGGTCGCCTTTTCGAGATATCGCCATAAAGGTGGACCAGGGGTGACTCTAGAATGCGTTTGTACAATATGGCTATCAAACGAAAGGTGTTAACGAGTATTTTAAAAGGGAGTGGGCCTTAGTTCTATAGGTGGACGCATTTTGGAGATATGGCCATAAAGGTGGACCAGGGGTGACTCTAGAATGTGTTTGTACAATACGGCTATCAAACGAAAGGTGTTAATGAGTATTTTAAAATGGCGTGGGGCTTGGTTCTATAGGTGGACGCCTTTTCGAGATATCGCCATAATGGTGGACCAGGGGTGACTCTAGAATGTGTTTGTACAATAAGCCTATCAAACGAAAAGATGTTAATGAGTATTTTAAAAGGGCGTGGGGCTTGGTTCTATAGGTGGACGCCTTTTCGAGATATCGCCATAAAGGTGGACCAGGGGTGACTCTAGAATGTGTTTGTACAATATGGCTATCAAACGAAAGGTGTTAGTGAGTATTTTAAAAGGGCGTGGGGCTTAGTTCTATCGGTGGACGCCTTTTCGAGATATCGCCATAAAGGCGGACAAGGGGTGACTCTAGAATGTGTTTGTACAATTTGGCTATCAAACGAAAGGTGTTAAAGAGTATTTTAAAAGGGCGTGGGGCTTGTTTCTATAGGTGGGCGCCTTTTCGAGATATCGCCATAAAGGTGGACCAGGGGTGACTCTAGAATGTGTTTGTACGATATGGGTATCAAATTAAAGGTATTAATGAGGCTTTTAAAAGGGAGTGGTGGTAGTTGTATAGGTGGTCGCCTTTTCGAGATATCGCCATAAAGGTGGACCAGGGGTGACTCTAGAATGTGTTTGTACGATATGGGTATCAAATTAAAGGTATTAATGAGGCTTTTAAAAGGGAGTGGTGGTAGTTGTATAGGTGGCCGCATTTTCGAGATATCGCCATAAAGGTGGACCAGGGGTGACTCTAGAATGTGTTTGTACGATATGTGCATCAAATTAAAGGTATTAATGAGGGTTTTAAAAGGGGGTGGTGTTAGTTGTATAGGTGGTCGCCTTTTCGAGATATTGGCATAAAGGTGGACCAGGGGTGACTCTAGAATGCGTTTGTACAATATGGGTATCAAACGAAAGGTATTAATGAGTATTTTAAAAGGGAGTGGGCCTTAGTTCTATAGGTGGACGCCTTTTCGAGATATCGCCATAAAGGTGGACCAGGGGTGACTCTAGAATGTGTTCGTACGATATGGGTATCAAATTAAAGGTATTAATGAGGCTTTTAAAAGGGAGTGGTGGTAGTTGTATACGTGAAGGCGTTTTCCAGATATCGACCAAAATGTGGACCAGGGTGACCCAGAACATCATCTGTTGGATACCGCTAATTTATTTATATATATAATACCACGAACAGTATTCCTGCCAAGATTTCAAGGGTTTTTTATTTCGCCCTGCAGAACTTTTTCATTTCATTCTACTTAATATGGTAGGTGTCACACCCATTTTACAAAGTTTTTTTCTAAAGTTATATTTTGCGTCAATAAACTAATCCAAATACCATGTTTCATCCCTTTTTCGTATTTGGTATAGAATTATGGCATTTTTTTCATTTTTCGTAATTTTCGATATCGAAAAAGTGGGCGTGGTCATAGTCCGATTTCGGCCGTTTTTAATACCAATTCAAAGTGAGTTCAGATAAGTGCGTGAACTGAGTTTAATAAAGATATATCGATTTTTGCTCAAGTTATCGTGTTAACGGCCGAGCGAAAGGACAGACCGTCGACTGTGTATAAAAATTGGGCGTGGCTTCAACCGATTTCGCCCTTTTTCACAGAAATAAGTTATCGGGCCAGAATCTAAGCCCTACCAAATTTCACAAGGATTGGTAAACTTTTTTCGACTTATGGCATTAAAAGTATCCTAGACAAATTAAATGAAAAAGGGCGAAGCCACGCCCATTTTGAAATTTTCTTTTATTTTTGCATTTTGTTGCACCATATAATTACTGGAGTTGAATGTTGACATAATTTACTTATATACTGTAAAGATATTAAATTTTTTGTTAAAATTTGACTTAAAAAATTTTTTTTTTTAAAAGTGGTCGTGGTCGTCTCAGATTTTGCTAATTTTTTGAAGCATACATACAGTAATAGAGGTAACATTCCTGCATAATTTCATCATGATATCTTCAACGACTGCCAAATTACAGCTTGCAAAATTTTTAAATTACCTTCCTTTAAAAGTGGGCGGAGCCACACCCATTGTCCAAAATTTTACTAATTTTCTATTCTGCGTCATAAGTTCAACTCACCCACAAAGTTTCATCACTTTATTCGTCTTTGGTAATGAATTATCGCACTTTTTCGGTTTTTCGAAATTTTCGATATCGAAAAAGTGGGCGTGGTTATAGTCCGATATTGTTCATTTTAAATAGCGATCTGGGATGAGTGCTCAGGAGCCTGCATACCAAATTTCATCAAGATACCTCAAAATTTACTCAAGTTATCGTGTTAACGGACGGACGGACGGCGGACGAACATGGCTCAATCAAATTTTTTTTCGATCCTGATGATTTTGATATATGGAACTCTATATCTATCTCGATTCCTTTATACCTGTACAACCAGCCGTTATCCAATCAAAGTTAATATACTCTGGGAGCTCTGCTCAACTGAGTATAATGAGTAAAAGGACGCGAGAATGTGAATGTAATAACGATCCAGATATGTTCTGTTTCATGTGTGGCCAATATACAATCATAAGGCGACGACGAGTGTTCTCAGATCATATCAAAACTTTATACTCCAAGTATTTTGGCATTGAGCTTATAAATGCTGAAAAACCATGGACACCGAACACTTTGTGTACATCGTGTCGAGTAGAATTGATTCAGTCGGAATCTGGACAACAAATAAAATTTGATACACCAATGATATGGAGAGAACCTACTTGCCATTCAAAAGAATGTTATATTTGTCAAACAAAAGTACTTGGCGTTGGAAGATCAAGAAGAGTGACCTATGCCAGCGTACCTACAGGGACATTACCAGTTCTACATTCAACGGCAGTTGCGGATCCAGTTTAATTGTCAACAGTAATATCTGAATGCGGGGAATCAAGTTGTACTGAATTTCGCTTGGGAAACGAGGGAAACGTTCTGTCACAAGCACAACTAAATGATTGTATAAGAGATTTGGAACTATCCAAGGAAAAGGCCGAGATCAACACTTCTCGTATGCAACAATTTAAATTTGTGTCATCCGATGTTAAGGTGATATATTGTAGAACTCGTCGCGAACCATTTTCCAAACACTATACCAAGAAAGACAGTATATGCTACTGTAACGACATTCCTGGTTTATTTAAAGAGTTTGGTCAAACATATGATTCAAAAGAGTGGCGATTGCTCATAGACAGCAATAAACTGAGTTTGAAGGCTGTATTATTGCATATTGGTAACCAAAAGGCTTCTATTCAATCGCAGTGCAGTAAATAGAAAGGAAACCTACGAGGAAATGCAAAAACTACTCAAATTTATCAAATATGAAGAGCATGATTGGAATATATGTTCTGATCTCAAAGTTGTTGCGATGCTATGCGGTCTACAAAGTGGCTACACCAAGCACTGCTGCTTCCTCTGCAAGTGGGATAGCCGAGCTCGTAAAGACCATTACGTCAGAAAGGATTGGCCGGAAAGAGTCGAGTTTACCGTTGATGTGGATAACATCAAATACACCCCTCTTGTCAAGAAAGAGAAAATCATACTACCACCCTTACACATCAAGCTCGGTCTCACTAAAAACTTTGTTAAGGCTTTGGACAAAGAAGGCGAAGCATTCGACTATTTGATAACAATTTTTCCAGATATTTCTTAAGCCAAGATTAAGGAAGGTATTTGTGTTGGACCACAAATAAAAAAGTTGATCAACAATAATCAATTCAAAGGACTACTCTCATCAGTTGAGGCAGCAGCGTGGGAATCCTTTGAAAAGGTCGTTGCTTCTTTTCTCGGTAGACACAAAAGCCCTAACTACGAGCAGATAGTGAACGACTTAATCAATAATTATGCGAAAATGGGTAAATATTAAAGGCTTATTAAAATTAATCTCCCAAAATTCTATAACTTGTTTACCTAACTAATATTTTCTTTCCAGACGTAAATATGTCTTTAAAAATTCACTTTCTGCACTCACATTTGAGCTTTTTTCCGGCAAATCTTGGCGACGAAAGTGGCGAACATGGCGAAAGGTTTCATCAGCAAATAAAATTAATTGAGAATCGATATCAAGGATTCTGGGACGTCGCAATGATGGGTGATTACTGCTGCTTTCTCATAAGAGAAACCGATCCTAAACTGAATAAGCGTCAAAGTAGAACACATAATTATTTCGACTACATAGTAAAATCAAATTAAAATAAAGATTGTTAGAATATAGTATAAACATAAATTAATTAAAAAAAAGATAAAAATATAGATAATTTCATTCATAAATTGAACTTTTAACTAAATAGAAACAGAGCCTAGCTAGATATTTCACTCTTCTTCATAAACGT
The DNA here is from genome assembly GCF_040869045.1 of Eurosta solidaginis. NCBI lineage: Eukaryota > Metazoa > Arthropoda > Insecta > Diptera > Tephritidae > Eurosta > Eurosta solidaginis. Next base: position 140,679,824 of record NC_090324.1, read on the forward strand.
ATGTATGGTACGTTTTGAGGTATACGTTGAAATTGCGTTGCGGGGATTTTTATTTGATCGCTTATAACTTACGTAGTTTTGCATCGATTTTCGTCGATGATAGCTTATCTTTTTTCTAGTTAAACATAGCTTTGAGCAAAGAAAAAATATCTTGAAAAAAAGTTGTAGTTTTGGAATGCTGCCCTCGCAAAAATTATTTTTTTTCATATTTTTTCATAAAAAAAAACAAAAATCTGAAATGATAAGCTAATATCTCGAAAATCATCTGGGTGAGCGAAAAAATAATGTATGACGAGTTTATAGAAAATTTTATCTTCTTTCCGATTCTGTTAACCCTTTTGCAATTGCTTGACCCGTTTGTGAGATATACGTAATTAAAAGGAGCCATCTTTTTGGTTTTCGAATAAGGGTAAATTGCAAATATCTCAAAAACGGTACCAAAGAATCAAAAATGAACTCGATTTTCAAAATCAGGGGGTGGTTTAACATACGAATTTCATAACGGCGTCTCTGGTAAATTTTGGCCGTCGACCAGTGTCACCTTTCTGCGTTGGGGGCCTTCTGCGGCGATTTGTAAAAATAAGCCTGGGTGGGTCCAATACCTTTCTGCATTGGTGTGTACAAAAAATCTGGCAAAATACAATAACCACATGAAAATTTGAACCGAAATGATATGACAGGAATGAGAGGCTTAATTTTTGCTTTCGGAAACATGTCTTGTGATACCAATTTTGAAAATTTTTGTTAAAAATTATGTGGTGAACCGTCTTGTAAAACGTTACCTTTTTTCCAAAGAACTGCAAAATTGTATGAGGCAACTGCTAGTAATCAGTTGTCAGATTTTGATGTCTTTGACAAATATACCAACACAAAGTTGTAAACGATAATGCCACAAAAAGTTGTAAGGCTAGACAAATTCAACCGACATTTTTTTTGACAGGTTGAGTTTTAATCTATAATACCAAATTGCAAACTTTCAACCGAAACAGAGTTGAGTTGTAAACGGTATCCGAACCTTCTATATTGAATAATTAATATTTATAATCATCAATAAATTTATCAGAAATGTATTCAAATGTTGCCAAATAACTAGAAAAGATTATTTGAAACAATATGTGGCTGTTAAAAGAGAATTTTATTTCTACGTTACAATAAAATAGTATAAATAGTAAATATTCTGTTTATATGAGTTAACCGGGGATTGCCCGTATCGCTTTAAATGTATGAAAACATTTATTTCAAGCAATTTTTAATTTTATAATTTATTTAATAATTTGGGAAAAATTTAAACAGCGTGACATCAGAACGGACAAGACGACAGCTGTTTCGATTATACCTTGTAAATCTCTTCAAGGCCTTTTCTCCCGGGAGTGGGAGTCGAACCCGCACTCCTACGATAGTTGAAATGGTTACAAACGCATTCAGTTACGCCATGCCTTAGTTGTTGTAAATAAATTATAAAATTAAAAATTGCTTGAAATAAATGTTTTCATACATTTAAAGCGATACGGGCGATCCCCGGTTAACTCATATAAGTAGACAATATTTGGTTATTTCGTTGTAGTTCTATAAATAGAACAAAAACAACAACAAATACCAAGTTTCCCTGAAACCCGCCTTACAAACATGCATAACTTCAAAACATAACTGCATACGAATTATGTGATGTGTAGAAGATAATATATGCGAAAGAAGGCAATTGGGAAACACTTTACAACAACTAAGGCATGACGTAGCTGAATGCGTTTGTAACCATTCCAATTATCGTAGGAGTGCGGGTTCGACTCCCACTCCCGGGAGAAAAGGCTTTGAAGAGATTTACAAGGTATAATCGAAACAGCTGTTGCCTTGTCCGTCCTGATGTCACGTTGTTTAAATTTTTCCCAAATTATTGAGTAAATATTCTGTGTTAATTTTATAATCAGCTCTGAGTCAAAAATCATTTAGTTGATGTGGCAAACATTTTTTTTATTTCATCCATCAATAATGATTCATGAATGAGATGTCATTAATTCAAATTAATCAAATGTATTAGTGGATTTTTTATAGGGGGCCCGTAAATAGTTTAGTCCCGGCCCGGATTTTCGCTCTACGGCCCTGCCGTCATATCAAATTTCACAAGGATTGGTAAATTTTTGTTCGACTTATGGCATTAAAAGTTTTCTAGACAAATTAAATGAAAAAGGGCGGAGGCACGCCCGTTTTAAAATTTTCTTTTATTTTTGTATTTTGTTGCACCATATCATACTGAAGTTGAATATCGACATAATTTACTTATATACTGTAAAGATATAAAATTTTTGATAAAATTGGACTTTAAAAAAAAAATTTTTTTTTTTTAAGTTGGCGTGTTCTTCATCCTATTTTGATAATTTTTATTTAGCGCACATACAGTAATAGAAGTAACGTTTCTGCCAAATTTTATCATGATATCTTCAACGACTGCCAAATTACAGCTTGCAAAATTTTAAATTACCTTCTTTCACGGTGCCACGCCCATTGTCCAAAATTTTACTAATTTTCTATTCTGCGTCATAAGGTCAACACATCTACCAAATTTCATCGCTTTATCCGTCTTTGGTAATGAAATATCGCACTTTTCCGGTTTTTCGAAACTTTCGATATCGAAAAAGTGGCTATAGTCCGATATCGTTCATTTTAAACAACAATCTGAGATGAGTGCCCAGGAACCTGCATACCAAATTTCATCAAGATACCTCAAAATTTACTCTAGTTATCGTGTTAACGGGCAGACGGAGGGACGGACGGACATGGCTCAATCAAATTTTTTTTCGATACTGATGATTTTGAATATGGAAGTCTATATCTATCTCGATTCCCTTATGCCTGTACAACCAACCGTTATCCAATCAAAGTTAATATATTCTGTGTGCAAAGCACGCTGTGTATAAAAATAAGGAATCTCATTGAAAGTAAGAAGTAATGCTATTAGATAATTTTTTTGCCGTTTTTCACGTCTGTCAGCAAAAAAACTTTTCACAGAGACAGGCTTCTTAAATTTACCAGATATATTTAGCTCTGTGTGCAGTAGGGCGATATACTTTTTTAAAAGGTTTTATTTAGCTTGATTTGACAGGCCGTCCGCACGAGCGTTGTGAAGTTGGCCCCCCAACTAATAATTTTTTTATTTTTTAATTTTATAAACGCTAATCGTTTGATAATGATTGATACGTTTCGATATTCGCTTGATAGTTATTCGCTTGTTAGAACAAAAATTTTAAATTTCTGTGTGAAGTTAGCCCCCAAACTAATAATTTTTAAGAATTCATGAGCTTAACACCGGCTTATAATAATTGAATTTCAATTATTATGTTTTTCTAAGAGAAACTGAAAAGAAAGAAACATTTACTGGCATATTGCGATGAACCCATTTCGAAAACCGCCAACGTAATCATCATCAGGCAACACACACCATTAAACAAACATACATTAATAATTTTTAAGTTTTTAAAACGCCAATCATTTGATAATCGTTTGATTATGACTGATACGCTTCGATATTCGTTTGATAGTTATTCGTTTGCTAGAAAAAAATTTTAAATATGTATGTGAATTTAGCCCCCCAACTAATAATTTTTAATTTTTTAAAATGCTAATTCTTTGATAATCGTTTGATAATGATTGATACGCTTCGATATTCGTTTGATAATTATACGTTCGTTAGAAAATTTTGTTTTAAAATTTTTTTGTGAAGTTAGCCCCCCAGTTGATAATTCTTAATTTTTCAGGCTCTAGAGGCCTAGGAGCTCGATGTCTATGTCATTCTCTGGGTGATAATACGTTATCATGCAACTGGCTGCATCTCTTAAATTAGAAGGGCATACAAATTGTATATGTCATTTGTATATATAGGAAGAAGATAAGCATTAATTTCAGGGGTACCCCTGATCCGTATTTTGGATTAAAACTCGTAAATGGCTTAGGATATTTCAAAAGGTTTACTCTTTTTTTAAAGCCCTAATCAGCAGCTTTCATTTGGTACCCACATAAAAAGAATACCCGGTTTCATTAACTACGTCTCAAGGGTTCGAAACCATGCTATTTATATTCCCTGGGTGATAATATGTAATCATGCACGTGGCCTCCTCCGCGTTGTGGGATACCCCAAATCCACATTTTTGATTATATCCGGTAAACGGTTTTAGATATCCCAAACATTTTACTTTTATGTCATCAGCATCTTTCATTTGGTATCTGAATAGTCAAAAGCCTTTTTTTGACTTTGCAGCTTAATTTGTTGTTGCTGCAATGATATGTATTGGAGCTTGTGTTCTATTGCCTTTTACCAGTTCACTTTCACTCACTTAGCACCCTTTTCACCGAACATAAATAAGAACGCGACCGCTCGATTGCTATACAAGTACTAACTTTTATTGAATTCATGAAATGCAGAATAGGATATGTGTTTATAAGGAGAGCAAAAATGTATGGCTTACAGTAATTAGATTTTGTACATAAAAAATAGTCATGATAAGTATAGAATAATGTATGTATACTACGTATGTATATTAGGGTGACCCAACATCCCGCCCCCGTTGAAAGAAGTTTCAAGCAGGAAGCAATGCAATTTTGTGGATGGGACGCCTTATTATGCCCTTAGATGTCTGCACATCAACTACTCGAACGCGCTTGTCCTTGCCGGGAATGGCAGCTACGATTCTGCCTGTTATCCAATGCTGCGGAGGCACATTATCTTCGTGAATGATCACTAGGGAATCGACGTGAACGTTTGGTTGAACTCGAACCCATTTATTGCGTGAATACAGTTCGCTTAAATATTCGCGCGACCACTGTCGCCAAAAGTGATGCTTAACTGCGCTAATGCGCTTCCATCGGTCTATGTTGTGTAGCTCTTTATTTGTTTCCTCATTTCGCTCCGGGATTGCTTTTAATGAGCTGCCAATTATTAAGTGAGCAGGCGTTAGAGCCTCGTAATCATTTGGGTCGCTGAAAAGTGGCATGAGTGGCCTAGAATTGAGAATGGCTTCTATCTCTATAACTGCCGTTGTCAGTTCCTCATATGTGAGACGCGCATTACCCAGCGTTCGGTTTAGGTGCCCTTTCACTGTTTTTACTGCGGCTTCCCATAGGCCGCCGAAGTGTGGTGCTCTGGGAGGAATGAAGTTGAAGTTTATAAATTCGTTTGAGCAAAAATGTGTAATTTTGTTTTTTGTGTTAGGATCGAATAAAAATTGCTTCAGCTCACTCAGTTTACGATCAGCGCCAACGAAGTTTTGTGGCATTGTCACAAAATATGTCGGTTGGCAAACCTCTTCTGCCTATCATTCGTTTAAGCGCTGCAATGAATGCGTCTGTTGACAAGTCTGAGACGACTTCGATATGTACTGCCTTTGACCAAAGACAGACAAATATAGATATGTACGTTTTGTATGGAGTTTTCCCTCTAATTCGTAGATACGTGCTAACAGGGCCGCAAAAGTCAACAGCACATCGCGAGAAGGGTCGGCAGGGCGTGAGCCTTTCGACGGGGAGGTTTCCCATCATTTGTTGCAGCAGCTTTGTACAATATCTCACACAGTGTATGTACGACCAAACAACCCGACGAGCAGCATCTCTAGCATTGATGACCCAAAACCTGAGGCGAATGAGAGCAACTAGAGCTTTGGGTCCGGCATGAAAATTTGTAATGTGTAAATGGCGCACTAAGCATTCAACAAAGTGACATTTGCTTGGTAAAAGTACAGGATGTCGCTGTGTGTGTGGCAGAGCTCTCAATTCGAGTCGGCCGCCCACTTTAAGCAAGTTAAAGCCACCAGTGTCGCTCATGAACGGATTTGAAAATTTGAGCGAATTTTCAGCTGGTTTGCCTTTCTTAGCGCGACATATATCTTCTGAAAAATATTGTTGTTGAATATTCCAAATTATGCACCAAAGAGCGGTTTCAATTTCTTGCGGTGATAAATTTGGAGTGTCGATGATATTTTTGCTTTCTTTATTGATTTTTCTATAAAACCGGAACATCCATGCAATGACACGTACACCAGTCATATGCGTGCTATATTTTGCGATACTTTCAATGATGTAATTCGACTTCTCAGCGGCGAAAAATATAGCTTTGCGTTTTTTTTTTTGATGATTTCATCCATGTCAGGGCAGGATTGCGAGTTTTCAGGCCAAAATTCTGAGCAACGTCTTAATTATGGTGGTCCCGAGTACCATATAGATTTTTGGAGCTCAGATACTGTGCAGCCCCTGGACACAATGTCTGCAGGATTATGTTGCGTCGGTACGTGTCTCCAATGGCAATTACTTGTTAACTCTTGTATCTCAGATACACGGTTGCCAACGAAGGTTGATAAAGTGGAGGAATGCATACGTAGCCAATGTAAGACAATTTGCGAATCTGTCCATAAGTAAACTACCAAATCTTGATCAACGAATATATGTCTGACCTTTGAAATTAGTTGTGCGAGCAATTGCGCTCCACAGAGTTCAAGCTTTGGTAGCGATTTTTTTTTGTTGGAGCGATACGAGATTTGGCTGTTATCAATCTTGTTGTGGCATTACCATTTTTATCCTCGGCACGAACATAGACGCAGCATCCATATGCGCGAATGGAAGAATCGCAAAAACCGTGAAGCTGAGTTGACAAAATAGTAGTTTGTAAACAATAGCGCGGGACCTGCAATAATGACAACGAAGAGAATTCTTTGAGCAAGTTTTGCCAAGCACAATGGAGATTTTGGTGCACCGATTCGTCCCAATTCACCTTGAGTAACCATAACTCTTGTAAGATGATTTTCGCTGTAACAAGCAGCGGAGCAAGGAGACCGAGAGGATCGAAAAGCGACGATGCTAGTGACAATATATTGCGTTTTGTCGACTTGTCCGACTTTAGAACCCTGGGCAAAAACGAAAATAAAAAAATATCATTATGTTGGTCCCAAGTAATGACGAGTGTGTTGGTTATTTGAGCATCGTTGATGTTGAGCTCTTTCATTCGAGTGCCATTTAGCGAGCTTCATGCCGCCCTCTTCTAAAATAGTAGTAAATTCAAATTTTATTTGTGATAGTTCTTCTAAAGTATTGGCTCCGCACAAGAAGCCGTCGACGTAGAAAGACGATTTGATTCTTTATGCACCCAAGGGAAATTGACTAGTGTAGATGTCTGCTAAGTAGTTCAAACTTCTTACCGCAAGATATGGAGCAGCTGCTGTGCCATATGTCACAGTATTAAGTTGATATGTGGCCACATTTTCGTGCTCTGAGTAACGCCATAAGATATATTGAAAGCACCGGTCTTGTTCGTCGACGCTAATCTGCCTGTACATCTTAACGATGTCGGCAGTAATAACGTAGCGATGTATGCAAAATTTTAGTAACAGCGTGAACAGATCCTGTTGTATAGTTGGGCCTACCATTAAAATGTCGTTGAGTGACTTCTGTGTAGACGTTCTACAGGAGGCATCAAACACCACCCGCAACTTTGTTGATGTGCTATTCGGTTTCAGCACACAGTGGTGGGGAATATAAAAATGCGGTGCAGTGATATTATGGTTTTTTACAGCGGTCATATGGCCGAGCTCCTCGTACTCAGGCATAAAACTAACGTACTGTGCCTTTGTTTCTGGTAAACGTGCCAATCGACGTTCCAACGCGATGAACCTACGCATAGCTATTTCTCTTGAATTTCCAAGAGACTGTGGACTTTCTTTAAAGGGTAAATGAACAATTACTCGGCCTGTGGTGCTGCGTGAAACGGTTTGTATGTAAAATGATTCACAACTAGCCTGCTCATCAGATAGCGTAGAAGGTGACGGTATTTCATCCAATTTCCAAAGCTTCTCAAGATGTAGATTTATTGACTCTTCGCAGGAAAGCAAACATGTCTCCGAGGATGAGGATATTTGTGAACCATTGTACTTCCCCGACACTACCCAACCCAGCAACGTTTTTTGGAGTGTTGGTAAATTAACGCCTAGTTTTATTTGACCTACAGATAACACATCAAAAAAGGTCTCCGTACCAAGCAACAAATCTATGCGATTAGATTTAAAGAAATTTTCATCAGCTAGCGTGGTATTTTCTGGCAAATTCCAAGGTGAAATGTCTATCTCAGTCTCTGGCTTGTACGGTATGTGTGAAGTCACACAAAATGTTAAGGGCAGCTGGTAGTTAGTGAAGCGAGATTTAATGATAGTTGAAGTTTTGTGCTTGATTCCCCAATGCTTAAAATATGAACATTGTGCTTCTTACGTGGCAAGTGAAGTTTTTGTGCGAAACCATCGGTGATAAGATTGACTTGCGAACAAGGATCGAGCTCTACCCATTTGGTACCCCCCACTTACGTCCCGAACGAGAACAACAGCCTTAGCGAGAATCACCGAGTCTTGCGATGGTGTTTCAAGGTGGGTGTGAACCGCAGCCGATGTAGAATTCTGAGTTGATGCCGAGAGTGGTTGAGTTGATGATACGGGCGAAGCCAAAGATGATGATGAAATTGGAGTAGGTGATACCTTTGAGCGATGAAGCATCGTGTGGTGAGCCCGGCCACAAACCTTGCATTTGAATGCCGATGAGCAGTGAGTAACCTTGTGGTTTTTCGAGTGGCAGTTTATACAAAGGGAAAGTATTTTCGCATTGCTGAAACGGTCAGCAATACTCATATCGCTGAATCGTTGACAGCCACCTCCGAGAATATGTTCAGTGCTAGTTTTGTTTTGTCGACTGCTGCTTACTACCCCTTTTAACAGGCTTATTGTCAAGCTTACCTGCTGTTTCTACAGTAGAGTTCGAAGACTCGATGCTCTCAAGAAACTGACAGCGTCTTTCAAGCACCTTAGCGCAGTCGTTCCAGGTTGGCAACTTTATAAAATCTTGCGACTCTTTCCACTTTTTTTTAGTGCCATCATCCACCTTTTGCATAACAATATATATCACCATGGCATTAAAAATATCTGTGTCCGTGCCTAGAGATTGCAAGGAATCACGGAGTACAGAGACGTTGTAAATAAGACTACGAAGTTGAATGCAATTTTGTTTCTTTGTGTGCGTGAGTTCGAAAAGAGTTTCTATATTTTCCATGAACATGAGCATTTTATTGTCATAGCGCGATTTCAACCTATCGAGTGTCTTTTTGTAATTTTCGTTGCTTACCTGGAATGCCTTGACCGTTTCCAATGCTTGCCCTTGCAAGCAATTCAGAAGGTGATTGAATTTTTCGATGTTGGAAAGGCCAAGCTCACGATCAATTATTTGATTAAACGAATTGATGAAATTTTTATACTCTGAGTACTTTCCAGTAAATGTAGGCAATTTTAATACCGGCAACTTGGAGTTATAAGTAGGAATCACAACCTGCTTTTCTCCCAATATACTGCTATTCAAATCCTCACCCAATTGTTCTTGAATAGCAATTTTAACGCCTACATATAAATCTTCCAACTCACCTCTCATGTTATCATCGGACTCTAGCTTTTCTATTTGTGTTTGGTAACTCATGAGCTGAGTGAAATAAGACTCCAGTATTCCTAAGCGACACTTCAACTCAATAGTTGATAAGCCTTTCCCTTCTCCTTTATCATTTGTCTCGATAATTGTTTTAATACGCGAAATATTCTTTTTTGTGTTGGGTCGTTGCTGCTTGAGTGTGTCCGTAATTGCAATGATGTTTGAGCGAGACTTTGCGAAAAATACAACAACTAGAATGGTGGTGCGATGCCTCCAACAAAAGAAACGTAGGCTGAGAGTCGTACGGAGAAAAGAATATTATGATGCAGCAAAAACTACAATACACTCCTATTGAAATGCTAGCAAAGGCGTAGCAGAAGAGTTAGCGTAAGGTGCGATGACGTCACTTGCGACAGATGTATGACTTTCGTTATTTGCAAAGAGCAAATTAGCAAATAGAATTTACCGGTAACGGTTCGAGAATCGAACTAAGTTCACGTGAAGGTGAAAAGGGTCGCGACTGTATTTAACCGAGCGACTGTGATAAAAAAAGCATATATGTATGTGCGTGCACTTTATGCGAGTATGTATGATTAAATCAATGTTACACAAATTATTTATTGTTTATTTTTTATTTTAAAGAACACTAGGCCCCACGTTGGGCGCCAAAATTAATAGTCAAAAGCCTTTTTTTGACTTTGCAGCTTAATTTGTTGTTGCTGCAATGATATGTATTGGAGCTTGTGTTCTATTGCCTTTTACCAGTTCACTTACACTCACTTAGCACCCTTTTCACCGAACACAAATAAGAACGCGACCGCTCGATTGCTATACAAGTACTAACTTTTATTGAATTCATGAAATGCAGAATAGGATATGTGTTTATAAGGAGACCAAAAATGTATGGTTTACAGTAATTAGTTTTTGTACATAAAAAATAGTCATGATAAGTATAGAATAATGTATGTATACTACGTATGTATATTAGGGTGACCCAACAGTATCCATATTGTACCATTACATAAAAAAATTCCTGGGTCCCTCATATGGGTCTCAAGACCCTAGACAATAATAATAAAAAAACAGACGTTAGCCGATTGTCTTATCCAATAGGTATACAAAATTTCATGAGAATCGGTCCAGCCGTTTCGGAGGAATATGGTAACGAACGAGAATTTTATAAGGAGAGTTACATACAAACTGACATACAGGTGAAATTAATAAAAGCGTGTTAAAAGTATTAAAATTTCATGTGAAGTTAACCCCCCAATTGATAAGTTATAATTTTTTGTTTCTAGTTGGGTACATGTATGTATATTTTTCGGATTTTTGTCTTTTATCATAACGAATTTTGGTCACAAAAACAAACGTGTTGTGGCAACAATACAATGCAGTAGAATTCAAAACTACATACATATATTAAAATCTAAAACTACATTTTTGATTGCCACGGCGGCGCCGACGAAAATCAATATACTGTTGACGTTCCTCGTGTTCCAATGAAACTTGAACCAGATACGGATAGAGATTTAACATGCAAATGCAACAAAAATGTGACCCACATGGTTCATGTATGTATGTGAGACAGATATATCATACTCGCTAAAATCTTATGTATGAGACAACAGTTTGACCGATTTAATCGTGTTGTCCGTACAGACTGTCATACGATAACCAAATGATTATCAGCACTGGCGCGTCTTAAACATTCCGCAATTTTTAACTGTCGCGAGTTCTTTGCGAAAATTTAGTGAAAAGGGCTTCAATTTAGTGAAAAATGGTAAAATTAAGTTGAATTTTTAGTGAAGCAAATCAGACGATGTTAAACAAGTATTTTATCATAAAACACAACCAGAAATCGTCCATTTTGCAACAGTTGACGCTGGGACCAAGATTCGATGACAAAAGTGCTTGTGATTATTTATAAAATAAAACCATGTAACACATTGTTTTAACACGAAAAAAAACAAGGCTTTCTATTAAAAGCAAAGTAGAACAAGTAAAGGTTTCTAAGTTCGGGTGTAACCGAACAGTATATACTAAGCGTGGGCTTCAATTGTACATTTAATTTCAGATAAATTACGCTTCTACATAACACGTGGCACCGCCCGTTTAAAAAAAATTTCTCCCCATTTCCTCTTACAATAAAACTTGATAAGTGAAATACCATTGATTCAAAACTATTTTTTTTTTTAAGTTATAGCTTATTATTCTAGTCTAGGACTCTTTTATATTTGTTTAATATCTAAGGTGCCGTGGTCTTTAATCGATCCCGTCCATTTTTACTAGAAATATTTTCTGCTATAAGGAAAATATGTTTACACAATTTCATTACGATATGTTAATTTTTCTTCCAGTTATGGCTCCCGAGACATAGAAAATAGCTTAGTCATAAAAGGGACGGTGCCACACCCTTTTTCAAAAATTTAATGTTATAATTCAATTCAGAAAGTAAAATTCTATTGATATAAAGCTTTTTTACGCTAAGATATAGCTTATTATTTTCGTCTACGACCCTTTCAAAAAATTTTTATATAAAAGTTGGCGTGGTCTTTAACCGATCTCGTCCAGTTTTTCTAGAAATATTTCCTGCTGTAGGGAAATTTGTGTCCGCAATTTTATTACGATCCGTTAATTTTTCTTCGATTTATGGCTCCCGACGCATAGAAAATTGCTTGGTCATAAAAGGGGCGGTGCCACGCCCATTTTTTAAAATTTGAAGTTTTTCCTATTTATTGTTATAAATCCACTTGGGAAATGAAACACCATATCTTATTTCATTCGTCCACGATCATTTTAAAATCTTTTATATAAAAGTGGGCGTGGCCTTTAACCGATTTCGTCCATTTTTTCTAGAAATAGTTCATGCTATAGGGAAAATTTGTGTACACAAATTTATTACGATCCATTAATTTTTCTTCGAGTTATGGCTCCCGAAACATAGAAAATTGCTTAGTCATAAAAGGAACGGTGCCAAGTCCATTTTTTTAAATTTGAAGTTTTTCCTATTTACTTTTATAAATCCACTTAAGAAATGAAACACCATTCATATAAAGCTCTTTTTTGCAAAGATATAGCTTATTTTATTCGTCCACGACCATTTTAAAAATCTTTTATATAAAAGTGGGCGTGGTCTTTAACCGAACTCGTCCGTTTCTTCTAGAAATATTTCCTGCTATAGGGAAAATTTGTTTACCAAATTTTATTACGATCCGTTAGTTTTTCTTCGAGTGATGGCTCATGAAACATAAAAAATTGCTTAGTCATAAAAGGGGCGGTGCCAAGCCCATTTTTTAAAATTTGAAATTTTTCCTATTTATTTTTATAAATCCACTTGGGAAATGAAATACCATTGATATATAGTTTTTTTTGAAAAGATATAGCTTATTTTATTCGTCCACGACCTTTTTAAAAATCTTTTATATAAAAGTGGGCGTGTTCCTTAACCGATTTGTTTAATTTTTCTTCAAAGCATTCCTTATAGTAAAGGTAACCTCTCTGCCGTATTTTGTTACGATAGGTTTAACGATTTTTGAGTTATGATTAATAATATTTGTAAAATTGATTTTATCACAAGTGGGCGGTGCCACGCCCGTTTAAACAATTTTTTTTCAAATTTTTATCAAGAGTCTCAATATCACTCCTTGTGTCAAATTTCAACATATTAGGTGTATTATTTACTAAATAATCATGTTTTCTGTGTTTTCCAAAATGTTTTATATAAAAAAGTGGGCGTGGTTATCATCCGATTTCGCCCTTTTTTCAATACCAATAGCCAAATACCAGATAAGGTCGTGTACCAAATTTGGTGAAGATATCTCAATATTTACTCTAGTTATCGTGTTAACGGACGGACGGACGGATGGACGGACGGACATGGCTCAATCAAATTTTTTTTCGATACTGATGATTTTGATATATGGAAGTCTATATCTCTCTCGATTCCTTTATACCTGTACAACCAATCGTAATCATATCAAAGTTAATATAATCTGTGTGCAAAGCACGCTGAGTATAAAAGGTGTGTTCGCAGCGCTGATCGTTAGGATGACAGTACTGACAATCAGATGATAGTCAAACAATAGTCAGTGTTCTTGTAGGGTAGTACATATTAGTTCCCTCTTACACGTGAAACATCAAATTCTATTCAAATCGAAGACTTGCTTATTTATAAGTGAAATGCCGAAAAATAAATAACTACAGTTGGCAGAAGTTAAGGAATTTAAAGTACATACATATTTTGAAAACGTGTGCTGAATAAAGTGTATTTTGCATAATTCGAAACCAATCAAGGCAAGTTCGTTCTTCAACATTTATTTCGGTTTCGTTCGGTTTCGTTTCGGAAAAAAATTAACTAAAATTTTGTGAACAAAAAAAATTATTGTTAAGTTTATTATTTAAGTGCTACATTCAAGTGGTTTAAAAATCGGTCTGAGTTTTTAGAATTTTTTCCTGCGACCGTCCTGGATTTTCTCCCATATAGTAATAAATATTGTTCATATCACATTCGCCAAAATAAATTTTAAAAATTAATCCGATTTTTTGCTAATATTTATTAATTTTTTAATTACTGAACCGGTCCACTAGAAATTATTTTCCCGAATCTCGTATATTTTTCTTCAATATCGGCAGTCTCCGTTATTAATATTATCGTTCCATAGTAATTTTCCTTTTTATTAATTTTTAAGTTATAAGCAATTGAATTTAATTACAAGCCCTTTTTCAAATTCCGATTCCTTAAAATATATTTAATCAAATTCGATGAAATTTTCATGACGAGTTTATAAATAAACATATAGAGAATCGAATAAAATTCAACTTTTTATAAATGATTGCAATTTTTTGATAAGCTAATGAATTTAAAACACAATTTTACCTAATGTCAAATATCTAGCGGTTACGGTTTCGAAAAATTTTTCGGTTTTAAAAGGGTTAGCTTTCGGTTTAAGTCCGTGAAATCAATGGAAGAGGAAGTTGTCCACAGATTTAAGTGTTTTTATTTTAGATGCCGCGAAAAGCAGTCATAAGTGTGGATGAGGCAGTGGATCTCTTGGTGAAATACTAAGAGTTTTATAAACATCCCAACTGCCCCCATATTCATCGACAATTTGGGACGACATGAGTTTATCGTGTAATGGATTGTGGTCCAGAACGAATGTTTACAAAAATGTTGTTCAAAACCGTCATAATAATCTTACCAAAATGCGAGACAAATTAGGCATTATTGTCACCCACACAGACACTTCTCAAATTCTCACAGATACCTCTATTGAATGCTCAGCACTACATGTTAGCTCAATATATGCCCGCTCCGATCCATACTACAGGAAACAGCCTGACTTCGAGCTTTTGATACAGAACAAAATATGGAAGACTCTGGGACCGATTTCTCGGAATTACAATCGATCTTACACCGGTTTGCAACCGAATGAATGGACAGACACAGTGTTTGAATGTTTCTATAGGCAATATAGTTTGTCTAGTGCGTATGGCTTTAAGAGAGTAAAAATACATCCCGGTGAACAGAGTGAGCATTATTTAAAAATAGTTGGTAGCTGCATAGACAAAGAGTGCCGAAACGGGATCGTAGGTTACCTACATAAAGCTACATTGCCTGATGCAGACTTTAAAATCGATGTTTATACTCGTAATACATCGAAACAGAGACATAATGTGGTCAAGCGATCATTGAGAGCACAGAATCGGAAAAAAATGGCAACAGAATTAGTCATCGATGGAGCTTCTCAATGGCGTAAGAAAAATGCAGCCGAAAAAATGACATAGTGATGCTGAAGCCCCACTTATTTACAAACCTCAGGTTTTAAGGCGTGCAAAAAAAAAAATGGATTTGGATTTGGTGTTTCAGCAGAGGATGGTAGAGATATTGTAAAAGTCACTGAGGCAATAATGGATGATCCAAAGAATGGGAATGTTATTAAAGATGTGGGTTCCCGACGATTTTTCGTATTATATCGATCTAATCTGCAGGATGTAGTCTATAAAGGATATATAAGACTACATAAGAGTATATCATTCGTAAGTTTGGATGATACTGGTGGTATCGTTAGAAAATCACATAGAGGAAAGCACAACAAATCAGCGGCAATTTTCCTCTATGTAATTTTTATCAATTTCGGTGAAACAACTATTGCAGTCAACCAGATGTTATCCGAGCGGCATGATACTGAACTTATTTGTCTATGGCTGCAGCAATGGCTACGACATGTGCCTATACCTCCCGAAACTGTGTGTGATATTTCAAGAGCACCTCTCAATGCACTGTCGCTTTCTTGTAACAAGCGAACAACAAAAGCTTATGTAACTGACTGTTTTTCAGTACTTGCAACGCATTCCAGTATTCATGGATTATCTGCTATTCCAAGAATAGCACCAACCTTCGTGAGGATTGATGTAGCTCACTTAGTACCTGCTGCATGTAAATGGAAGTGTTTTACAAAAGATAACCACCCTTTTGTGAAAGAATTCTACGTCAGATGCTTGGCAATCATGGTCGATTGTCAGAATTTTCGGCAATTGGAAGACACATTTTTCTCAGTTTCCCATGTTGCTCTTCAGCAGTTTGATGGATACGAAAATCAAAACCTGGATGATCAATGTGCAATAAATTCTAGGAGAAAATTAAAGAAGTACATAGAGAAAGTGAAGGAGGTTGAAGAAGCTCTATTGTTCGCTGAGAAAACTTCCAAGACAAAGTCAAGTCAAAATATAAACATGGATCTTCTAGTTATGTTGAATCGGGGTTCTCCGAAGAAGCTCTATTGTTCGCTGAGAAAACTTCCAAGACAAAGTCAAGTCAAAATATAAACATGGATCTTCTAGTTATGTTGAATCGGGGTTCTCCGAAAGAGGAGTAATATTTTGAAAAAATACACACTTCCAATTAATGCAGATCGATTTTTATAAATAGAGATTCCCGAACAAAAGGGTATTGCTATTCTTTTTAAAGCCACACTGGCCCAAACTCAAATTCAAAACTGGCATTGTAGTGATAATAATGTAACCTCCAGTGATATTGATATAAATTCCAACAGCTCTTTAATTGAAAATCTAAATGACTCTGATCTCAAGTCCTTCGAGAATTGGAGAAACCTTGGGAATCCTTCGGTTAATGTTGTTCCGGATGCTAGCTCAGGTAGTTTTATCAGTATATGAAATACATATGTAACTCTTGTAGCTGTTTAATCAAGTCTGTTTTATTAGATATCATTTTTTTAGACTTCGATGTTGTACCAGCTAATTTACACAATTCAATTGAAGATGATGAAGAAGTGAATCAATGTGCACTAAACATTGATCGCATCCCCGGTGGTGATTATCTTAGCTGCCTGTTTAATAAGTCTATCGTATTAAGAATTATAAAATTTTTGCAGACTTCAATACTGCGCCTGCTGATATGAATAAATCCATCGAATTAATTGAAGATGATGAGAAAGAAAATCATGGCTCACTAAATATTCAAACAGAAGTACTGTTAATTCTCTTATACGAAAAGCCAAATAGAATTAGTGTTGGTATTATAGAGTTATTTATAATGTCACATAGGTGTCAAATAAATCAAGAAAAATATAGTTCTAACTGAATCTACAACAAAGAAACGGCAGAAAAAATACTAAATATTTGACACCATATCCCGAAACAAAATATAAAAATAATTTGAGGTCTATGCAGGTTCGATTTCTTTTGCGAAACGGTTCAGTGCTCCCACCAGTCGATTTGAGAACTATTCAACTGAGCGATGTAACTTCAGTAAAAATAGTAGCTAATTTAAACAAGTAAGGAAGGTTAAGTTCGGGTGTAACCGAACATTACATACTCAGTTGAGAGCTATGGTGACACCATAAGGGAAAATAACCATGTAGGAAAATGAACCGAGGGTAATCTTGGAATGTGCTTGTATGACATGTGTATCAAATGAAAGGTATTAAAGAGTATTTTATGAGGGAGTGGGCCATAGTTCTATAGGTGGACGCCATTTAGGGATATCGCCATAAAGGTGGATCAGGGTTGACTCTAGAATTTGTTTGTACGATATGGGTATCAAATGAAAGGTGTTAATGAGTATTTTAAAAGGGAGTGATCTTTAGTTCCATAGGTGGACGCCGTTTCGAGATATCGCCATCAAGGTGGACCAGGGGTGACCCTAGAATTTGTTTGTACGATATGGGTATCAAATGAAAGGGGTTAATGAACATTTTAAAAGGGAGTGGGCCTTAGTTGTATAGGTGGACGCCTTTTCGAGATATCGCCATACAGCTGGAGCAGGGGTGACTCTAGAATTCGTTTGTATAATATGTGTATCAAACGAAAGGTGTTAATGAGTATTTCAAAAGGGCGTGGGGTTTAGTTCTATAGGTGGACGCCTTTTCGAGATATGGCCATTAAGGTGGACCAGGGGTGACTGTAGAATGTGTTTGTACGATATGGATATCAAATTAAAGGTATTAATTAGGGTTTTAAAAGGGAGTGGTGGTAGTTGTATAGGTGATCGCCTTTCGAGATATCGGCATAACGGTGGACCAAGGGTGACTCTAGAATGCGTTTGTACAATATGGGTATCAAACGAAAGGTTTTAATGAGTATTTTAAAAGGGCGTGGGTCTTAGTTCTATAGGTGGACGCCTTTTCGAGATATCACCATAAAGGTGGACCAGGGGTGACTCTAGAATGTGTTTGTACAATATGGGTATCAAACGAAAGGTGTTAATTAGTATTTCAAAAGGGCGTGGGGTTTAGTTCTATAGGTGGACGCCTTTTCGAGATATGGCCATTAAGGTGAACCAGGGGTGACTGTAGAATGTGTTTGTACGATATGGATATCAAATTAAAGGTATTAATTAGGGTTTTAAAAGGGAGTGGTGGTAGTTGTATAGGTGGTCGCCTTTTCGAGATATCGGCATAAAGGTGGACCAGGGGTGACTCTAGAATGCGTTTGTACAATATGGGTATCAAACGAAAGGTGTTAATGAGTATTTCAAAAGGGCGTTGGGTTTAGTTCTATAGGTGGACGCCTTCTCGAGATATCGCCATTAAGGTGGACCAGCAGTGACTCTAGAATGTGTTTGTACGATATGGGTATCAAACTAAAGGTATTAATGAGGGTTTTAAAAGGGAGTGATTTTAGTTTTATAGGTGGTCGCCTTTTCGAGATATCGGCATAAAGGTGGACCAAGGGTGACTCTAGAATTTGTTTGTACGATATGGGTATCAAATGAATGGTGTTTATGAGTATTTTAAAAGGGAGTGATCCTTAGTTCCATAGGTGGACGCCGTTTCGAGATATCGCCATAAAGGTGGACCAGGGGTGACCCTAGAAATTGTTTGTACGATATGGGTATCAAATGAAAGGGGTTAATGAGCATTTTAAAAGGGAGTGGGCCTTAGTTCTATAGGTGGACGCCTTTTCGAGATATCGCCATAAAGGTGGACCAGGGGTGACTCTAGAATGCGTTTGTACAATATGGGTATCAAACGAAAGGTGTTAATGAGTATTTCAAAAGGGCGTTGGGTTTAGTTCTATAGGTGGACGCCTTCTCGAGATATCACCATAAAGGTGGACCAGGGGTGACTCTAGAATGTGTTTGTACAATATGGGTATCAAACGAAAGGTGTTAATTAGTATTTCAAAAGGGCGTGGGGTTTAGTTCTATAGGTGGACGCCTTTTCGAGATATGGCCATTAAGGTGAACCAGGGGTGACTGTAGAATGTGTTTGTACGATATGGATATCAAATTAAAGGTATTAATTAGGGTTTTAAAAGGGAGTGGTGGTAGTTGTATAGGTGGTCGCCTTTTCGAGATATCGGCATAAAGGTGGACCAGGGGTGACTCTAGAATGCGTTTGTACAATATGGGTATCAAACGAAAGTTGTTAATGAGTATTTCAAAAGGGCGTTGGGTTTAGTTCTATAGGTGGACGCCTTCTCGAGATATCACCATAAAGGTGGACCAGGGGTGACTCTAGAATGTGTTTGTACAATATGGGTATCAAACGAAAGGTGTTAATTAGTATTTCAAAAGGGCGTGGGGTTTAGTTCTATAGGTGGACGCCTTTTCGAGATATGGCCATTAAGGTGAACCAGGGGTGACTGTAGAATGTGTTTGTACGATATGGATATCAAATTAAAGGTATTAATTAGGGTTTTAAAAGGGAGTGGTGGTAGTTGTATAGGTGGTCGCCTTTTCGAGATATCGGCATAAAGGTGGACCAAGGGTGACTCTAGAATTTGTTTGTACGATATGGGTATCAAATGAATGGTGTTAATGAGTATTTTAAAAGGGAGTGATCCTTAGTTCCATAGGTGGACGCCGTTTCGAGATATCGCCATAAAGGTGGACCAGGGGTGACCCTAGAAATTGTTTGTACGATATGGGTATCAAATGAAAGGGGTTAATGAGCATTTTAAAAGGGAGTGGGCCTTAGTTCTATAGGTGGACGCCTTTTCGAGATATCGCCATAAAGGTGGACCAGGGGTGACTCTAGAATGCGTTTGTACAATATGGGTACCAAACGAAAGGTGTTAATGAGTATTTCAAAAGGGCGTGGGGCTTAGTTCTATAGGTGGACGCCTTTTCGAGATATCGCCATAAAGGTGGACCAGGGGCGACTCTAGAATGTGTTTTTACGATATCGGTATCAAATTATAGGTATTAATGAGAGTTTTAAAAAGGAGTGGTGGTAGTTGTATAGGTGGTCGCCTTTTCGAGATATCGCCATAAAGGTTGACCAGGGGTGACTCTAGACTTTGTTTGTACGCTATGGGTATCAAATGAAAGGTGTTAATGAGGCTTTTAAAAGGGATTGGTGGTAGTTGTATATGTGAAGGCGGTTTCCAATTATCGACCAAAATGTGGACCAGGGTGACCCAGAACATCATCTGTTGGGTACCGCTAATGTATTTATATATATAATACCACGAACAGTATTCCTGCCAAGATTTCATGGGTTTTTTATTTCGGCCTGCAGAACCATTTCATTCTTCTTAATATGGTAGGTGTCACACCCATTTTACAAAGTTTTTTTCTAAAGTTATATTTTGCGTCAATAAACCAATCCGAATACCATGTTTCATCCCTTTTTTCGTATTTGGTATAGAATTATGGCATTTTTTCGTTTTTGGTAATTTTCGATATCGAAAAAGTGGGCATGGTCATAGTCGGATTTCGGCCATTTTTTTACACCAATACAAAGTGGGTTCAGATAAGTACGTGAACTGACTTTAGTAAAGATATATCGATTTTTGCTTAAATTATCGTGTTAACGGCCGAGCGGAAGGACAGAAGGTCGACTGTGTATAAAAACTGGGCATGGCTTCAACCGATTTCGCCCTTTTTCACAAATATAAGTTACCGTTCCAGAATCTAAGCCCCTACCAAATTTTACAAGGATTGGTAAATTTTTGTTCGACTTATGGCATTAAAAGTATCCTAGACAAATTAAATGAAAAAGGGCGGAGCCACGCCCATTTTGAAATTTTCTTTTATTTTTGCATTTTGTTGCACCATATCATTACTGGAGTTGAATGTTGACATAATTTACTTATATACTGTAAAGATATAAAATTTTTTGTTAAAACTTTACTTAAAAAAAATTTTTTTTTAAAGTGGGCGTGGTCGTTCTCCGATTTTGCCAATTTTTATTAAGCATACATATAGTGACAGGAGTAACGTTGCTGCCAAACTTCATCATGATATCTTCAACGACTGCCAAATTACAGCTTGCAAAATTTTTAAATTACCTTCTTTTAAAAGTGGGCGGTGTCACACCCATTGTCCAAAATTTTACTAATTTTCTATTCTGCGTCATCAGTTCAACTCACCTACAAAGTTTCATCGCTTTATCCATCTTTGGTAATGAATTATCGCACTTTCTCTGTTTTTCGATATTTTCAAAAAATGAAAAAGTGGGCGTGGTTATTGTCCGATATTGTTCATTTTAAATAGCGATCTGAGATGAGTGCTCAGGAATCTATATACCAAATTTCATCAAGATACCTCAAAATTTACTCAAGTTATCGTGTTAACGGACAGACGGACGGACGGACATGGCTCAATCAAATTTTTTTTCGATCCTGAGTATTTTGATATATGGAAGTCTATATCTATCTCGATTCCTTTATACCTGTACAACCAACCGTTATCCAATCAAAGTTAATATACTCTGTGAGCTCTGCTCAACTGAGTATAAAAACACGTGCCCATTTGATTCAGTTGAACAGTTACTATTAGTGAGCGCTCTGGAATGTAGCAAATGCGAAAAATATATGAGAGAGTCATCTAAAAAATGTCTGCTTCCTAAAGACTTTTTATAATAATAATAAAAAAAAAAGCCGATTGTCATATCCAATAGGTATACAAAATCGTAAGATGCAATTTTTTTTTTCTATTCAAGAAAGTGCATATATAGCAGCAACTAAGTTCGTCAGATTTAACGAGAACCGTCATTTTCCATATACTGATATACATATATGTACTTCTTTGTTGTTGCATTTTTTTGCGTTTAGCACTATTTCCAAGATTTGCTCGTTTTCTCGTTCGCAGCTTGCGCTTGCGCTAAAGCGACGCAGCCGGTCTCCCATTGGCTTATGTTTACTTGCACCAACACCTCGGTGAAAAAATTAAAACTAGTACCCACCCCGCTATTTGCATAACTAGCGTATTTTATAACATTTTTGCTCCTCAAAAATTATCAAATCTACTTTTAAGAGAATTCTTAAATCAAATCTTGAAAACATTTACGTAAATATACATACATACATGTTAAGTTCTGTCGTAAGTTTATAATTGCACTTGTACATTTGTTTGAATATTGAAGCAAAGCAACAAACTTGATTTTGTTTTTCTTTAAAAAAAAAAAAAATTCAATGAGTGTTAAAACAAAATTAATCACTTAATAAATTGAAAGAGATCCATATTAATTATTGCGCAATCCAGCACGTGAATAAATGCGTTATTACGTTGCTTGCGTTCAACCATAAAATATTTTGTAAAAACCGCGTTTCTTGGTTTTCTTAAATATTGAATATCATACGTTATTTTGCATATAACGCTTTTATTACCAATCCTATCTATATATTTCTCTCATCATTCTTCTATTGTACATGTATGCATCACAAAGCCACTTAACATCACACGTATTTTTCAGTGAGTTTGGGGCCATTCCCTAATAAGACGTGCTAGGTTCTTTTTTGTGAAATCCCTTCGATATCAGCGGGGCGTTCCCTAATTAACATTGCTAAGTTTTTTTTTGTGCAATCCCTTCGATATCAGCGTGTCATTCCCCAACTAACATTTCTTAGTATATCCCTTTGCGAACAACGCAAAACCGGTTAAGTGCCTATTCCTAAGTCCACTTTCCAAATCAGCGTTTCTCGGCTTGCCGTCTGTAGTGTTGAATTTTCTCATCACAAACCCGATTTTTCGTGCACAATACCACTTGTTAACTCAAATTGTCTCCATCTTTGGCATAGTCTGAAATCATACCTTCGTCAACAGAAATCATATCAAAATTTATCTTCGACTCCAACAATATGATGAAGTTTTGCACAATCTTTCAAAAAGAAGATCCGCATGATCAAACGGATTCTTTATTGGAGGTTAAGTTGGAAGACCTCAACAGCAGTTGGACCAAGTTGAAAACCGCCTACGAAAATATCTGCACAGCCAAAGATAGAGTAGTTTCTAAGGAGTTTAAAGAAAAAGTCCACAATAAATTTCAGCTTAGCGCTGATTCCTATTATACCTGTAAATCGAACATCCTAGACCAACTAAAACTCTTCCGCGAAAATGCAGCCGAGCTAAACAATACCTCTCGTCAGTCCTTGTCTTTGAATCAAAATTCTATACCATATATCAAGGAGCCTCCGTTCGATACGGAAATTTTCTACGGTAGCTATGAGGAGTAGCCATCCTTTCGTGACATGTTCACGGCCGTCTACCTCAACCATCCGAAACTGACGCTCGCACAGAAACTATACCATTTGCGAAATAAGACTCGAGGAAAAGCGGGTGCAATAGTGAAGCAGTACCCTTTGTCCGATGACAATTTTTGGTTAGCTTGGGAAGCACTAAGAGTCAGATTCGAAAACAAACGAATCCTAATAGACAAGCAGCTGAAATTGCTTTTCAATATCACTCCAGTTATTTCAGAAAATAGCGAAGGCATTCAAAAAATGCAGAACACCATCAGCGATTGTCTAGTAACCCTAAAACCGCAAGAAATTTCAGTTTCTGATTGGGACCCTATTTTAGTTTATCTATGTTCTTCCAAGCTACCAGAGGAAACATTATATCTCTGGGAGCAATCGTTAAAATCCTGAAAAGAACTTCCTAAGTGGTCCCAAATAAACCAATTTCTAACCAGTCGTTATGAAGTGGTGGAACGACTACAAGAATACACAAGCACAAGGACTCTACCTACAAAATCATCACCTAAGATTCAGTCGTATCACTTTAGAGTTAAACTTGCGTTAACTTGCAAACTATGTAAAGAAAATCATACCTTAAAATCGTGTCCCGAATTTCGAAAGCTCAGTGTAGGTGGGCGCTTCGACTTCGTGAAACAAATCCGATTTTGCTCCAATTGCTTCGCTTATAATCACAATCATATCAAGAAAATTTTCTTATTACTGTATTTTATTTGTCATCATACCTTCCTAATTTTAAAATACTGCAAGCAGTCAGCTTTTTCATGCTGGAACTGTGCATCATCCGTCTCATGGCTAGTATCATCAAACAACTTTTAAATAATCTTCCTATCGGAAAAATAGAATTTGTACTCTCGCGAAAGGAAGATATAAGAAAAATGTGTATATCTAATCTTATTTCGAGAGTCACGAAAAACATCAAAGTCATACACTCTCAGCACTTTTCATATAATCACACCCGACAGGATTCACACCAGAGAACTCCCAGTTTTTCTGTTGTCCTATCAAAGCTCAGTATCAATAACCAACATCATCTCGACATTTTAAAAAATGCAATGTTATTTTTTGAAAATTTGAGTACTCTGAAAATTCTATTTCGTACCTATCTAAACCATCTCAAATACAGTCTACTTTCGAAAGCTATTACAGAGCTGTGATATAAACCAAACAATACCAAATAATACTGTATTCAAACCTAAGCATATACAGTCCACTTGCGATAACCATCTTTAAACAACATCGTATCGAAAACTAGTAAGAGAAGAAATATCTATAAGGAATTTCATTCTATCGTCGTACCACAACTAGGTTCTGAATCCAACTTTACTCCTACATAATTTGTCATCCAAAAGATATGGATTTAAAAATTATCTTCTAAAGCTAATCTTATTTACAGGATTTCAATCTTGTGTCAAAAATATCAGTTTTCATAATTCGGAGAAAGCAAATCAGCTGGCAAGGAAATGCAGTCTACATATATTATGCCATCGAATTATACGCATCAAAACGGACGAATCCATCATGGTGATATTAAACAACTCCTACAAACTATCATATCAGCACATACCGAAAACTACCTTCAACCCAACCCTCGATTAGGATACTGTTTTCAAAGGTTTAGCCTTGCACAAGTGCAAGGGACCGCCATGTTTAAGTGAGTTGTGCTCACTTAAATAATATTCCGTTCCTTAGGTCACTATCCGTTTCATAAGTGACTTTCGGTCACATAACTAGTTGTATGACTTGCGCTCATACAACCCTGCAAGTGAAGTAGACTGGAGTTGCCATCCATTACTTCCAAACAACACTAATTGGAGTTCCCTTCCAATGACGCGATCTTCTATATATAACTTAACAGCGGTTAACGCTAATACCATGTGCCACATTCCCGCAGCAAAATTCTGGATAATTTTATCCACACTCGGACACAAGACTAAACAATGCATTTTTGAGTATGCGCTTCTGTTTCGACATAATGAAACATGACCACACTTAAGTGAAGTTAAATGATGACGTTGCCAAATTCCCATATGAACATCTGCTTGCATTACAGAGGGCGTAGATTAAGCTAAGAATAGAATAAGAAAATAAAGTAAATCATTTGTAAGCAAAGATGCATAAAAATGTATAGAAATACCAATAAACATTCAGATTTGGCTCCACCGTTAAACGAGAATGGCACTCTAGTTCATTGGCGCCCAACGGAATAAAATTGTGATATCCTTTTAAGAGGACTAAATAGCTTTTTGAGAACAAAAAATCCTTATAAAAGGATCAAAACTTGAAACCATTTGTGAAAAAGAAAAATCCTTATAAAAGGATCAAAATTTGAAACAATTTGTGAAAAAGAAAGTCCTAGTAAAAGGACAGAACAAAAAAATCCTTATAAAAGGATCAAAACTTCAAACAATTTGAGAAAAAGAAAAAATCCTAATAAAAGGACAAACAAAAAAAAACACTTGATACAAAAGTAATAAGCCGATAATAACAACCAAAAAAATCCTTATAAAAGGTTTGAAAGAAAAAACACCAAGGAGAAATTGTCCATATCAGGGACAACATCACCCCGGCACGATTTTGGAATCCGGTTCAGCACATCAGCATACCGGCTTGGCAGCACATCAAAATACTAATACATGAGAACGGCGTGCGGAATTATCGCTTCGTAAGTTTAATTAAGCACCAAGTAGTTACAACTTATAATATTTTTTAGTTTTGGATTAAAAAGAGATAAATAGGGGAAAAAGAAATTAAGGTTGAAATTTTATGAGTGTTAAAGAATTACGTGATCTAGAGGACATTATTGACACCCTATCCAACTTAACAATACAAACGATGGACCAAACTACAGTACAGACGCTGGTACAAACAACCGTTGCGCAGGCATTGGACCAGAGTAGACAGCAATTTCAGGAAACCGTAGATAACCTAACAAGAAGACTGAACGTTCTTGAGGTCCCGTCCGCAGTAGAGGAATATAAGGAAATTGAGATAGTTAACGGAAGAGAGTGTAATGAATCACTGGAAGTGGTAAAGTCGGTACCCGAGTTTAGTGGACTTACGCCAAGTAACGTTTCTTGGCGCCAGGTTGCCGTAACAGCGCATAAATTGTACGAAAAGTATAAGGGTAGTTCAAAGTACTACCAAGCAGTAGCTATAATACGCAACAAGGTAACTGGAAATGCCGACATGCTTCTAAGTTCTTATAATACGATGCTAAATTTTCAGGCAATTCTGTCCAGACTGGACTTTGCCTACGCCGACAAACGCTCGCTCTATACACTCGAACAGGAACTGTCTACCCTAAAGCAGGATTCCAAAACAATCACAGACTTTTATGATGAAGTCGACCGCAAGCTAACGTTAATCACAAATAAGGTCAGTATGACTAACGAGGGCAATCAACAACTGATCGCCTCAGTGAACGCCAAATATAGGCACGATGCCTTAAGAGTCTTCATATCGAGACTGAAGCGTCCAATGTGCGACATATTATTCTCTTGCAAACCGGACGATATGCCCTCGGCCCTTGTCTTAGCACAAGAACTAGAAACAAACCAGGTTAGCTATAACTTTGCCAAAACATTCTGGAATAACTCCAGACAAAATCCAAAACCCACATCCTCTCCTCCACATTCTCTCCTATCAGCCTCTGATATCCCGTACGTCCACGCACCAACAAAACATAGCTGCACTACAGCGGGTACAGGGATTAGGGAATAGCAATACGAACATAAGACAGGATTCCTCCCCAGAGCCTATGGAAGTAGACAGAAGTTTTAGGAGTGCCATGCAAAGCTTCCAATGGAAACAGCATCCGCAAGCTCCTAAGAGACCACTGGAGTCGACCAAAAAGGTTGCTCCAAAAATTCTTAGGGTTAGTAATATAAATGAAGACCCCATACACGAAGAAATAAATTTTTTAGGGTAAACTCGCTTCTGCCATTTATCACTAAAACAATGAACAACGGGCAGAAGCTTAAGATATTAGTGGATACCGGAACATCTAAAAATTACGTAAAAAAATTGAACAATCTAAAAAATATAACTAAACTTGAAAAAGCATTTAAGGTGAGAACGATAAATGGCGAAACTTACGTTACAGAAAAATTTAAGGTTTCGCTTTTGGATAATATAGGCACATTTTTTATCCTTTCAGGGTTGACAACCTTCGATGTCATTGTAGGGTACGACTTTCTAATGGAAATTGAGGCAGAAATTAACATAAGGAATGATATATTATGCTATAGAGGTTGCAGGGAAGAATTGCACTTCTTTGGTTCCGAAGAAGTGAATAATTTCGAAATTCACTTTGTCACGGTTCCGCTAAGCGTTAGGAAAGTGTTAATGCAAATAATAGAAAAAACTAAATGCGCATTCGCGGAACCGGACAGGGCACTTCCCTATAATACCATCGTGGTTGCAAGAATCAGGACAACCACTAACGAACCTATTTATACTAAAACCTACCCATACCCAATGTCAGCAGCAAGCTTTGTTAATAAGGAGCTGGAGTCTTTGTTAGCGGATGGGATCATAAGGCCTACGTGATCACCTTATAATTCACCGATACATGTGGTGAAGAAGAAATGACTGGATGAAAACGGTGAACCCAAGCTTCTGCTGGTAGTCGATTTTAGAAAGATCAATGACAAAACCATTGCCGATAAGTGTACGATACCCGAAACCTCAGTTATTTTGAGCAACTTGGGGAATTCAAGATATTTTTCTACTCTTGACCTGAAGTCCTGCTTTCATCAAATACTGTTGGCAGAGAAGGATCGCCAGAAAATGCTTTCAATGTTAATAATGGCAAATACGATTTCTGTCGTTTGCCGTTTGGACTTAAGAATGCTCGAGCATTTTTCAAAGGGCAATAGACGATATTCTCAGGCCACATATTGGGAAATTTTGTCACGTCTATATCGATGACATTATAATATTTTCCCCTGATGAAAAAACTCACCTGAACCATATAAATGCAATACTTGGCGATTTGGCTAAGGCACATATGCGGGTTTCGGTCGAGAAGTCGACATTTTTTAAAGAAGAAGTGGAGTTATTGGGATTTGTAGTGTCCCAAAAGGGAGTCAAGACTTCACCAGAGAAAATAAAAGATATTGTGAGCTACAAAATCCCTGAAAACCTTAGAGCCTTAAGGTCATTCCTTGGGTTATCGGGATATTACAGAAAATTCGTGAAAGATTATGCGGCAATAGCCAAGCCTCTTACTAGATATTTACGTGGCAAAAACGGCCATATCGGGGCAAATAGGTCCAGAAGCGTCCGCATTGATTTGGATGAAGACGCGATAAATGCATTCGAGAAAATTAAGCAAATTCTTGCTCCCAAGAAGTTGTGTTGCTCTATCCTGATTTTGGAAAGCCTTTTGAATTAACAACGGACGCTTCGAGTCACGCACTGGGAGCCGTTTTATCTCAGAATGGACGCCCAATAACTATGAATTCCAGAACATTAAGCAAGACAGAGGAAAATTACGCTACAAGTGAGCTTCTGGCTATTGTCTGGTCATTGAAGGTCCTAAGAAATTACCTTTATGGAGTGAAGAATATAAAGATCTTCACGGATCACCAGCCTCTGACTTTTTCTATAGGGGACAAGAGTTCAAATTCAAAAATGAAGAGATGGAGGGCTTTCGTGGAGCAGTTTTCCCCCATATTTTGTTACAAGCCTGGAAAGGAGAACGTCATTGCCGACGCCCTATCGCGTCAATTCTTGAATAATATAACGGACAACGAATCCATGCAAAATACAGCACATAGTGAAATATCTTCCTCCAATGGTATAAAATCCACCAATTTCACTGTGAATCAGTTTAGGAGTCGAATTATCCTTACTGAGGAAAATGCAAATTGCAAAAAAACAAAATTTTTTTTCAGCAATATGTTTGACATATAATCGAATTTAACAGTATGGAGACTTTATTTTCGGTTCTAAAAACTAGTGTAAGCCCTAAGGTGGTAAACGCAATTTATTGCGCCCTCCCAACACTTGCAAAAATTCAGCACCGTGTCGGGGAAACATTCCCGTCTGTAAAATTTGTTCATACGAACAAAATTGTTATAGATCTCACAAATCCAAATGACCAGATTGAAGCAGCGAATCGCGAACACAGCCGAGCACATAGATCGGTAAACGAAAATTTTAAGCAACTGCTGGGGAGCTATTATTTCCCAAACATGAAAAAATTAACTAACTCTATTGTTAAAAATTGCAAAACTTGTATGGAAAATAAATACAATAGGAAACCCGCTGACACTATTATTGGAGAAACTCCTATTCCCGAATATCCCGGACAAATATTGCATATTGATGTTTTTTCTACGGACAAGCAACATTTCTTGACTTCTATCGATAAGTTCTCAAAGTTTGCGACCGTGATTCCGATTGCATCAAGAAATCTCATTGATATTAAAAATGCTCTCTTTCAGATACTAAGTAGGTAAAAAAAACCAAACTAATAGTTTCAGGCACCGAAAAAGCTTTTCAGGCAAATGCTATTCAAAGTCTATTGTAAAATTACTTTGATGCCGAGCAGTTCTTTGTACCACCTGTTCATGGCAAGAGCAATGGGCAAGTGGAACGGTTCCATTCGACCTTAATAGAGATTGCGCGTTGCGTCGGGGTTCAACAGGAAATTTCGGATACAATTGATTTGATTCTGATAGCCACGCTAAAATATAATGAAACTTATCATTCTGTCATTGGTTTTGCATTGCTATAATTAATGACTTCGATCACGCGAGAATAAATAAAATAAAAGATTAAAAGATAAACTGAAGGCAGCTCAGGAGAAGCTGTTAAGGCGTACTACTGCAAACAAAAGAAATGTTGACGAAGGTGATGTGGTGTTCGTAAGAAGAAACAAAAGATTGGGTAATAAATTTGATAAGATTTTCGTGGAGAAGAAGGTGCAAAAAACCTAGGGACTGCGGTCTTAATAGACAGTAGGAAGGTTCACAAAAACAATTTACGTTAGAGAAGGAGAGACGCAAAGGGAGAAGCATGAAGAATAACATAGCCTATTTCGGTTCCTGTTTTTCAGCGTTTTGTTTATTGCGAAGGCTTTCGGCGAAATAATAAACTATTCCACAGCAAAATACATCCCCATTACGGATGTGATGATAAAATCCCCCAATTTAACTTTTTAATAATCATCTGGCATCATTACAACATTGTTGCTCACAATAATATTTAATTGTGAATGTTACAAATTAAATGAATACAACACAACACATTATGGCATGATCCATTGTAATATAGTATGTAAGAGTGAATAAGATATATGTGGGGTGAAACACGAAAAATGACGGGCAATGATGACATCGGCATTTTTCATGTTTCACCGCCATTAATATAATCTTGACCAGCTCGAAGTGTACACGCAAAAAAAGTTGAAGAACGAAAAATAAAAATAAATTTTATAACCAAGAGTGCACTTTTATTTATTAAATGTGTTGGCGTGTAAGACCCCCGAGGGCATATTAAATCCACAGTAATGGCTACGATATGGAGGCGGCGCCCTCCGCGATAAATGGTGGCGTACCAGGAGTTTTTCGGTGTCACAGCCGTGACACAGGTAACCTAACTTATTAGGTGAGTTGAATGGGTCGGCTAGCAAAGCCGAATATAATATGGCGACCGTGACGATTTCCAGCGGTGGTACAGCAGCGGCATGCGGCATTAATATAACGGCGGTGAGTGCGTGTGGTTTAAAGATAATAGAAAGACTTAAAAATTTTCCAATAAAAACCTGTGCTTGTGACATAAAGGCAATTTTAATAACAAAAAGACTTAAAATTTTCAATAAAACCAGTTTTAAAGCTAAATTAATTGAAATAATCAAGTGCGGAGATAATAATTCAACAATACGACAGTAAAATATTTTTCCTAACCAAATTCAATTATCATCAAAAAACCTAATAATACTACACAGTGATAATACAAATTTTTCTAACTCAAGCGTTTCTACAACAACTCTAATAATTCTAATCAGATATAACAATAAAAATTTTTTCTAATTAATTTTGATTTTCTACAAGAACTCTAATAATACTATACGGAGATAATAAGTCTAAAAAAAACTTTTTAAAAGAAAAAGTAATAATAATATGCAGAGATAATACAAATTTTTTCTAACAAATGCGATTTCCTACAAAATCTATTAATACTATGCGGAGATAATAATTCTTATTAAAAACAATTTTCAAAAATCCAATAATACCATGCGGAGATAATAAATTTTTCTAACAATTTTCAAAAGTTATAACACGATGCAGAGATTATAAAGTTTTTAATTAAATACAATTTTTAATAAAGAGATAAAAGATTTTTCGAAGCTACTAATACAACAATACAATGTGGGAAAAATAAAACTGTAATAAAACTAAATACTACGGAAATAATAAAAAGAACTAAAATTCGAAAATCTAAAAATTTATAAAATAATACAAATTACTACACTCATCAGCATTCATAACGGCATCCAAAAACCCACGCTACTCAGACAACAGGATCAGCAACTGTACCACCGCCAGCAGCAACATCAGCAGCAGAGAACCCAGCAGCAACATAGGCAGCAGAAACAACTCCGGCATCAGCAGCATTGGCGACGACAGCGGCAGCATTTACGGCAGCAGCATAATAAGTATAACATACATATACGTATTTAACATTTCTTCACCTACGGGTATTTTTTCTTTAAACTTATATATGTATGAATATTAAAAAATTAAAATTTCGTATTAAATTTGGTGTCTTCGTAATCCAATTAAATTAATTTCGCATTCAATATAAATTTTGGATTTTTTTTTGACAATACATACGGTGGTTTTCGGAAAAACCAATTAAATTTTTTTGATACATACGGTGGGTTCCGTTAAAAACCAATTAAGATTTTTTTATTACATGCGGTGGTTCCGTGAAAAACCAAATTGAGATTTTTTGAATAAAGCGGTGCGTCCGTGAGTACATTTTAAGACTTTTACCAATTAAAACTTACATACTTTTGAACCATTTTGAATTCAATTACTTTTTACAAATTTTTTATAAAAATTTACTGCAGTTTCAATTAATTCTTATAATAAATTGTTAAATATTTCTTTAAATTTTCCTTCGATCTTTTTCCTTAACAATTTAACTTCAATCTTAAATTCAACATTCAACAAACAAGTGCTTTAGTTATTTCATATGTACAACCTTAGAAGTGGTAGACAAGTGCAAAAAACTTCAGATTCAGAATCCGATTCAGATAAATCAGGCTCAAGCTACGAAAGTTTAGCTTCTTCTTCGACCGAAAAAGTCACAAACCAGGAAAATAGATTTTCTTTATCAACAGATTTTCCAGGCTTCGAAAATTCTTCCATTAAAAATTCAACTTCTAATTTAGTTTCAAATCTTAACGATTCAAATAGTGAAATTTTAACTTCTACTCTAAAATCAGATCTTAACGATTCAATTAGTACAAACGTGACCTCATCTTCTGCTAATTCAGCTCCAGATCTTAACGATCAAATCATGGCAACACCTGAGGAAAAGAGAATTTTTATTAACACATGTGCTAATTCCATTAGAGAAAACTACAGGGGTGATCCACTAGCACTTGATTCTTTTATAGACAAAATTGCATTACTTGAACAATTCGCCACTGCAGATTTAACCGATACTTTTATAGCATTCTTAAAATCAAAATTAGAGGGTAAAGCTCGTGAAGCACTACCAACACAAGCAGCTTCAGTCAACGAAATTAAAACAGCTCTGCGTAATAGGATCAAACCAGACAACTCGAAAGTTGTAGCAGGGAGAATTGCAGCGTTGCATGTTAACGGTAACAATTATAAAAATTTTGCCAAAAAAGTTGAAGATTTAGCTGACTCACTTGAGCGGTCTCTTATTATTGAAGGGATCACTCAAACGAAAGCTCATGAAATGGCAGTCGAACAAACTGTTAACGTGTGTCGCTTAAACGCAAAATCCAATTTAGTAAAAACCATTTTAGCCTCAACGGCATTCACTGATCCGAAAGACGTAGTAGCAAAATTAATTGTAGAACAAAACAATGAAGTAACTGAGCGTCAGGTTTTAGCTTTTCGATCACGTGGTAACAGTACATTTAGAAATTCACGTGGTAGTTAATGAGGTTTTTACCCAAACCGTGGCTATACTGGTTATAGAAACAATAATTCATTTTCACGCAATAGTAACTATAACGGTAATAATAATCAAAGATACAGGAACTAAAACGGAAATAGATATCAGAATAATCACAATAATAATGCGCGCCCAAATACCAACCCTAATCCAAACAATAGTAGCAATAGGAACAGCAATTCAAGATCCTCAAACGGTAGAGGTCGAAACGCAAACGTTCGCGCTTTAAACGCCAGTGCCCCTCAGGAGCGAACACTGAGGGAGGACGAATTAAGCGAATAAGCGAACTTCCCTCACCAATAGCCATCTATTGTTTAAATTTAAATTACTCTGATTTTATAGAATTACAACTAAACGAGTCACAAAAATTTTGTTCTTTCTTAGTAGACACTCAAGCGGACATTTCCTTAATAAAAATATCATGTCTAGACAGAAATATTTCCTTAAATACGAACGACATTATTAACATAACCGGTGTCATTTCTAATTCAGTTTCCACTTTAGGTAAAATTACCGCAAATTTAAATTTTTCAAACTTTTCTATTAAACATACTTTACACGTAGTAAATGAAGACTTTAATATTCCATCCGATGGCATACTGGGTAAAGATTTTCTGAAAATTAACAAATGCATTATTAATTATGAAAGAAATAGTATTTCCTTTTGGGTAGGTAATGAAAAAGTCGCGATACCAATCCTGCACGGAACAGAAAGCGACAGTTGTATCATTCCACCAAGATGCGAAATATTCAGACTTTTTGATTTAGGAAATCCACCCGAACCACTTTTCGTGGACTTGCAGGAAATCGAAAAAGGTGTTTTAACAGCTAGGTGCATTGTTAATTCCAGTAACCCAATTATTAAAGTTATAAATACCACAGATGATATAAAGTATGTGAAAAGAAAAAGTATTCGGACAGAAAAACTTTCGAACTATAATGTTTATACAATTAACAAGACATAAAAAGAAGACAAACGTACGAAAAAACTAACTTCGATTTTAAAAAATCAAATACCTCAACATGCTCATAGTAAATTAATTGACCTTTGCATAGATTATGCCGACATTTTCGCTCTTGACACGGACAAAATGACTTTAAATAACTTTTACGAGCAAAAACTAAGATTGACAGACAACGATCCGGTATATGTTAAAAATTATAGATTGCGATATTCTCAACGCGAAGAAATAAATCGCCAAGTAAATAAATTGTTAGACAACGATTTGATTGAACCTAGTTATTCGAATTACAATAGTCCTTTGATTGTAGTCCCAAAGAAGGATACTAACGGTCAAAAAGCCTATCGTATGTGCGTAGATTTTCGCGCAGTAAACAAAAAACTCATTGCTGATAAATTTCCACTAGCTAGAGTTGACGATATTTTAGACAATCTTGGTAGAGCAAAGTATTTTTCCACATTAGATCTTTTTTCAGGATTTCATCAAATCCCCTTGCATCCTGACTCTCGTGACATTACGTCTTTCAGCACTGACCGTGGCGCATTTAGATGGAAAGTGCTTCCATTCGGCTTAAATATAGCACCTAACTCATTCTCACGAATGATGACCATAGCTTTTTCGGGTATATCCCCCCCTTTGTAGCATTTTTGTACGTCGACGATATTATCGTCATAGGGTGTAGTGAAGCACACCACATTAAAAATCTTTCGAAAGTCTTCGATACTTGTAGATCTTTTAATCTCAAACTTAACCCAAATAAATGCAACTTTTTACGACCAGAAGTTACATTTTTAGGTCATAAATGTTCAGCCAAAGGTTTGTTGCCAGACGACTCTAAGATAAACGCAATTAAAAAGTATACGAAACCGACTGACAAAGACGCGGTACGACGATTCGTCGCGTTTGCAAATTATTACAGACGGTTTATACCTAATTTTGCGTCTCTGGCAGCGCCCCTAAATCGATTAAGTAGAAAAAAAGTTGAATTTGTATGGGATGTAAAGTGCGAAAGAGCATTTTTATCTTTGAAAGCAGCGTTACTTTCACCAAAATTACTCCAATATCCAGAATTTACTAAACAATTCATTATTACAATTGATGCTTCCACAACTGGATGTGGCGCTATTTTAAGTCAAGAACAGCAAGGTAGTGATTTACCAATTTGTTTCGCTTCTAAAGCATTTAATAAAGCCGAACAGAAAAAACCCATTATAGAATTAGAGCTTTTAGCTATTTACTTTGCTATCAAGCAATTTCGACCATATGTGTATGGTACCCATTTCATTGTAAAATCAGACCATAGACCTCTAGTATACTTATTCAATATGAAAGACCCATCTTCAAAACTTTCAAGAATAAGACTGGAACTGTCTGAATATAATTTTACTATTGTATATATAAAAGGTAAATCAAACGTTTGTGCTGATGCACTATCGCGTATAACAATCGATGAGATTACAGAAGCTAATAAACAAATTTTGGCAGTACAGACAAGAGCCATGACGAAAAAGGCAATCGAGAAAAATTTACATAGAACAAGTAGGGAAGGCTAAGTTCGGGTGCAACCGAACATTACATACTCAGTTGAGAGCTATGGAGACAAAATAAGAAAAATCACCATGTAGGAAAATGAACCTAGGGAACCCTGGAATGTGGTTGTATGACATGTGTATCAAATGGAAGGTATTAAAGAGTATTTTAAGAGAGAGTAGGCCATAGTTCTATAGATGGACGCCATTTAGGGATATCGCCATAAAGGTGGACCAAGGCTGACTCTAGAATTTGTTTGTACGATATGGGTATCAAACGAAAAGTGTTACTGAGCATTTTAAGAGGGAGTGGGCAATAGGTCTATAGGTGGACGCCTTTTCGAAATGTCGCCATTAGGGTGGGCCAGGGGTGACTCTAGAATGTGTTTGTATGATATGGGTATCAAATGAAAGATGGTAATGAGTATTTTAAAAGGGAGTAATCCTTAGTTCTATAGGTGGACGCCTTTTGGAGATATCGCCATAAAGGTGGACCAAGGGTGACTCTAGAATGTTTGTACGATATGGGTATCAAACGAAAGATGTTATTGAGCATTTTAAGAGGGAGTGGGCATTAGGTCTATAAGTGGACGCCTTTTCGAGATATCGTCATTAGGGTGGGCCAGGGGTGACTCTAGAATGTGTTTGTACGATATGGGTATCAAACGAAAGGTGTTACTGAGCATTTTAAGAGGGAGTTGGGATTAGGTCTATAGGTGGAGGCCTTTTCGAGACATCGCCAATAGGGTGGGCCAGGGGTGACTCTAGAATGTTTGTACGATATGGGTATCAAACGAAAGGTGTTACTGAGCATTTTAAGAGGGAGTGGACATTAGGTCTATAAGTGGACGCCTTTTCGAGATATCGCCATTAGGGTGGGCCAGAGGTGACTCTAGAATGTATGTACGATATGGGTATCAAACGAAAGGTGTTACTGAGCATTTTAAGAGGGAGTGGGCATTAGGTCTATAGGTGGACGCCTTTTCGAGATATCGCCATTAGGGTGGGCCAGGGGTGACTCTAGAATGTGTTTGTACGATATGGATATCAAATTAAAGGTATTAATGAGGGTTTTAAAAGCGAGTGGCCCTTAGATGTATATGTGAAGGTGTTCTCGCGATATCGACCAAAATGTGGACCAGGTGATCCAGAAAATCATCTGTCGGGTACTGCTAATTTATTTATATATGCAATACCACTAACAGTATTCCTGCCAAGATTCCAAGGGCTGTTGATTTCGCCTTGTAGAACTTTTTCATTTTCTTCTACTTAATATGGTAGGTGTCACACCCATTTTACAAAGTTTTTTCCAAAGTTATATTTTGCGTCAATAAACCAATCCAGTTACCATGTTTCATCCCTTTTTTCGTATTTGGTATAGAATTATGGCATTTTTTTCATTTTTCGTAATTTTCGATATCGATAAAGTGGGCGTGGTTATGGTCGGATTTCGGCCATTTTTTATACCAAGATAAAGTGAGTTCAGATAAGTAGGTGGGCTAAGTTTAGTAAAGATATATAGTTGTTTGCTCAAGTTATTGTGTTAACGGCCGAGCGGAAGGACAGACGGTGGACTGTGTATAAAAACTGGGCGTGGCTTCCACCGATTTCGCCCATTTTCACAGAGAACAGTTACCGTCATAAAATCTATGTCCCTACCAAATTTGAGAAGGATTGGTAAATTTTTGTTCGACTTATGGCATTAAAAGTATTCTAGACAAACTAAATGAAACTGGGCGGAGCCACGCCCATTTTAAAATTTTCTTTTATTTTTGTATTTTGTTGCATCATATCATTACAGGAGTTGAATTTTGACTTAATTTACTTATATACAGTAAAGATATTAAATTTTTTGTTAAAATTTGAATTTAAAAAAAATTTTTTTTAAAAAGTGGGCGTGTTCTTCATCCAATTTCGCGAATTTTTATTTAGCACATATATAGTAATAGTAGTAGCGTTCCTGCCAAATTTCATCATGATATCTTCAACGACTGCCAAATTACAGCTTGCAAAACTTTTAAATTACCTTTTTCTAAAAGTGGGCGGTGCCACGCCCATTGTCCAAAATCTTACTAATTTTCTATTCTGTGTCATAACGTCAACCCATCTGCCAAGTTTCATTGCTCTAACCGCCTTTGGCAATGAATTATCGCATTTTTTCGGTTTTTCGAAATTTTCGATATCGAAAAAGTGGGCGTGGTTATAGTCCGATATCGTTCATTTTAAATACCGATCTGAGATGAGTGCCCAGGAATCTACATACCAAATTTCATCAAGATATCTCAAAATTTACTCAAGTTATCGTGTTAACGGACGGACGGACGGACGGACGGACGGACATGGCTCAATCACATTTTTTTTCGATCCTGATTATTTTGATATATGGAAGTCTATATCTATCTCGATTCCTTTATATATGTACAACCAACCGTTATCCAATCAAAGTTAATATACTCTGTGAGCTCTGCTCAACTGAGTATAAAAACAGACAAAACCGACGAAAAACAACTTACTTTACATGTCTATGACAAATTTTCATTTAATTTTTCGAAAAAAGTCCCACGAATAAGATCTGCAATTACGTACGATAAAAATAATAAAACAACAAATTTAAGAATCTTTGCGCATATTAAACATAAGAAACTCGAGTTACTTAGTTTTGAGCTTGTTAACGAAATAATGACTTTAGAGAAATTACTTTCGAGGCTTGAATCAGAAGCCGGCAAACGCAAAATTAAGAAGATTGAATGGCCTAAAAACGATATTATGTTCGAACATTATACTATTACGAATTTCAAAAATATTGGAAATACAATTTTAAAATCATTAGAAATTATACTAACAGATCCAGTGGAGACAGTAACAGACGAAGATACAAAATTAAAACTTATGAAAATTTACCATAATGATCCCATTTCCAGTGGACATTGCGGAATGAAAAGACTTTACGCAAAATTGCGAACAAAATTTTATTGGAAGAACATGACTCGTGATATATCGAAATATATCAAAAATTGTAAGGATTGTCTTTTAAACAAGGTTAAACCTAAAACAAAAGAAAAACTTGTTTTAACACCAACTCCTTGCAAACCATTTGATATACTAGTAATTGACACAATAGGACCCCTACCTGAGTCCAAATATGGTAACAAGTTCGCACTTACCATGATTTGCGACATGACTAAATACCTGGTAACAGTCGCTGTACCAGACAAATCGGCAAAAACAATCGCTTCAGCTATTTTTGAAGGATTCATTTTAACATACGGCACAATGAATGCCATAAAATCAGATTTAGGTACTGAATTTAAAAACGAATTATTTGAAGAATTAACTAAACTTTTAAATATCCAACATAATTTTTCAACTGCATACCATCATGAAACTGTTGGCACGATTGAACGTAATCATAGAGTTTTTAATGAATACTTACGTGCATATCTAAAAGACACTTTTTCTGATTGGGATGTTTATTTAAAATACTTTACCTTCTTACACAATACTGCGAGTAGCACAGTTTTCGACAATCAATTTTCACCTTACGAGTTAGTCTTTCGGAAAAAGGCAACTTTGCCTAATGAATTGACAAAAGAAAAAATTGACCCAATTTATAACGTCGAAAACTATGCCAAAGAAGTTAAGTTTAGGATGCAGAAAACGCACAAAATGGCACAAAATCTGATTAATAAAAATAAATTACAAAGTAAAAATCTATACGATAAAACGGCACGACCTTTAATTGTAAAAATCGGAGATAAAGTACTTTTACAAAAAGAACCACACCATAAGCACGAAAATATTTATCAAGGTCCGTTCATCATTACTCAAATTAACGAACCTAACGTAACTATTTTCGATGAAGTCAAAAACAAAGAAAAAGTGGTACACAAAAACCGCCTAAGTAAAGTAAATTAACATCACTCCAATTCGTTTGCTTTAAATTTGAAAAAAAAAAAAACAAAAACAAATCCAAAATTTAATTACTAGCATTTAAGCAGCCACGAAGGCTTAAAAACTGTTAAAACAAAAAAAAAAGTAAAATAACACACATTTTGTATATTTAAAAAACCTATTTCATGAAAATTGTTCGTATTTCTTAAGTTCAAACAAAAAAAAAAACAAAACAGAAAAAAGACATATTTCAAAAGCAGCAAAGATTAAAAATGTAAAACTTTAACAAATTTAAAATATATTAAAATGTAAATATCTACAACAAAAAGAAGAACAAACAACATAATTTAATAAATTAAAATCAAATTCATTAATTTGTAATAATCAGTAATAAAAATGGTTCCGAACCAACGAATTAAAAAGGGTAGGTACACCCTAATATAAATATATATTCGTTTGTTCGCAACAATTTTAATAAGTTTTTGGCCAAAGAAGAATGTGACAAAATTGATCACTTTGTCAATTCTTCTTTTCCCCAAAAAGGGTGATGTGAGGATAAAATCCCCCAATTTAACTTTTTAATAATCATCTGGCATCATTGCAACATTGTTGCTCACAATAATATTTAATTGTGAATGTTACAAATTAAATGAATACAACACAACACATTATGGCATGATCCATTGTAATATAGTATGTAAGAGTGAATAAGATATATGTGGGGTGAAACACGAAAAATGACGGGCAATGATGACATCGGCATTTTTCATGTTTCACCGCCATTAATATAATCTTGACCAGCTCGAAGTGTGCACGCAAAAAAGTTGAAGAACGAAAAGTAAAAATAAATTTTATAACCAAGAGTGCACTTTTATTTATTCAATGTGTTGGCGTGTAAGACCCCCGAGGGCATATTAAATCCACAGTAATGGCTACGATATGGAGGCGGCGCCCTCCGCGATAAATGGTGGCGTACCAGGAGTTTTTCGGTGTCACAGCCGTGACACAGGTAACCTAACTTATTAGGAGAGTTGAATGGGTCGGCTAGCAAAGCCGAATATATTACGGAAGGCCGTGTCGCGATTTTCGAGGACTACACTCCTTTGGCACACTTGACCAACTTAACAAAATATCAACAACTTCAACAAGAGACGGAAAATCTATTGACGTATATCCCACAGACTTCCGTGAAGAAACTTTTGGAAGTTGACCTAGAACAAATAGATCGACTTCTGAACACAATTACAATTCATCACCGACACTCGCGCAGCCTAAACGTTTTGCGCACGGCATTAAAAGTTATTGCCGGTACCCCTGACTTCGACGACTTTAACGAACTTAGGACTAAAACGGAAATAATATTACAAAATAATGACGACCAAATAGTAATAAATACTAAAATACAAGAACAAATAAACAAATTTACGGACGCAGTAAACAAACTAAGTCTCACCAAGAAATTTTCTGAAAGTCAAGCACTAAATCTATTTCAACTAGCAAGTAGCAGAATAAGAGCAACTATTGAAGATTTAGAAAATACGGCATTGTCAGTAGCACTAGCCAAGGCAGATATTATAAATACAGTAATTTTAGACAATAATGAAATAAACTTTATCTTTAATAATGAAAATTTTAGTGTAAGCATTAATGATATATTAATTAACAGTAAATTTAAGATAGTTCAGCAAAACAATATCATTATTTACTATTTCAGTTTTCCTATTATTCGAGACCTCTGTAATGCAACCCTATCTATCCGGTTTCCCATAACAACAAAATAATAAATTTCGAATCTAGTTTAGCCGCAAAATGCCAAAATAATTATAAAGTGTTGAAAAATTTTAACAAGCAAAGTGGTACGATTTTTTGCCAAGATCTTAAAGAACCAGGTAATCACTGTCTCAAAAACCTTTTAAATACTTACGAAGCAAACTGCTCCGAGGTAACGGCATACTTACCGCCAATAACAGAGGTCAATGACGGTGTCCTCATTATAAATAACGCGATTGCAACCATCAAAATTTCCAACAAGCAACCAACCCAAATTAATGATACCTACCTTGTAACATTCAAAGACTCTGTCACAATTAACCAAACGCTATTCATAAACAAGGAACAACGAATTTTCGTTAACCCAGAAACTCCATTGGCACATAGAGTTAATATCACAGAGCACATAAAAAACCTTTCCTTGCCCGTTCTTCAAGAAGTTTATTTCAAGAACCTTATCCATATATAAGGCCGTAGAAAGAAAATTACATTGCATGTCTCAATATACAATTTACTCTTCCCGTCAGTCATTGCCGTTGCATTTATTTTGGTAAATTTTAAAATCATTTCTCGAAAGCAAAAAAATAAAGAGAAAAAAGCCTAAGTGAAGCAATTAAATCTCTTCAGCAAAAACTTAAAAAAGCCGAGGACGACTTTTGTCTAAGGAGGGGAGTAGTTAACAGCGGTTAACGCTAATACCATGTGCCACATTCCCACAGCAAAATTCTGGATAATTTTATCCACACTCGAACAGCAGACTAAACAATGCGTTTTTGAGTATGCGCTTCTGTTTCGATATAATGAAACATGACCACACTTAAGTTGGTCTTCCTACATATTCTGTTCACTACTCAAAGCTAGTGAACCAATATTCGCGGAAAATAATGACGTTGCCAAATTCCCATATGAACATCTGCATGCATTACAAAGGGCGTAGATTAAGCTAAGAATAGAATAAGAAAATAAAGTAAATCATTTGTAAGTAAAGATGCATAAAAATGTATAGAAATACCAATACACATTCAGATTTGGCTCGACCGCTAAACGAGAATGGCCTCTAGTTCATTTATACAAGTGCAATCCGTCATTTCGCTCTCTTCTTATTCGTTATCATCAAGTAGTCGCATGGACATATCGTTCATCTGTAATCAAGCATCTTCAAGCAGATTCAATCCATTCAACTTATCACCAATCAAATCCATTCAGCAAGTATCTCCAAAGAGTATCGTAAGTTTGTCAATTTATATTAACCAACTCACGCACTTGCGGTGAACCCTTTGTCCATCTTGCGCTTACATGTACCAATAGCCTTGCGCGATAGTCATCGGAACATATACGTACCACCGCGGAAGAAGGCCTTAAGCGCATCATTCAATTCATAAAAATCATTTTATAAATCTTTGATTAAAACCTTTCAAACATCATTCGTCTAAATCTACCTGGAATATATCAATTTCTACTGTTAGTTTTAAGTGTTAATATTCAATAAATGAATAGTAATTGAATATAAATCACTTCTGCATCACTGCCTTTAACGCAGGTGAAATTAATAAAAGAGTGTTAAAAATATTAAAATTTCATGAGAAGTTAACTTTTTAAGCTATTGCATAGATTTTATCGCGGGCTTGGCGACTAAATCAAAAAAACCGTAACGGATATTTTTCAAAAAAGATCCGAAAAGGCTCGAAAAGGTTCGAAAAGATTCGAAAACGTTCGTAAAGGTTCGGTGTTAGCAACAGGCCAAATACATAATATTGAATCTCTATCATAATCAGCGGTGGGCAGGTTACCAAATTGAGAATGTGTTAGTAAACACGAACGCGTAACGAGCACGAAAGCAAAATCAATTATTTTTTAGTTTGATTTCAATGCTTGAACGGTGAACATGTGTCACGCGCACTCTTTGGTACTCTGTTTTAAGCGCGCGTGCGACACTTTTTCACCGTACGACCATCGAAATCAAACTAAAAGAGCTGTCGTTGATTTTCACGAAGTAGCCATTGTGCTATCGCTTATCGTATACATATATGGTCGCTTACAAGCCAACCTAATAAAACCGCACTGCGTTTTTTTAGCGCACGCAAACAACCGGTGTTTCTTGCCCCAACCCAAATAAGCATGCGTTGCGACAATGTAAAGCATGTGTGCAAACGTCAAATCTATATGTCACGCAGAAACAAAATTGGAAATCGGGTTAGGTTTTCACGCACCAAATTCAATTTGAGTTGCTCTCATACAAGTTGTATGTGCATGAGACATTTTTGACAGAAAATGACCTGCGTGCGTTTATATTAGGTTGGCTTGTTAGCAGGTGCTAAGCTCACGCCCACCCCGGATCATAAAGTTAAAGTTAAGGTTAAAGTTAAAGTTAAAGTGAAAGCTAAAGTTACAGTTAAGGGTAAAGTTAAAGTTAAAGTTAAAGTTAAAGTTAAAGTTAAATTTAAAGTTAAAGTTAAGGTTAAAGTTAAAGTTGAAGTTAAAGTTAAAGTTAAAGTGAATGTTAAAGTTAAAGCGAAAGTTAAAGTTAACAAGTAAGAACGGGACTGTCTTCGGCTGTGCCGAAGACTTCATACCTTTCATGAATGGGGCTGAACAATAATCTTATCCCGTTCGTAATCTCCGAATAATCGGATGTATAAGATAAGAAATATATAGTGAACAGATCTACATACCTTAACGATTTTTAAGATAAATATAAAATAAAAAACGGGTAGGTACTTTGTGTGAGGATGCAAAGTTTCAGGTTTTTTGTGGTCTGCGTGTAAAAACTATGACTACGAATCACGTATTTTAAAAATATATGACGAAAACGTAACAATTTGATGAAATTTGATGAATTTTGAAGATTCTAGCCGTAAAAAAGGGGTGAAAATGACAGTTTATATGAAGTATATAATATATATACGACCGATCTCTATGATTTTTTCAGACAACAATATATGCTATATACGTAAGCATTTTGTGAAATTTGAAGCTTCTAGCTGTTAAAATGGGGCCGAAATCGTAAAAAAATATATATATACTATATATATATACTGTATATACCATCATATATATATTATATATATCACCGATCTCTATGATTTTTTGACACAACAATACATACTATATACGTAAGCAATCGGTGAAATTTGAAGCTTATAACTGTTAAAATGGGGAAGAAATTGCGCAAAGTTTCTTATCTGAACAATCGGTTGTATGGGATATATACTATATATACCACCGGTATCTATGATTTTCTCAGACAACAATATATGCTATACACGTAAGCATTTGGTGAAATTTGA
Source organism: Eurosta solidaginis (assembly GCF_040869045.1). Classification (NCBI taxonomy): domain Eukaryota; kingdom Metazoa; phylum Arthropoda; class Insecta; order Diptera; family Tephritidae; genus Eurosta; species Eurosta solidaginis. Next base: position 140,724,806 of record NC_090324.1, read on the forward strand.
ACATATCTAAACGATTTTTAAGATAAATATAAAATAAAAAATAGGTAGGTAATCTGTGTGAGGATGCAAAGCTTCACGTTTTTTGTGGTCTGCATGTAAAAACTATGGCTACGAAGCACGTATTTCAAAAATATATGACGTAAACGTAATTATTTGATGAAATTTGATGAATCTTGAAGCTTCTAGCCGTAAAAAAGTGGTCAATATGACAGTTTATATGAAGTATATAATATATATACCACCGATCTCTATGATTTTTTCAGACAACAATATATGCTATATACGAAAGCATTTTGTGAAATTTGAAGCTTCTAACTGTTAAAACGGGGCAGAAATTGCGCAAAGTTTCTTATCTGAACAATCGGTTGTATGAGATATATACTATGTATATCACCGATCTCAATGATTTTTTCAGACATCAATATATGCTATACACGTAAGCAGTTGGTGAAATTTGAAGCTTCTAGCTGTTAAAATGGGGTAGAAATTGCGAAAAGTTTCTTATCTGAACAATCGGTTGTATGAGATATATACTATATATAGAACCGATCTCTATGATTTTTTCAGACAACAATATATGCTATATACGTAAGCAATCAGTGAAATTTGAAGCTTATAGCTGTTAAAATGGGGTAGAAATTGTGAAAAGTTTTTTTTTTTTTTTTTTAATTGCGAAAAGTTTCTTATCTGAAAAATCGGTTGTATGAGATATATACTATATATACAACCGATCTCTATGATTTTTTCAGACAACAATATATGCTATATAAGTAAATATTCGGTGAAATTTGAAGCTTCTAGCTGTTAAAATGGGGCTAAAATTTGCGAAAATATATATATATATACTATATATATATACTATATATACCACCATATATATACTATATATACCACCGATCTTTATGATTTTTTCAGACAACAATATATGCTATATAAGTAAGCATTCGCTGAAATTTGAAGCCTCTAGCTCTTAAAATAGGGCAGTAATTACGAAAAGTTCCTTATCTGAACAATCGGTTGTGGGGGATATATACTATATATACGACCGATCTCATAAATTTTTTCAGGCAACGATATGTTCAATATACGAAAGTATATGGTGAAGTTTGAAGCTTCAATCTGTTAAATTGGGTAAGATATTACAAAAATCCTCTTTTTCTGAAAAATCGGTTGTATGGAGGATATATGCTATAGTGGTCCGATCCGGTCGGTTCCGACAAATGTCTAATCGGACACCCAAATACACCTGCTCACCAAATTTTATCAAGATATCTCAAAAATTGAGGGACTAGTTTGCATACAAACAGACAGACGGACAGACGGACAGACGGACAGACGGACATGGCTAAAACAACTCAGCTATTCAACCTGATTATTTCGGTATACTTAATTGTGGGTCTATCTATTTTCCTTTAAGGACTTACAATTTTCGGTTTCGTGACGAAATTAATATACCATTTCATTTTCATGAAAGGTATAAAAATAGGTAGGTAATCTGTGTGAGGATGCAAAGCTTCACGTTTTTTGTGGTCTGCATGTAAAAACTATGGCTACGAAGCACGTATTTCAAAAATATATGACGTAAACGTAATTATTTGATGAAATTTGATGAATCTTGAAGCTTCTAGCCGTAAAAAAGGGGTCAATATGACAGTTTATATGAAGTATATAATATATATACCACCGATCTCTATGATTTTTTCAGACAACAATATATGCTATATACGAAAGCATTTTGTGAAATTTGAAGCTTCTAACTGTTAAACCGGGGCAGAAATTGCGCAAAGTTTCTTATCTGAACAATCGGTTGTATGAGATATATACTATGTATATCACCGATCTCAATGATTTTTTCAGACATCAATATATGCTATACACGTAAGCAGTTGGTGAAATTTGAAGCTTCTAGCTGTTAAAATGGGGTAGAAATTGCGAAAAGTTTCTTATCTGAACAATCGGTTGTATGAGATATATACTATATATAGAACCGATCTCTATGATTTTTTCAGACAACAATATATGCTATATACGTAAGCAATCAGTGAAATTTGAAGCTTATAGCTGTTAAAATGGGGTAGAAATTGTGAAAAGTTTTTTTTTTTTTTTTTTTTTAATTGCGAAAAGTTTCTTATCTGAAAAATCGGTTGTATGAGATATATACTATATATACAACCGATCTCTATGATTTTTTCAGACAACAATATATGCTATATAAGTAAATATTCGGTGAAATTTGAAGCTTCTAGCTGTTAAAATGGGGCTAAAATTTGCGAAAAAATATATATATATACTATATATATATACTATATATACCACCATATATATACTATATATACCACCGATCTTTATGATTTTTTCAGACAACAATATATGCTATATAAGTAAGCATTCGCTGAAATTTGAAGCCTCTAGCTCTTAAAATAGGGCAGTAATTACGAAAAGTTCCTTATCTGAACAATCGGTTGTGGGGGATATATACTATATATACGACCGATCTCATAAATTTTTTTAGGCAACAATATGTTCAATATACGAAAGTATATGGTGAAGTTTGAAGCTTCAATCTGTTAAATTGGGTAAGATATTACAAAAATCCTCTTTTTCTGAAAAATCGGTTGTATGGAGGATATATGCTATAGTGGTCCGATCCGGTCGGTTCCGACAAATGTCTAATCGGACACCCAAATACACCTGCTCACCAAATTTTATCAAGATATCTCAAAAATTGAGGGACTAGTTTGCATACAAACAGACAGACGGACAGACGGACAGACGGACATGGCTAAAACAACTCAGCTCTTCAACCTGATTATTTCGGTATACTTAATGGTGGGTCTATCTATTTTCCTTTAAGGACTTACAATTTTCGGTTTCGTGACGAAATTAATATACCATTTCATTTTCATGAAAGGTATAAAAATAAAGTTAAAGTTGAAGTTAAAGTGAAAGTTAAAATTAAAGTTAAAGTTAAGGTTAAAGTTAAAGTTAAAGTTAAAGTTAAAGTTAAAGTGAAAGTTAAAGGTAAAGTTAAAGTTAAAGTTAAAGTCAAAGTCAAAGTTAAAGTTAAGTTTAAAGTTAAAGTTAAAGTGAATGTTAAAGTTAAAGCGAAAGTAAAAGTTTTTTTTTTTTTTTTTTTTTTTTTTTTTTGTGTTTCGTGGAAGGAGGAAATGCTTTATGCACTGACCGGGATATTTAAGCCTCACTGCGAGACTCTCCGAGTGTAGGACTCCCTTCTTCCATGAAGGCCTACTCACTAAAACCTAACCTCCCACGGCCCGCGCTAATCCCCGTATCTGGGACCGCGTTTAGCATTACTTCGGGTACGGGTGCGCGCTACGTGAGCTCTGTGGCTTTTTTTTTTTTTTTTTTTTTTTTTTTGCGGGGAGGCTGAAAAGTGCCTAATGCACCATAATTGCTGCCGTCGCAGCAACCGTGTGTCCGTAGACTAAAAAACAGCCCCGTTCTGGAACCGTCGCCCACCCCGGCACCACTTTCGCATTACTTCAGGGTGGCGTTCCATATTTCTCATTTTTTAAGAGCCTACTGTTGTCCCTGCGTCCAGGTTCCCGCTATTTGCTCTGAGTGTCCATTTAATCACCACTGCTTCGCATGCGCATTTCTCTGCGCTCCCTCTCAGCATCCATCAGGCGTGTCATTACTATAAATGCCACTTTGCTCACTGCAGTCCAGCATTCTTTCCTGCTGCACATATGTGAAACTAAATTTCTCGTGGTAGGTTCCTCCCCAAAGACTCCATGCAAGGTGAGTCTTTCTTCGTGGAAACGGGGGCAGTAGAACATGACGTGTTCTGCGTTTTCTAACTCTGTGGTACACATTGGGCAATGAGGATCTTCCTCTACCCTACGCTTCCATAAATACTCTTTGAAACCGCCATGTCCACTCATTATTTGCGTGAGATGGTAGTTCAGTTCACCGTGCTTCCGCTCATTCCATTGAGCTACGTTCCAAACTAGTGTGAAAGTCCAACGCCCTTTACTCGAGGCCTCCCACCGTTCTTGCCACTTAGCTATTGTTTGTGTCCTTGCTCTTTTCTTGTCTTCTTCAGATAGTCGCTCGATATTAGTGTTATACAGATCGGCCATTTCGCTTGCCAGTAAGTCCACTGGGATTTTCCGGGTTAGAACCAGGATCGCGTCGTCGGACACCGTCCGATAAGCACTTGCTATTCTTAAAGAAGCAAGTCGGTACGCTGCTAATATATATTTTTGATGGGTCTGTTTAGATCCATACCACACTGGTGCTGCGTATAGTATTATTGAGCTGGTTACTGTGGACAATAGCTGACGTTTAGCTTCGCTCGGACCACGAATGTTAGGCATTATTCGCATAAGTGATCCATTAACTTTGGTAATTTTCTCCCCCACCGCTCTGAAGTGCTCTTTGAAAGTTAACTTAGAGTCAATGTGCACTCCTAAGTATTTTAAGGAATCCTTTGAGGTGATTTGATGATCCCCGACAGTTAAGACTAACTCGTTCGCCGACCGTTTGGAGCTTACTAATACCACTTCCGTCTTTTGGCTAGCCAACTCCAGTCCTGTATTGGTCAGCCATTCCTTTATTCTTGCTACGGCGTCATTACATAATGCTTGAAGCAGGTCCAGTTTCTTGGCCACTACTACCACTGCAATATCATCAGCATATCCCACAATTTGCGTGTTTTCTGGTAGATCAATCTTTAGCACCCCGTCATACATTACATTCCAAAGCGTTGGACCGAGAACAGATCCCTGTGGGACGCCTCCTGTGATTTTGTACTCTTTAGCTCCTTGATCCGTGTCAAAAAGAAGTACTCTGTCTTTAAGATAGCTACCTATAATTCTGCGTAAGTAAGCTGGAGTGCCGAAGCTTTGCAGCGCTGCCATTATCTGCATCCAGTTCGCAGTGTTAAAAGCATTCTTGATGTCCAACATAATCAGTGCACAGAACTTCCTTTTATTTTGGCCTCCAGAGATAGCTTCTCTAGCTATATTGACGACGGTTTGTATTGCATCTACGGTGGATCTTGATTTGCGAAATCCATATTGACTATTCGATAAGCCACCTGGTCTTTCTAGAGTCAGCTGTAGGCGCTCACTAATTATACGCTCGAAAATCTTCCCTAGGGAATCCAGCATACAAAGTGGCCTATATGAGGATGGTTGGTCCGGCTGTTTACCACGTTTCAGCAATAGGACAAGTCTTTGTCGTTTCCACGGGCGAGGGAACACGCCTTCTTGCATACAGGCATTAAAAAGATCAGTAAATAATGTAGCCCTAGTTGTAATCGCGGCTTTAAGGGCTATGTTTGGTACTTCGTCGGGTCCTGGGGATTTGTTATCAGCAACCCTTTTTGCAGCGTCCAGCACCTCTTGCTCTGTAATTTGCGGAATTTACGTACTTTCCAGATCCTCGCTTGGATAAGTCCAGCGATCTTGCGCCGGGAAAAGTGTTTCAACAATAATATTCATCAGTATCGGGCACGTAGGTTGCTGTGATATCGGTCCTTTAACTTTGGCCATCACAGTTCTGTAGGCTGATCCCCAAGGATCTAGGTCGACATTATCCAGCAGTTCCCTAAAGCATAACTTCTTGCTCTTTTTTATGGCATTTTTAAGTGCCTTTCTTTGTGCGACATAGGTGCTGTGTAGCTCTGCATATCGTGGTGATGAGCGTGCCCTCTGCGCTATTCTTCGTGCTTTGTGGCATTTTCTACGCTCTTCCGCAATTTCGTCATTCCACCAATATACCGGAGTGCGCTGTGCTTTTCCGCGACTTCTGGGCATGGCAGCATCACATGCCATACATAGCAACTTAGTGATTTGAACCGACTGGTCTTCCGCATGCGATTCTCGTACTATGGCGTCCTTCCAGATAATGTCAAATATTTGTGGGTCGAAAAGGTGCTGTTGAGCTCTGTGGCTACTCTCACGCTAATGGGCTAGGCATCCGTCTTCTCGTTTACTGGTAAGTATATGCCTCACATATGTGCTGACCGTATCCCATCTGTCTCTTCGACAGGTCATGTTATTAATGACACTGCCCGGGGATAGGTCGCCAAGTACCTCTTCTACCCTCCTTCGCTGATGGGAGAAGTGCCTGCATTCGAAGAAGGTGTGGCGTACATCGTCTATTTTCCCACAGTACAGGCAGCTCGGGCTATCAACCTTACCCATTCTGTGTAGGTATTTGCGGAAGTAACCATGTCCCGTTAGAAACTGGGTCAGGTAAAAGTCTACCTCTCCGTGCGGTCGCTTCAACCATGGATTCAGTTCAGGGATTAGTTCCCTAGTCCACTTTCCTACGATGTTGTTGCTCCACTGATCTTGCCAACGTCGGATCGATTCTTCTCGCGCCTGCATGGCAACAGCAGCTCTACTTGCTTGCGATCCGTTGTCATATATTGTTTTTCTTTCCTCAACGAGAAGATGTATCGGTATGGTTCCCGCAACGACCAGGACAGCTTCAGCTGATGCCGTGCGGTAAGCCGAAGATATTCGCAGCGCCCCTCTGCGTTGGACCGAGGTGAGGGCGACTCGGTTCTTCCGGTATTTCATTGCATTCGCCCAGATTTCTGCACCCTATAAGAGTATAGAATCCGAGGCTGATGCAAGCAACTTCCTTGTGCATGGCTTTGGGCCACCTGTGTTTGCCATTAATCTACTCAACTGCGCTATTATGCGCGCAGCTCTTTCGCAGGCCCCTCGTATGTGATCCGAGAAGTTGAGTTTGCTGTCTAACCTCACTCCCAGATATTTCGTTGAAGCGAGTGTTTCTATTGGCTGGTCCCCAACCATCATGTTCCTGGTAGTGGGAATACGTCTCTTTGTGAGGATGACGATCTCCGTTTTGGCTGTTGCTAACTGGAGACCGTGCTCAGCCATCCACCTATTTACATTACGCATGACCTGGTTTAATTTTAGCTGTACCAGCTCGCAGCTTGGTGCTGTTATCACAGCTGCCACGTCGTCTGCAAAGGCAACGAGGAAGGTGCTTTCTGGCATGTCTAATCGAAGAAGACTGTCGTAAGTTATATTCCAGAGATCGGGACCTAGTACCGAACCCTGGGCTGCTCTACCTGTTATTTTTACCTTTTTTTGACCGTGAGTACTTTCATATATTAGATACCTCTCTCTTAGGTAGTCCCTTAAAATTTCTAATAAATATTGCGGTACTTTGAAAGTGCTTTCTAGTGCCTCAAGCATGTCCTCCCACCTAGCTGAGTTAAAAGCGTTTTTGACGTCCAGCGTGGCCAGCAACACTATAGGTCTTGCTCTGTGGCACGCTGTCTCGGCTTTCTTGACTGCATCTATAACTTCTGCTATGGCATCGATTGTGGAGTGCCCCCTCCGAAAACCATGCTGTCTGGGCGACAGTCCTCCGGCGTCCTGTAACGCTCTGGTGAGGCGTTGCTTCAGGAGACTCTCCATCAATTTCCCTGCTGTGTCCAACATACATAGGGGACGGTAGGATGATGGAGAGTTGGGATCTCCTTTCCCTTTTGGAATGAGAACCAGTCGTGCTGTCTTCCATATGGTGGGGAAAGTTCTTTCTTCGAGACATTTGTTGTACATGTGCAACATAAGTTCTGGGCAGTCGTTTGCAGCTAGTCTAATTGTCTCCGCGGGTATTCCGTCGGGCCCAGATGCTTTCTTAGGTTTCATAGTTCGCACGGCAGTTTTAAGCTCTTCTTCTTGGAATGGTTCCACGTTGCGATCTTCATGGGTAACGTACCCGCCCTCCCTAGGCAGTTGGGTGGGAAACAGGCCATCCACAATGTTCCTTATTTGGTTCTCGTCCATCAGCTGGTTTGGCGGACGGAACTTCTTCATTACTATCTTATATCCCTGCCCCCATGGGTCTCGATCCACTTCCTCGCAAAGTGCTTTCCAGCACTTAAGCTTGCTTTGCTTAATGGCAGCACTAAGAGCTTTCTTCGCTCCTTTGTACGTTTCCGACTTTTCTAGAGCCTCAGGCCTGCCGCGCGCGCGAGTTGCTAGCCTTCGCATCCTGTAGCATATTTTCCGCATCTCCGCGATTTCGCTATTCCACCAGTATACCTGCTTTTTACCCCTCCACACTCCCCTCCGTGGCATAGAGAGGTTGCAAGCGTGGCGAAGACAGCTCATTGTCTTTTCAACCTTCTCTTCCGTCGGACTGGAGTTGTTGATTATCCGTCGTGCATCCCCCAGTACTGATGCGGAGAACGTGGCAGAGTCGACCTTGGATGCGTCCCATGCTTTTGTTCTGCGTGGCCCGTTCGGAATCTGCCTCTGACCGGGATCGTTTAGGTGGAAAGTGATGTAGTTGTGATCGCTGCCAGTCAGATCCTCTATGACTCTCCATCCAGCAGCGGTCAGCAGCAGGCTTTCTGACACTAGTGTTACATCGGGGATCGAGTATCCAAAGCCTGGCCGTCGATATGTAGGGGTCGTACCAGTGTTAAGCACGTTCAAACCGAGCCTGGCTGCCATCTCAAGGACTAACCTTCCACGGGTGTTAGTCTGCGGCATTCCCCATTCGACGGCTCTTGCGTTAAAGTCTCCCGCCACAAACAGGTTACTAGTTAAGTCCCTCAGGTCGTCTTCAATAAGTTCAAGCTTGTCCCTGAACGTTTGAATGGGATCATTCGGGGACAAGTAGCAGCTTACTATTGTGGTATTATTCGTAGTTAGGCGGACGTAGCCTTGTCCGGCAACACGGTTCACAATATTGGCGTTTGCATCTGTCATCCAGATTGCGGCGGTGCCGGTGTTGTCTAAAGTTAAAGTTAAAAATAAAGTTAAAGTTAAAGTGCAAGTTAAAGTTAAAGTTAGAGTTAAAGTTAAAGTTAAAGTTAAAGTTAAAGTTAAAGTTAAAGTTAAAGCTAAAGTTAAAGTTAAAGTTAAAGTTAAAGTTACAGTCAAAGTTAAAGTTAAGGTTAAAGTTAAAGTTACAGTAAAATTAAAGTTAAGGTTAAAGTTAAAGTTAACGTCAAAGTTAAAGTTAAAGTTAAAGTTAAGGTTAAAGATAAAGTCAAAGTTAAAGTTAAAGTTAAGGTTAAAGTTAAAGTTAAAGTTAAGGTTAAAGTTAAAGTTAAAATGAATGTTAAAGTTAAAGCGAAAGTTAAAGTTTAAAATAAAGTTAAAGTTAAAGTTAAAGTTAAAGTGAATGTTAAAGTTAAAGCGAAAGTTAAAGTTAAAATTAAAAATAAAGTTAAAGTTAAAGCTAAAGTTAAAGTTTAAGTTAAAGTTAAAGTTAAAGTTAAAGTTAACGTTAAAGTTAAAGTTAAAGTTAAAGTGAATTTTAAAGTTAAATCGAAAGTTTAAGTTAAAGTTAAAGTTAAAAATAAAGTTAAAGTTAAAGTGAAAGTTAAAGTTAAAGTTAAAGCTAAAGTTAAAGTTTAAGTTAAAGTTAAAGTTAAAGTTAAAATTAAAGTTAAAGTCAAAGTTAAAGTTAAAGTTAAAGTTAAAGTTAAATTTATTTAATAATTTGGGAAAAATTTAAACAACGTGACATCAGGACGGACAAGGCGACAGCTGTTTCGATTATACCTTGTAAATCTCTTCAAAGCCTTTTCTCCCGGGAGTGGGAGTCGAACTCGCACCCCTACGATAGTTGAAATGGTTGTAAACGCATTCAGCTACGTCATGCCTGTTGTGAAGTCTTTCCCAATTGCCTTCTTTATGCATATTTTAATCTTTTACACATTGCATACTTCGTATGCAATTATGTGTTAAAGCTATGCTTGGTACGGCGGTTTTCAAAGAAACTTTGGTTTTTGTTGCTGTTTTCGTTCTATTTATAGAACTACAACGAATTAACCAATTTTGTCTGTTTGTATGATTTTTTAATAATCGGGGATTGCCCATATTGCTTTTTTTTTTTAAATGTATGAAAACATTTATTTGAAGCAATTTTTTAATTTTATAATTTATTTAATAATTTGGGAAAAATTTAAACAACGTGACATCAGGACGGACAAGGCGACAGCTGTTTCGATTATACCTTGTAAATCTCTTCAAAGCCTTTTCTCCCGGGAGTGGGAGTCGGCAATCCCCGATTATTAAAAAATCATACAAACAGTTAAAGTTAAAGTTAAAGTTAAAGATAAAGATAAAGTTAAAGTTAAAGTTAAAGTTAAAGTTAAAGTTAAGGTTAAAGTTAAAGTTAAAGTTAAAGTTAAAGTTAAAGTTAAATTTAAAGTTAAAGTTAAAGTTAAAGTTAAAGTTAGAGTTAAAGTTAAAGTTAAGTTTAAAGTTAAAGTTAAAGTTAACTTTAAAGTTAAAGTTAAAGTTAAAGTTAAAGTTAAAGTTAAAGTTAAAGTTAAAGTCAAAGTCAAAGTTAAAGTTAAGGTTAAAGTTAAAGTTAAGGTTAAAGATAAAGTTAAATTTAAAGTTAAAGTTAAGGTTAAAGTTAAAGTTAAAATTAAAGTTAAAGTTAAAGTTGAAGTTAAAGTTAAAGTTAAAGTGAATGTTAAAGTTAAAGCGAAAGTTAAAGTTAAAGTTAAAGTTAAAGCTAAAGTTAAAGTTAAAGTTAAAGTTAAAGTTAAAGTTTAAGTTTAAGTTAAAGGTAAAGTTAAAGTTAAGGTTAAAGTTAAAGTTAAAGTCAAAGTTAAAGTTAAAGTTAAAGTTAAGGTTAAAGTTATATTTAAAATTAAAGTTAAAGTTAGAGTTAAAGTTAAGTTTAAAGTTAAAGTTAAGGTTAAAGTTAAAGTTAAAGTCGAAGTTAAAGTTAAAGTTAACGTTAAAGTTAAAGTTAAATTTAAAGTTAAAGTTAAGGTTAAAGTTAAAGTTAAAGTTAAAGTTAAAGTTAAGGTTAAAGTTAAAGTTTAGGTTAAAATTAAAGTTAAAGTTAAAATTAAAGTTAAAGTTAAAGTTAAAGTTGAAGTTAAAGTTAAAGTGAATGTTAAAGTTAAAGCGAAATTTAAAGTTAAAGTTAAAAATAAAGTTAAGGTTGAAGTTAAAGTTAAAGCTAAATTTAAAGTTAAAGTTAAAGTGTTTTATCGGCCTATTGATAAATGATTCAAGGTTCGATTCGAGCTCAAGGCCAGAACAAAAAAATTTTTTCTAATGATAATGAAAAAACAAAAAAAAAAAACAATTATTAACAAACCATGAGCACTTGGGAATGTCAAACAAAGTAATTGACAATAAACATAAAATCCAGCATTATCAGTGATTTGCACCAGATGGCGCAACACTGAATAAATATAGTTGGTAAAAGGCATCGAAGCAGCAAATTTGCCAGTCAAACAAACCACCGCTGTATAGCTAAATGGTTAGCGCCGCGTGCTTAAAGCGTACTGATGATGAAGGCTTAGCACCCTTCGAAATGAATCTATCTGCGCAGCTATGGCAGGTTGTCGGAAAAATTTTCTACTTACTATTCCAAAAACAAAATACAATTCTTCAAATTTAGAAGAATTAAAAAATAACAATAATTATCATTAGAAAAAAAATTATTGTTCTGGCCTTGAGCTCGAATCGAACCTTGAATCATAATTGCATAAGTTGATAAAATGCAATAGCTTTACCGCGGCAGTCCCCGAGTGGCACACGTCCTTTTTTTTCGAGTTGGGTACATGTATGTATATTTTTCAGAGTTTTGGTCTTTTTTATAACGAATTTTGGTCCCAAACATAAACGTGTTGTGGCAGCAATACAATGCAGTAGAATTTAAAACTACATATATATATTAAAACTTAAAACTACATTTTTGCATTGATTGTTGTACCGTTAGCTTCGAGTGATAGCCACGGCGGCGCCGACGAAAATCAACATACTGTAGATGCTCCTCGTGTTCCAATGAAACGTGAACCAGATACGGATAGAGAATTAACATACAAATGCAACAACAATGTGGCCATATGGTTGAGAGAACATATGGTTCAAATTGTTGTTGCATTTGCATGTTAAATCTCTATCCGTATCTGGTTCAAGTTTCATTAGAATACGAGGGCTATTATGTATGTGAGACAGATATATAATACTCGCTAAAAGCTTATGTATGAGAGAACAGTTTGACCGATTTAATCATGTTGTCAGTACAGACTGTCATATGATAATCAAATGATTATAAGCACTGACGCGTCTTAAGCATTCCGCAATTTTTAACTGCCGCGAGTTCTTTGCGAAAATTTAGTGAAAAGTGCTTCAATTTGGTGAATAATGGTAAAATTAAGTTGAATTTTTAGTGAAACAAATCAAACGATGTTAAACAAGTATTTTATTGTAAAACACAACCAGAAGTCGTCCATTTTGCAACAGTTGACGCTGGGACCAAGGTTCGATGACGAAAGTGCAGTTATGCTAGTTTGTAAATTAATTATGAAGTAAATGTAAAATTATCAATACTTGTGATTATTTATAAAATAAAACTATGTAACACATTGTTCTAACACTAAAAAACAAGGTTTTCTATTAAAAGCAAAATAGAACAAGTAAAGGTGCCTAAGTTCGGGTGTAACCGAACATTATATACTCAGCGTGAGCTTCCATTGTACATTTCATTTCAAATAAATTACTTTTCTACATAACACGTGGCACCGCTCGTTTAAAAAAAAATTTCTCCCCATTTTCTCTTACAATAAAACTTGATAAGTGAAATATCATTGATTCAAAACTATGTTTTTTAAGTTATAGCTAGCTAGTTATAGCTGTTCTAGTCTACGACTCTTTTAAACTTGTTTTATATCTAAGTTGCCATGGTCTTTAACCGATCCCGTCCATTTTTACTAGAAATATGTTCTGCTATAAGGAAAATATGTGTACACAATTTCATTACGATATGTTAATTTTTCTTCGAGTTATGGCTCCCGAAACATAGAAAATTGCTTAGTCATAAAAGGGGTGGTGCCACGCCCATTTTTTAAATTTGAAGTTTTCCCCATTTATTGTCATAAATCCACTTGGGAAATGAAATACCATTGATATAAAGCTCTTTTTTTCAAAGATATAGCTTATTTTATTCGTCCACGACCCTTTTAAAAATCTTTTACATAAAAGTGTGCGTGGTCCTTAACCGATTTCGTTAATTTTTCTTCAACGCATTCCTTATAGTAAAGGCAACCTCTCCGGCGAATTTTGTTACGATAGGTTTAGCGATTTTTGATTTATGATTAATAATATTTGTAAAATTGATTTTATCACACGTGGGCGGTGGCACGCCCATTTAAAATTTTTTTTTTTAGTTTTATCAAGAGTCTCAATATCAGTCCACATGTCAAATTTCAACATTCTAGGTGTATTATTTACTAAATAATCAGGTTTTTTGTGTTTTCCAAAATGTTATATATAAAAAAGTGAGCGTGGTTATCATTCGATTTCGCTCATTTTCAATACCAATATTTTTTGGGCCCAGATAAGCTCGTGTACCAAATTTGGTGAAGATATCTCAATATTTACTCAAGTTATCGTGTTAACGCTCGGACGGGCGGACATGGCTCAGTAAAATTTTTTTTCGATATTGATGATTTTGATATATGGAAGTCTATATCTATCTCGATTCCTTTATACCTGTACAACCAACCGTTATCCAATCAAAGTTAATATACTCTGTGCGCAAAGCACGCTGAGTATAAAAAGTGTGTTCTGAGCGCTGATCGTTAGGATGACAGTACTGACAATCAGATGATAGTCAAATAATAGTCAGTGTTCTTGTAGGGTAGTACATAGTAGCTCCCTCTTACACGTGAAACATCAAATTCTATTCAAATCGAAGACTTGCTTAGTTATATGTGAAATGCCGGAAAATAAAGTTGGCAGAAGTTAATGAATTTAAAGTACATACATATTTTGAAAACGTGTGCTGAATAAAGTGTATTTTGCATAATTCGAAACCAATCAAGGTAAGTTCGATCTTCAACATTTAATTCGGTTTCGTTCCGGTTTCGTTTCGGAATAAAAAATTAACTAAAAGTTTGTGAACAAAAAAAATTATTGTTAAGTTTATTATTAAAGTGCTACATTCAAGTGGTTTAAAAATCGGTCTGAGTTTTTTTTTTCCTGCGACCGTTACGGATTGTCTCCCATATAATAATAAATATTGTTCATATCATGTTCGCCAAAATAAATTTTAGAAATTAATCCGATTTTTTGCTAACATTTTTTAATTTTTTTATTACTGAACCGGTCCACTAGAAATTATTTTCCCGAATATCGTATTTTTTTCTTTAATATCTGCAGGCCCCGTTATTAATATTATTGTTCCATACTCCTTTTCCTTTTTTTATTAATTTTTTAGTTATAACCAATTGAATTTAATTACAACCCCTTTTTCAAAATCCGATTCCTTAAAATGTATTTAATCAAATTCGATGGAATTTTCATGACAAGTTTATAAATAAACATATATAGAATCGAATAAAATTCAGCTTTTTATAAATGATTGCAATTTTTTGATAAGTTATTGCATTTTAAAAGAGAATTTTACTTAATTTCAAATATCTAGCGGTTAAGGTTTCGAAAAATTTATCGGTTTTAAATGGTTAAGCTTTCGGTTAAGTCCGTCAAATCAATGGAAGAGCAAGTTGTCCACAGATTTAAGTGTTTTTATTTTCGATGCCGCGAAAAAGCAGTCATAAGTGTGGATGAGGCAGTGGATCTCTTGATGAAATACTCAGAGTTTTTTTACACATCCTAAATGCCCCCATATTCATCGACAATTTGGGACGACATGAGTTTATCGTGTAATGGATTGTGGTCCAGAATGAATGTTTACAACAATGTTGTTCAAAACCGTCTTAATATTCTTACCAAAATGCGAGAAAAATTAGGCATTAATGTCTCCCACACAGACACTTCTCAAATTTTCTTAGATACCTCTATTGAATACTCAACACTAGATGTTAGTTCAATATCTCCTCGCTCCGATCCAGACTACAGGAAAAAGCCGGACTTCGAGCTTTTGATAGAGAACAAAATATGGAATATTCTGGGACCGATTTCTCTTAATTACAATCGATTTTACACCGGTTTGCAACCGAATGAATGTACAGACACAGTGTTTGAATGTTTCTATAGGCAATTTAGTTTGTCTAGTGCATATGCCTTTAAGAGAGTAAAAATGCATCCCCGTGAACAGAGTAAGCACTATTGAAAAATAGTTCGTAGCTGCATAGACAAAGAGTGCCGAACGGGTTCGTAGGTTACCTACATAAAGCTCCCTTGCCTGATGCAGACATTAAAATCGATGTTTATACTCGTGATACATCGAAACAGAGACATAATGTGGTCAAACGACCATTGAGAGCACAGAATCGGAAAAAGTGGCAACAGAATTAATCATCGATGGAGCTTCTCAATGGCGTAAGAAAAATGCAGCCGAGAAAATGACATGGCGATGCTGAAGCCCCACTTATTTACAAACCTCAGGTTTTAAGGCGTGCAAAAAAAGAAAAAAATGGATTTGGATAATGGTGTTTCAGCAGAGGATGGTAGAGATATTGTAAAAGTCATTGAGGCAATAATGTATGATCCAAAGTATGGGAATGTTATTAAAGATGTGGGTTCCCGACGATTTTTCGTAATTTATCGATTTATCTGCAGGATGTAGTCTATAAAGGATATATAAGACTACATAAGAGTATAGCATTCGTAAGTTTGGATGCTACTGGTGGTATCGTTAGAAAATCACATAGTGGAAAACACAGCAAATCAGCGGCAATTTTCCTCCATGCGATTGTTATCAATTTCGGTGAAACAACTACTGCAGTCAAACAGATGTTATCCGAGCGGCATGATACTGGATTTATTTGTCTATGGCTGCAGCGATGGCTACGACATGTGCATATACCTCCCGAAACTGTGTGTGACAATTCAAGAGATCTTCTCAATGCACTGTCGCTTTCTTGTAACAAACGAGCAACAAAAGCTTATGTAAATGACTGTTTTTCAGTACTTGTAACGCATTCCAGTATTCATGGATTATCTGCTATTCCAAAAATAGCACCAACCTTCATGAGGACTGATGTAGCTCACTTAATACCTGCTGCATGTAAATGGAAGTGTTTTACAAAAGATCACCACCCTTTTGTCAAAGAATTCTACGTCAGATGCTTGGCATTCATGGTCGATTGTCAGAATTTTCAGCAATTGGAAGACGTATTTTTCTCAGTTTCCCATGTTGCTCTTCAGCTGTTTGATGGATACGAAAATCAAAAACTGGATGATCAATGTGCAATAAATTCTAGGAGAAAATGGCATACATAGAGAAATGAAAAGTGAAGGAGGTCGAAGAAGAAGCTCTACTTTTCGCTGAGAAAACTTCCAAGACAATCTCGTCCTTACCCGATGAATGCAATATCGACGGTGATGAAGACTCTGTAAAAGATATCGTCAGCAGTATAAGAGATATTTAATTTCGTGCTGGTATTGAGGCTGATGTTGCAAAAGGGCCCGTAAACTCTTTTTATGTACCAAAATTAGCCAAACAACATGGTGATTTAATGAAAGAAGCTCTACTTTTCGCTGAGAAAACTTCCAGTACAATCTCGTCCTTACCCGATGAATGCAATATTGACGATGATGATGACTCTGTAAAACATATCGTCAGGAGGATAAGAGATATTTAATTTCGTGCTGGTATTGAGGCTGATGTTGCAAAAGGGCCCGTAAACTCGTTTTATTTACCTAATATGCCAAACAACATGGTGATTTAATGAAAGACTTTTCTTTATGGTCCGGTACGATGGTCCCACATTTCAAGTCAAAATATAAACATAGATTTTCTAGTTATGTTTTCTTTTAAAAAAATACACTCAGATTCAAATCCGGCGTTGTAGTGATAATAATGTAACCTCCAGTGTTATTGATATAAATGCCGACAGCTCCTTAATTGAAAATCTAAATGACTCTGATCTCATGTCCTTCGAGAATTGGAGAAACCTTGCGAATCCTTCGGTTAATGTTGTTCCGGATGCTAGCTCAGGTAGTTTTATCAGTATATGAAATACATATGTAACTCTTGTAGCTATTTAATCAAGTCTATTTTATTAAATATAATTTTTTTAAACTTCGATGTTGTACCAGCTAAATTACACAATTCAGTTGAAGATGATGAAGAAGTGAACATTGATCGCATCCCCGGTGGTGATCTTCTTAGCTGCCTGTTTAATAAGTCTATCGTATTAAGAATTATAAATTTTTTTGCAGACTTCAATACTGCGCCTGCTGATATGAATAAATCCATCGAATTAATTGAAGATGATGAGAAGGAAAATCATGACTCACTAAATATTTACACAGAAGTATCTGATCACATCGAAACTGGTATGATATACTGTTAATTCTCTTATACGAAAAGCCAAATAGAATTAGTATTGGTATTATAGAGTTATTTATAATGTCACATAGGTGTCAAAGAAATCAACATAAATACTGTTCTAACTGAATGTACAACAAAGAAACGGCAGAAAAAATACTAAATATTTGACACCATATCCCGAAACAAAATAAAGAAATAATTTGAGGTCTATGCAAGTTGGATTTCTTTTGCGAAACGATTCAGTGCTCCCACCAGTCGATTTGAGAACTATTCAATTGAGCGATGTAGGTTAGGTTAGGTTGCAAGGGCTGAGCTGGACACTATGGTAACAGCTCACTACTTAGGCCACCAATGGGCCATTGTAATATCCTATAGGTTCTCAAAGAGGACCCCTACCCTGCCTAAAGCGGGTCTAACCACTTCGTGGAAATTATAAATTTTGCTAGAGCCTTTACTTCATAGCCAGAGACCTCAGCGAGGTCATGTAGAAAAGGTTTACCAAGGATGGCCAACCTACGCCCACTAAGCGCTGGACAACGACAGAGAAGGTGCTGGACACTCTCTTCCTCTTCTGTACATCTGCAGCTGCGACAATATTTGAAGGTCGTTACCCCCATTCTAGCACCATGCGTGCCTATGAAACAATGCCCTGTTAGAACCCTTATCAGGGATGATAGAACTGATTTGTTTAAAATCAGAAGCGCTTCTGTGCGCCCCTTGTCATATGAGGACCAGGTTTGCCTGGATGTCTCACACGATGATATGGCTGACCATAGTCCATTTGCATTTCTTATAGTGCTTGTTTTCACACGAAGCCTGAAAGCGGACATGGGTATACCTACCGAAACATTTCCCGGAAGGATATGGTCGGTGGTGCCTCTTCTGGCCAGCTCATCTGCTCTGCAATTGCCTTCAATATCCCTGTGCCCAAGTACCCATATAAGGCTGATACTGAAGTGCTGAGCCATCTCGTTAAGAGATCTGCGGCATGCAGTGACCGAATTTGCGTTGTCGACGAATGAGTCCAGGGCGTTTAATGACCAGAGACCTGTTTCCCTTATGCGTAGAGCGACGATGACCGCTATTTCCTTCGCCACCAGGTCAAGAGGTGGAAGGTATAGCATTGTGTTGAGTGCTTAAGATGGAGTGGAGTCGAGAGCCCCGGTGATGCAGAGCTCCCAACTCCATTGCAACTTTTGAAACGTTTTAAGATAGGTAGTTTTAGCTGGTGCAGGCCACCAGACCAAGGCACCATAAAGAAGAGTCGGGCGCACAATGGCGGTATAAATCCGGTATGACGGGAGAATCCCCGGGATGTGCCAATTGCCCTCTTGCAGGTGAACAGCGCTGCTGCTGCCTTCTTGCATCGCTCCACTATATGGTCACTCCATAATAGCATCCTATCCAGAATGACTCCCAAATACTGGACTTGATCGCTAAACGCTAAAAACGTACCCCCAATTCTTGGCGGTGTTAGATTTGGTAATTTTTACCTCCTCGTGAAGAGGACAAGCTCGGTCTTATCCGGGTTGACTTCCAAACCTGTGGCTGTGGCCCAGTGTCCTTTCCATTAAGTTGCAAAGGGTTTGCGGAAATTTCCCCCGCATGGTGACGCAGATGTCATCTGCATATGCGATCACTTGGTGGTCTTCTGATTCCATGAGGCGTAGTAGTTGGTTGACGGTAACCACCAAAAGTAGCGGAGAGAGAACACCTCCCTGCGGAGTGCCTCTGCCGACCGGTCTGCGGATCACGCGTCCACCTAGCTCAGTTTTAATCTGCCTACGCGTAAGTAGATTGTATATAAACTCCACTAGGCACGCGTCCACCCCCCGATCGGTCAGCGCCGAGGTGATGGCCTTCGGGAGAACGTTGTTGAAGGCACCAGCTATATATAGAAATGCCACCAATGTGTATTCCTTGAGGTCTAGTAACCTTTCGATAACGGATACCAGTGAGTGCAGGGCCGTGTCAGTTGACCTGCCCTTACTATAGGCATGCTGAGCTTGCGAAAGAAGCGACGGCTCAATCATCCTCCTGATGTAGTCCTCTAGGAGTCTTTCGAGTGCTTTAAGAAGAAAAGAAGATAAGCTTATAGGCCAATAATCATTTGGTTTAGAGTGGGAGGGTTTCCCTGCCTTGGGGATAAAGACCACGTTGACTTCCCTCCACGATACTGGTACGTAATTGAGCCTAAGGCAACCTATAAACAACCCTTTAATCCAGAGCCTTATAAGTTTGGCAGTATACTGTAGCTCAGCCGGAGAAATTCCATCCGGCCCGGCGATTTATAGGGCTTGAAGGTCTGTAAAGCCCAATCTATCCTTTTATCATCTGTGATTTCGCTTATCAGCTGATCATTAAGTGACCCTCCGCTGACAATACTTGAAGACACGCCCACGCTTGCTGGGAAGTGCGTATCCATTAGAAGTTTATGGTTATGCCTATCCGGCAGAGCTGTAAAATGATTCAATCAATACAGTTATAAATCAAGATTGATTCATTTTTCAAATATGATTGGGTGATTTCAAATATATAAGCCAAGTTTGAATGGGATTTAATTTTTTCCATTCAAAAATTCCGTTAGTGAGTGCATTCAGCGTGATTGTGAATGCATCGAGAGCACTCCCACTCACGAGTGATTGCAAAATTTGTTGACTGCAATTACTTTTTCATTCACTTCCATTCAAATATCTGCTTTCAGGGTTGATACTTTCGTACTTTTGATGGCTAACATAGCTGTGTTTGTTTTGAAGGTGTCAAATTAGTTATGAATAACCGAGCTGCCATATTTCTTTTAAAACATTTTGTTTGATTCTAAAAAGTTTTATTCGGGGAATTTTTCCCCAAATCAATGAAATTAAATTTTAAATGCTTCAGTTCTAATTGAAATAAATAAGAAACACGAATAAATGAGTTAATACATTCATAAAGCATAATTGGAATAAAATATTATTGCCAAAAAAATAATTTTTTCCAATCATAAATCCAAAATGTGGCTCTCGCATTCAATAGCGACGGTAACTCTGACTCAATGTTTTGACATTTTATATTGTGAAACAGTATTTTGGTATTTTCTACAAAAATACGCATAATTTTTTTAAAAGTTAAGTGGAAATCAATTGCCACATAAATAAGGAATATAATGAAGTGCTTCTTGTAGATTACAGTGCAGTGAAGGTGGAGAAAAATGCGTTTAAAATCCTGAAACGGTAGACGTCAAATAGTTGTGCACAGTGTTCCTCTTTATATCAAAAACACATAAAATGTGATTGTATTATTCAAAGGCCCGGCATTTCTTGATCTTCCCCAAATATATATATTAAGACTGCGAGGCTATTTCGTTTGCCGATTTAAGCTTGCCTTTGCAATACATTTATTTCAGCATTTCTTGATATGGTTAACTATGCTAATCAGTGATTTAATATTTTGTAATTTTGGACCTCTGTCTATTTCACCATGCACAAGTAACTTGAATTCGTTTATTAGAGCATGTTAATGATATCTTTATGAAGTAAAAGTCACATTTGGGACAGTCTTGAATACTTTTACTAGCAAATACCTATGTATCGAAATTCAACAATATCTGTAAAGCAATGAAGCTTTGTTTGGTTTATTTAATTGAAGGCATGTAGAAGTATTTTTAAATGCATTCAAGGAAACAATGCCATACGTTAATTTTGAAAGCTGCCAAGTCCGACTGGGTTTGTTTACATGCCAGCGCCATTTCTGCTCGCTGATTGGTTGTCGCTATTTTTTTTTTTAACAAAATGAAGAATAGACATCCACTGACAAAAATCTATTTCGTCTCACTTGAACTTAAAAATTTAATATGGAATATACATATTAGTGAAAAGTTTGAAGTTAAGAAAATAATTTAAGATTATCACTCATTTATCTAATAGAATATAATAAATAATAGCCATTATTTCTAAAGGGTTTTATTAAGCTTAACTCTGTGTAGCGAACAGAATTTTGTAATCGAAATTTAAGTAACTTCCCGATAAGCTAAAAGCTTGAAACTTGGAATATGCTTCAAAACTCGATGAAAATGCAATAATAAGACAAAAATTTCAGATAGGTGGCGTATGGATCGAAATATTTAAAAAAATCGTATTTGTACTCCGATTAGGCTCGTATTTGGAACACATATTGAATACGGGAATAGAAATCCCCTGTGAAAAAAACTCCCGCTAGGTGGCGCATGGATCGAAATATTTCAAAAAATCTTATCTGTGCTCCGATTAGGCTAATATTTGGAACACATGTTACATACACGAATAGAAAGCGACATATGAAAAAATCACCGCCAGGTAGCGCAAGGATCGATATATTAAAAAATTGTTATTTTATGAATTTTCGAAGATTTTACAGTGCACTTTTTACTATCTTCGTCGCCATTTTTTTTTTTATTTTTGCATTTCAAAGTAGATGTGGTCACGCTTCAATAAGAAGCTTTTGGCGATCCCTGCATCAGGGGGATCAAAACCAAAGCAGAAAGGGGGATTTCGTACAGATTATTATTTATAAAAATTTTTTTTTTGTTTTCTTGGAGCCCCTGCAATAGTTTTGAAAATTTAGAAAGTTTTGGCAGCGAATGGTATCGAAATTTACCACTTTTTTTTAATGAAAAATACGACCTATATCGTCTTCAAGAGCTTTAGAAAGTTTATTCATATAAAAAGATGAAATTCGCAAGACACCAACGTAATTTTTTATTAATAGTTAATAGTGTAACTATATTACTATTAATTACGTTAGCTGGCTATAAGCTTTTTTCTTAATATCTCATGTTTGTTGAGAATGCTACACTGTGTCTGGATGAAATTTTTTATCTATTGTCATAAGCAAAAAAATATATAAACATAAAAAAATTTCATTAAACGACATAAGTACAATATTGGACTACCTACCCTATTGGAAACTTTATTGCTCATACAATATATATCGCCGTGTCTTTTCCAAGAATATGTTAGCAAGAAAATTTTAGATTTCGCCCAAATAAATAAGTTAATAATAATAATTAGTTTTTATCTCGCAAAGGAAGATGTAAATTGTTTGTATCATATGCGTCACACGAAGAAAGGTCACTTTTACAATCAGATTTGGAACATTGCTCAATTGGTGCACCATCAACCATATGCCACTTAATCTTAAAAAATTCAAATTTATGTAGATTACTTCAGCCAGCTTCCTACACTCTTAACAATTAAAATCTTGAACAGGTATGTATACAGTTTTATAGACCTTGGGGTTGATATTGACAGTAAACTTAACTTCAACCTTCATATTACTACAACTGTTAATAACGCTAGAGGTATTCTGGCGTTTGTAAGGCGATGGTATAAAGAATTCAGCGACCCGTATGTTACTAAAGCTCTTTTTACAACACTAGTCAGGCCGATATTAGAATATGGTGCAATAATTTGGAACACGAGCTACCAGGTTCATATTTTGAACTAAATGAGTTGTTCCGCTGTTTGTGTCAGAATTACATCTCCCACTCTAACACATTTGATGTATCGGACTCGTTTTTGTATTAAAATATCTGTTCCTTCCTCTCTTAATAGTAACTAACTGTATTCATTACCATATTGAATTCATTTTCTACTAATTCTATCCATTATATGTCTGTATATTTATTACTAATACGGCATTTATTTTACTTAGCTGATGAGGGTTCCTCTGTAGCTGAGCAGTTTTAGATTTCGACGGTGAACAAACCATTGCCTTACAACGAACGCATGAACATGATTAGCCTGGTTTAATTTGACGACTTGAGGGCAGTGCGGTGTCACAACGTCTATAAAAAAACTATTTCCGCTCTGAACACCTTTTTTTCAAAAGAAAATTTTTCTAAATGCTTGATGGGATCATTTAAAAAGAAGTAATAAAAAACTTGAATTCTTTAAGTCCTTTAATTGGTGGTGCTAAAACGTACAATAAGAATCATAATTTTCTACTTTGGTTTATATTATGAAAACAACTTCTTAGTACTGAGAATAAGTACGTATATTTTTCTGGAAAAAATGTTGAGGAAACGGTTAAGCAGAATTAATATGTACGGTGGGGACCGTCAGTATGCAAAAAAGGACGTGTGGCACTCGGGACTGCCGCGGTAAAGCTATTGCATATTATCAACTTATGCAATTATAATATTTATGCAACATTTTGTTTTCTTTGATATTAATTCAAGTTTTGTCTTTGATATTAATTCAAGTTACACTTTTGAAGCGTGGCGACCGATAAGAAACTTTAACTTTAACTTTATTTTTAACTTTAACTTTATTTTTAACTTTAACTTTCACTTTAACTTTAACATTCACTTTAACTTTAACTTTAACTTCAACTTTAACTTTAACTTTAACTTTAATTTTAACTTTAACTTTAACTTTAACTTTAAGTTTAACATTAACTTTAACTTTAACTTTAATTTTAACTTTAACTTTAACCTTAACTTTAACTTTAACTTTAACTTTGACTTTGACTTTAACTTTAACTTTATTTTTAACTTTAACTTTAATTTTAACTTTAAACTTAACTTTAAGTTTAACTTTAAATTTAACTTTGACTTTAATTTTAACTTTCATTTTAACTTTAACTTTATTTTTAATTTTAACTTTAACTTTCGCTTTAACTTTAACATACACTTTAACTTTAACTTTAACTTTAACCTTAACTTTAACTTTAACTTTAACTTTAATTTTAGCTTTAACTTTAACTTTAACTTTAATTTTAACTTTAACTTTAACTTTAACTTTAACTTTAACTTTAACTTTAACTTTACCTTTAACTTTAACCTTAACTTTAACTGTAACTTTAACTTTAACTTTAACTCTAATTTTAACTTTAACTTTAACTTTAACTTTAACTTTAACTTTAACTTTAACTTTAACTTTAACCTTAACTTTAACTTTGACTTTAACTTTAACTTTCATTTTAACTTTAACTTTATTTTTAACTTTAGCTTTAACTTTCACTTTAACTTTAACATTCACTTTAACTTTAACTTTAACTTTAACTTTAGCTTTAACTTTAACTTCGACTTTAAATTTAACTTTAACTTTAACTTTAACTTTAACTTTAACCTTAACTTTAACTTTAACTTTAACTTTAACTTTACCTTTCACTTTAACTTTAACTTTAACTTTAACTCTAACTTTAACTTTAACTTTAACTTTATGTTTATTTGTGTTAGGGCAAAAAACGCCGGTTGTTTGCGTTCGCTAAAAAAACGCAGTGCGGTTTTATTAGGTTGGCTTGTAAGCGACCATATATGTATACGATAAGCGATAGCACAATGGCTACTTCGTGAAAATCAACGACAGCTCTTTTAGTTTGATTTGGATGGTCGTACGGTGAAGAAGTGTCGCATGCGCGCTTAAAACAGAGTACCAAAGAGTGCGTGTGAGTCGTGTTCACCGTTCAAGCATTGAAATCGAACTAAATAAATAATTGATTTTGCTTTCGTGCTCGCTATGCGTTCGTGTTTACTAACAAATTCTCAATTTGGTAACCGTGTAAATGTAGTGGCGCCCACCGTTGTTTATGATAGAGATCCAATTTTATGTATTTGGCCTGTTGCTAACACCGAACCTTTGCGAACCTTTTCTAGCCTGTTCGAACCTTTTTTGACAAATATCCGTTACGGTTTTTTTGATTTAGTCGCCAAGCCCGCGATAAAATCTATGCAATAGCTTAAAAAATATTTATTTTGTCTTAGGGGGTTAAACAACTAACAGTAAAACAAAATAGAATGAATAAAAATAAATTCGTGTAAAGTCATTGAGCAACAGTTTTATGTGTAGAAGGACGTGTTTTCTTAGGAAACAAAACCGGTAGGTGCAAACACAACAACAAAATGAACAGCCATCAGCACATGTTGATAATGCCCCCAGATTTTCATTCATTTACTTACCAAAAGCCTTACCCTTAGCACCTTACTAGTGAAGCCATTTTATGCTACAGGTCAACAATGAATGCCGTGAGAGTAGAAATTATATTCATTGGCCTTGTTTGTTGGCTCCTTGTTTCTGTGAATACATTTTTTGTTTGTGTATTTTTTAGGCGCCATATGCAATGATTTGTAAGTACATAATTGTAGATGCGACATTTGTTCATGAAAAAATTTAATATTTTTATACCATAATACATAAAATGCATTGAATAGGCTCGTATTTAGTTTCGAAAAGTATTTCTCGAAATTTCTTTTGTTTGTTTACAAAAGCAGCCGAAAAAACTTCTCACCTTGAAGACCTGTTAAACTTAAAAGTCTTCTTTACGGCCGAGCATTTGTGCTCTAACGTATCGGCTTCGGGTTGAGCCACCTCATATTGCAGTGTGCCGTTTGAATATATTATAAGCCAGTTGAAAATTACATGCGGCCGGACAGCAGAAAAAGGGCCAGATATGTGGCATCCCCGCTAACTAACAGATACCCGGCACAACTTGAACACAAACATTTTGTAGCTACAAATATCCAAATATTGTTTGTCGACGATGATCCATTAAGTTTATAATAGAGTCCAATAGCTTCGTAATT
The DNA here is from genome assembly GCF_040869045.1 of Eurosta solidaginis. Taxonomy (NCBI): domain Eukaryota; kingdom Metazoa; phylum Arthropoda; class Insecta; order Diptera; family Tephritidae; genus Eurosta; species Eurosta solidaginis. The sequence goes on from NC_090324.1 coordinate 140,750,589, forward strand.
TTATGTACAATATTTTTCATTATGCTCGCTTTTGTTTGTTTTGAGGTCAGAAAGCCCATCAATTTACTGTTCAGTTAATCGCATAGATATTATTTTGCAACATTTTGGTGCCGTGTTATAATTGGTTGAGCATAAAATGTTTCATTGGAGTTATTGTACTGGAAAACGCTATTCAAACCAGAAACAAAATTTCCATGGTACAAAAGATTATTGTTGCATTCAACTCTATAAATAAGTTTAAATACAGCTGCAGACGAATTACATCACATAAATATGTGGATATACAGTGGCTCACAGCTTATTTCGTGCAGCTATAGAACAAAACTGTTAAGCTATATAGAAAGGAAACTAGTGACGGTGTCAAAAAAAATTCAAATGCAGTTTTAATAAAAATATGCTGCTATTCGAACAAATTCTTAATTTTCAAGTGTTTACACGTTTGTGCTAATTATTTAATAAAAACTAAAATTATCTCAAACACTAAGGTCACAGCTTATTTCGTGCACTGCGCCCTGCCTTAGAAAAAACCACTTTTTATTCAGCTTAGTACCTCGTATGACCACATTTTTGTTAAATAACATCTTCAAGATGATTTTTCATAGATGTAATTAGTTTTTGAGCGGCTCCGGGTGGTACCTTATGCCTTTCTTCGACAAGAGTAGTTTTTAAATCGGTAAGCTTACTAATCTGCCTTTGCCGTGTAGCCGAATCCAAAATTTACCACAAATTTTCATTGTCATTTAAGGCGAGACATTGTTGAAGTGGATTCATGAGGTGTGGACAGTCCCATATTACCCATGCCTTCACAATCCTGGATATGTGTTAAGGGTATTTGCCTTGGTTATAGCGATATCGATCACGTATACCTAAATTAGGAGCGAATCGCATCAAATTGCCTTTTGTAACGTTAAATACAAATTTTTGTCAATTGTGGCATCAAAGAGAGCTATTTTGACAACTCCAAAATTAGTTTTTATTAAATAATTAGCACAAACGTGTAAGCACATGAAAATTAAGTATTTGTTCAAATATAAGCATATTTTTATTAAAACTGTGCATTTGAATTTTTTTGACACCGTCACTAGTTTCCTTTCTATATAGCTCTACAGTTTTTTTCTGTAGCTGCACGAAATAAGCTGTGAGCCACTGTATGTGGATCACATACCTGCAGACATTTTGAGTTATTATTGTAAAAAATGTGTGATTATTACACAAATTAAAGAAAACCAAGATGAAGTGAGAAATCAAAAGAAAAATGTTGTTACAAAGCTAGCCTGCAGGGTTGCATTCCTTTGAGGTTACCGCGTTTACGCGTAAATATATACAAATTGTGTAAATGATTTTTCATAAAAAATTTGAGAGTTCATTTACACAGTAGATAAATTTATACGTTTACAAACTTTATAATAAATTTATAAGGTTTAAGGAGCCCACCTATTATACATTTAGGAAGACCTGTAAGTGCAAGATTTTTCCAAAAAATGGAAAAACGTGTTTCGATGATAAAAAAACGGGAAAGAAGATAAACACCTAAATGTAAAGAAATGAACCAATATCAGGGCCAAATATCGAGAGCCACTGGAAGAATGATAAAATAAGGTTATCTGTTTGTGTACACAAACAAAATAATATGCCGGTTCGACCTCACGGCAACTCGAAAAAAATGAAAAGAGCGAAACCAAGAAATGAAACAAAGGAATTAGTAAAATATGATATAAAAAATGGTTAGGTTTATTGAAGAAAAGGAAACCGCATATATGAAGATATATGCGGGTGAAAAATCGAATTTAAAATGACAAATATAAATCTCAAGAGATATAAAGAATTAATAAAGTTAAATATTACCGAAAAGGTGTATATGTTACCTTAGCTTTGAAATGCTGCTGTGGAACGCTGTCTCAACTGCTGCCGTTAGTAGAAGACTATATCTCTGCAGTTGAGCGCAGCGTTAACGAACCCTAACTTCGAAAGAGAACCACCGGTAGATTTCCAATCACAGTGCAGCTTTGTGGCGAACAGCTGCGAATGAAGAAACACCAGTGGTTCCCAACTATTGAAGGCGTTTGGCTTCAACATTGCCGCCGGCCTTGCAACACGTAGGGGTTGCAACAAACAATTCAAAAGCCAAGCACCATATAGATTTCCAAACTAAAACTAAAATTCATTAAATGCGTGTAAAGTAATAAATTGTTGAGTTTTCTTTAATATGTACAGTGCTTTATTATAGTTAAATCTAATTCATGTTCGTATTTTATAAATTCATAATCACTACCCCGTAGGGGTTATAATGTAATGGCGACTTACTTATATGATTAATTACCAAGTTAGTATAATTCATATATTAAGTTCAATTCAATTGAATACTTAAACCGATGAGGAAATTTAAGTGTTCGAAACGGTACCCATTAGGGGGTCGCTGTGCCTGAAGGGACACCCGGGCCGGATAGGACCCACGCGAACGCGGAAGACGCGAAACGGTACCCATTAAGGGGTCGCTGTGCCTTAAAGGACACATGGGCCAGAAAGGACCCATCCGAACACGGAATTTTGAGCTGTCGGATAGCCTGGATACTTTACAATTTCGATTTTAATGATTTTGTGATATACATCCCCCCCTAGAATCACGGCTACTGCGGAAGATGTGTGAACCCGGGATCTGCCAACGTCATATTGACAAACTTATCACATGTGGCTTGGCTGAGATGGCGAGTCGGGTTCTTGAGCTCGAACTCCGGCATGACTCTTGCTCGCAACGTGAATCGAACATGTGAGTCGTTTGATGAGCTGATATAGAGCTCGCACATATCAATATGTGCAACCGGCACCGTCGGTATACGAAGACGGCGCACCAATGAATTGCACACTTTGCTCGTGGGTGAGCAAGAGTCGAGAAGAGCTCTAGTCAGGACCTTTCGTTGCCCTATATGTATATAAATGGCGACTGTTGGCAGAACCGTGATCGTTCCGGACAGCTGTGTGAGGATCGGGGGGAGTTCACGGCGAGAGGTTACACGAGTTCTGGAGTGTAGAAGCGAATGATGCTTCTCACCACAAAAATGGCATGTTCCCGTGCTTTTGCAGTTTTTTGTTATATGCGAATGCGCTAAGCATCTGCATTTGAGCGTTTTGCTTCGTTTGTTGAGGCCTGGCAATTTCTTCGCTGATGTTGACGTGTTCATTGCCGCCTTCTCAGTGTTGGCCGATGTGTCCGTTGTTGCTCGTTCAATGCTTGTCGATGTTTCCACTGGTGCCGCTGCATTGGGGGGTGGGGTCGGTGAACATTCAATGAGTGCTGTATCCATATTGTAAAGCTAAGGAATTAAAAGAGATGATAAACGCTAAAGGTTAGTTAGGTAAAACAACTAACTTTATAATGGGGCGCGTTATCATTCCCTTTTGGGTGCGAATGTCGGCCACTCGAACTCTTTTATCAGTTCCATGATATATATTGGTGACCCTACCCAAGCGCCATTCACTAGGTGGAAGATTTTCATGGCGAACTACAACTAGGTCATCGATGGCAATATCTTTTTGAGGGGACTTCCATTTATGACGTTTGTGAAGCTCCTTTAAGTATTCCTCCTTCCAGCGAAGCGAATGTTGTTGACTAAGAGCCTTAAGTTTTTGCCATCGGTTGATTAATGATATTGGGTTTGTTTCGATTGAGGGTTCCGGTGGGGCGAGTATTGGCCCCCCAGTTAGAAAATGACCCGGAGTAAGAGCTGCACAATCAGCAGGGTCGTTGGAGTTAGGTGATATCGGTCTTGAATTTAGACAGGCTTCGATGCGACAAAGAAGGGTTTGAAATTCTTCAAAGCTGAATTTCTGAGAAGCAGCGGTACGACGAAGATGGAATTTTAAACTTTTAACCCCTGCTTCCCAGAGACCACCCATATGAGGAGCGCCTGCCGGGATAAAATACCAAGAGACTTCTTGAAGGCTATATAGGTTGCACACAGACTCTTGAGTTGTGGTAATGAATTTTTTAAAGTCCCTTTTAAGAACGGTGGATGCGCCTACAAAGTTAGTTCCATTATCCGAAAAGATATTTTTTGGACAGCTTCTTCTAGCAATGAACCTTGAAAATGCGCCTAGAAAGGTTTCTGTTGAAAGATCGCTGGCAGCTTCTAAGTGAATCGCTTTCGTAGAGAAGCATACAAAAACACAAGCGTAACCTTTAGTAATCTTGTAAGATCTTCCCGAAAAGCTTTCAATGTCGAATGGACCGGCGAAATCTACACCTGTATTTTCAAAGGGTCTGGAAAGTACCGTCCGTTCTTCCGGGAGAGCCGCCATAATTTGACATTGATTTTGTTTTCTGTGTATAACACATGGTTTACAATTATGAATAACAGTCTTTATGAGATTTTTGGCTTTCGGAATCCAATATTGTTGGCGCAGTAACCGAAATACCAATTGATTTCCGCCATGAAGAGAGCCCTTGTGAGTAAGTTCTACTAACAACTTTGCGAAATAACAACTATAGGGCAAAATAATCGGACGCTTTTCGTCTTCAGACAACATCTGCGAATTTGTCAGTCGGCCGTTTGCTCGAATTACACCATGAATATCGAGGAAAGGGTTTAAGGAGAGAATTTTACTCTTTGACGATATTGCAATTTTAGCGGTAAGATTCTTGTGTTCCTCTGGAAAGTGATTCATCTGTGCGAGTATTATGAGCCGAACTCGAATTTTAGAAATTTCTTCTCCAGAAATAATTAGAGAGGGGTAAGAATGAAACCGTCGGGTGTATCGGTTAGTTCGATTGTAGAACCTAAACACATATGATAAGACTCGCAGTGCACGCGGAAGCGACGAAAATCTTTCTAAGGGATCCTCCTGCTTCGACACTTGTGAAGTGTGTGCTTTTAATCCCTTCGCTTCGAGCGTAATGTCGTTTACATCTACATCCAAGGAAGGCCACTGTTCTACGGATTTGGCTAACCACGAGGGGCCGTGCCACCACAACTTATTCGAGCATAAGTCCTGTGGGTAAGTTCCTCTGCTACCAAGATCCGCGAGATTATCCTTGGAATCCACGTGACTCCAATGCCTAACGCTGAGAGCATCGTGGATCTTTGCCACTCGATTAGCAACAAAGGTGGTCCAAGAGCAGGGCCTTTTTCTTAACCACGCGAGAACGATGGTAGAATCTGTCCAGCAGTATATATTTTCTACTTTGAATGGAAGTTCCTTTAGAATTGATTGAAGCAAATCGACCACCAGAACAGCACCACACAGCTCTAAACGGGGAAGTGAAATGGTTTTGATTGGTGAGACTTTCGTTTTGGCCAATAAGAGATTGGAAGACGTGATTCCCTGATTTTCTACTCTTAAATATATCGCCCCCGCGTATGCCTTTTCCGAGGCATCGCAAAAGGCATGAAATTGGAAAGGTGATTCCTCAGAATAATATACCCATCGCGGAATTTCGATTTCCTCTACAAATTGGTAATTTTCTAAAAATGCTTTCCATTTGGAAAGAGTTTGAGGAAATAAGGGCTTATCCCAGGGAGTACCATCAGACCAGATTTGCTGCATAATTATTTTAGCTAGCACCACGACTGGTGCTAGCCAACCTGCTGGGTCAAACAGCTTCGCTATAAGAGACAGTGCTTCGCGTTTCGTATACGTGTCCTGCAACGAGGGAACGTGAATTTTAAAGAAGAACCGATCTGATTTAGCATTCCATCGAATTCCTAATGCTTTTGTCGTACTTGTTTCATCTAATTCCAAGAAGTCTTTGTCCAAGAGATGCTCTTGCGGAAGATTCCTCAGAATGTCTTTCGAATTTGAGGACCATTTCCTCAAGGAAAAGCCAGCGCTGTTTAATGACTCGATAAGTTCATCTCGCGCTTGTAAAGCTGTGGCTATATTGTGGAATCCAGCTAATACGTCATCTACGTACATGGAATTCCGGAGCATTTGAGCTGCAAATGGATGTGAATCCTGACAGTCTTGAGCTAATTGAATAAGTGTTCTAATTGCCAAGTATGGCGCGCAATTTATCCCGAAGGTGACTGTTTTAAGTTGACAGTCTTGTATGCTACCTTGCGGGTCATCCCTAAAAATAATCCTCTGATAAGGTCTGTGTTCAGGTTTGACCAGAATTTGACGATACATTTTCTGTATGTCGCTACTCAGAACGAACTTATACAGCCGCCACCGAATTATAAGAAGAGTTAAATCTGATTGCAGAGCCGGGCCTACATGGAGAACATCATTTAACGAGACGCCATTCGAAGAGTTGCATGACGCGTTAAAATCTACTCTCAACTACGTCGAAGTACTTCCCGGTTTCAGAACCGCGTGATGTGGGAGGTAAAAGTGGCTAGGTGAATGTTCGAAATTTGGAGCTTCTACTCGCTCCATGTGTCCTAATTCAAGGTATTCCTTAACGACGTTGTCGTGTTCTTCTTTTAACGAAGGGCTTTTTAACAATCTTGTTTCGTTGCGATAAAATTGCTGCAACGCGGTTGGCCGAGATGCACCTAATTTTAAATCCGTGGGATAAAAACTTTTAAACGGCAACGAAACGACATATTTACCATCCGTGTTTCGTATAGTCGTCTTCGAGTACAGCTCTTCACAAAACAAGTCTTCCGATGACTGATGATTCTTCTTGGGTATTTCTTCTAACTCCCAGAATTTACGAAGCTGACTATCTAAATTAATATCTTCTCCTATTGAGACTTTGGTAGCAAAGCAAGAGACGTGTGCGGTGTCCGATGCCCCAGTGACAATCCACCCGAACACGGTCTCTTGAGATAAAAGGTTTTTATGAATACTACGTTTCACGCCATCTAACATAACTTTAGGGTATAAATCTCCCCCGATCAGAACATCTATGGGACCGCTTTGTAAAAACTTTGGATCTGCTAAAGGTACTTTTGGCAGTTGGTCGAGAAGTGTTTCATCGATTGAAGCCGATGGCAAATTACCTGTAATTTGAGGTAATACGAATGCCGAGGCTTCTATGAAGAGGTTTGGGTCACGGGGTGAGCCCAAAATAAACGAGCAACTTTTCGCGGAATTGTTGCAAACCTTTTGGTTTAGCCCGGAAATAACCACGTTTGTTTTCGAGAAAGGAAGCTTAAGAAGTTTTCGCAGTCGGTCAGAAATAAACGACGCTTCAGCAGCAGAATCTATTAACGCGCGAGCTATGTATGTTGCGCCCGAATGGCAAATGTGAACCATGGCAGTTCCAAGAAGAGCTGAGGATAAACCTGACGATTTCAGATTATTCTCAGATAACGACAAATTTGTATTCGAAGAAGTGGACTGTATATTTGTGTGGAATGCTTGCGCCGCGGTTCCAGCCGTGGTTTCTTTAGAGGGTTGCGCGTTGGAAGACACTCTATGAAGTAAAGTGTGGTGTCTACTCTTGCACGTAGTGCAGGAGTATTGACTTTTACAGTCCTTTATGGAATGGCCTTTCGTAAGGCAATTTAGACAGCAGTTGTGCTTTTTTATTGCCGCAAACCTATCGTTTACGGAAAGGGAGAGGAATTTGGTGCATAATCGGAGAGGATGGTGTTGCTTCGGACATAAAACGCAGTTTGAATTTGAAACTTTGGTGGCAAGAGCTACTTTCTTTTGGCCCGCTTTGTTGGTCGAATGTGCCGATGATTTGTGAAGGGTGTTAGGCGACGACGATGTTGTAGAACATTTTACATCCACTATTGATTCCAAAGTCCTGTACTGTTGCGTGAGGAATGCGTCCATTTGACTCCATCTGGGTAGCGCCGCTTTGTCTTCTAAGGATTGTTCCCACAAACCGAGCGTTGCTTCCGGTAAGCGATTAGAACAATGGAAGATTAGAATTGGATCCCAATTTTCCACCTTGACCTCGTGCATTTCAAGGGCTGATAAGCATCCATTAATGCTCCGCTGAAGTTCCTTTAACGCTTTTGCACTTTCAGTCCGAATGACTGGAAGGGAGAAAAGTGTCTTTAGATGGCTGTTGACCAGCACCCGTTTGTTTTCGTACGCCGCTTTGAGATTCGACCACGCCATGTGGAAGCCTTGATTGGTTAGCGGGGCTTTCGCGACGATGCCCTTTGCTTCACCACTTGTTTTCTGAAGCAAGAAATACAGTTTTTCGACGTCATCTAGTCGCGAATTCTTAATATAAATCGCAGTGAATAGATCGCGGAAGGATGGCCAAGAGACATAATCACCATGGAATATTTCCGTATCACATGGCGGTAAACGCAGACTATTAGATTGGGTGGCTACTTGGGCAGGGGCTATGACCGGAGCAACGCTTGCTTCGGCCTTTTGAATGTATTCGCTAATACGCGAAAGGCAGGATATGTAGTCCTTAAGAGTGGTTGACTGCTTTGCTTTAACCGAATCTACTTCCTCGTCACTCTTCAAGGATTGTAGACATTTTTCATACGCCAACTTTGTGTTCGACCACGAACCGATCACTTCCTGTTTTAAAAGTTCTAGAGACGTTTTTGAATTTTCTTTTAAAAAGGCGTCGTCGAATTGCGCGTTGAATTCAACAACTTGGTCTGAACACCTGGTGAAATAAGTCAAAGCCATACCTCTTGTTTAAAGGACCACGCTCTGTGTGCCGAAAATTAAAAAACGATCGAATAAAATATGACCCGAATACTGAAAACCGTCAAAGGGAATGAGAAGCGCCACCAATTAAATATAAATTTGAAAGAATTTCTCAAATTTAATTGAAAGTTAATTTTTGAAAAATTTCCTACGGGTTCAGTGTAAAAATTTCCTACTGGGCTGTATGTTCCTACAAATGTGCCTTGTATGTATATGTACGGTATGACAAAGTAGAAAAAAGGCAAAGTCAACAACTGGGCGCTCACAATTGAACTTTCGTGTTATGAGAACAATAAAACAAGGTTAGCTAAACGAAAATATGTATGTTTGTACCGAATTTACCAATGCTTGAATTTTTATATGAAGAGACCGTGAAAATGGGAGGAAGAACGCGAATTTGATGAGATCGTATGTCGGTCAAATCGCAAACGAGCTAATTTGTTTTTAGCTATGTAAATAGCCAGCAGATATTAATATTTGCTGACTAAAGGGGGAAAACGCGAAATATTAAATACTATTCTCTTCGTTTGAGAGATTGGAACAGAAGTTCGGTGTATAAATTAATATGTATGTACGTATGTGAGTGAAACATAAGACGAGAAAATTAATGCTATACCAAAGAATGTAATTGGCAGAGATCAATTTACGAAAACCCGACGGGAAAAGCGCGAACTATTTCGAAATAACAAATATCTCCGTATGTATGTTTTAAATTCTCACACCCAATATTTACTGATTTTTATGAAAAAGCACAGACAGATATGGTCAGGATAAATGGTCCAACAAACGCGAATTTATGATTGTTTGATGTATGTTATTCTCACAATAAAAAACTTTCCCACAATAGAAAACTTTGAAAGATTCGTTTAAATTTGCCCGCAATAGAAATTATAAACTTCTAACAAAGTTAAATGATCGCTTTGCTTTAATTTCTTTGCAAGCACACACTTTTATGACCATATATGTCCGTATATACTAATGTAAATGTTCTACAATATTTTTTGTTGTGCACCCTCGCGAACTTCGGCGAAAGAAAAGAAAAACTCACTAAACCAATGTATTACAAATCGATGTATGTATTTAATTTTATTTTGTATTTTGTATTAACACAATTTTTTAAACTTTTGTTTGAGCGAATTTTATTCGGTAAATTTTGTCTTTTCTTTCACTTTTTGTTATGGTCTTTTGTGCACTATTTAATATAAAAAATTCAACACGCACTAAGTATATTTTTATTTATTTATTCACTCAACAATTTATTTCATTTTTTACACGCACCTGTTTTTCTCGTTTTGTGATGACCTGCTTTATGTTTAGTTCTCCGCTTTGTGTCTCCCTCTCTTTGTTATTTTGCTTATTCGTTGTGCTGCTGATTCTCTGTTCGTATAAATGTTTGTAAGTATTACTTTCTATGTTGCGGTGGGCTCGTCGGCTCGAGGACCAAATGTTTGTGTACACAAACAAAATAATATGCCGGTTCGACCTCACGGCAACTCGAAAAAAATGAAAAGAGCGAAACAAAGAAATGAAACAAAGGAATTAGTAAAATATGATATAAAAAATGGTTAGGTTTATTGAAGAAAAGGAAAACGTATATATGCGGGTGAAAAATCGAATTTAAAATGACAAATATAAATCTCAATAGATATAAAGAATTAATAAAGTTAAATATTACCGAAAAGGTGTATATGTTACCTTAGCTTTGAACTGCTGTTGTGGAACGCTGTCTAAACTGCTGTCGTAAGTAGAAGACTATATCTCTGCAGTTGAGCGCAGCGTTAACGAACCCTAACTTCGAAAGAGAACCACCGGTAGATTTCCAATCACAGTGCAGCTTTGTGGCGAACAGCTGCGAATGAAGAAACACCAGTGGTTCCCAACTATTGAAGGCGTTTGGCTTCAACATTATCAATAACTTCATTTGATTGTTGAAAAGTAGTAAGTATCGAAGGAAAGGAAAAGCGGTTGCTATTAGGAATAAAAGTAGTGAACAAATGCGTGGTGGCAACGGCGCGCACCCACGTATTTGTTAGAGGTTGATTAAGGCGAAAAACAGGGAAGAAAGTAAAAACACCAAAAAGGTTTCGTGTTAATAAAAAGGGAATTCCCAGTGTGTTTTTATTTATATAAATACAACAAGTGTTAAGAAAGGTTTTAACAGGTGTTGTGAAAATGGAAAAATTAAATATATATAGGACATTTTCAACTTACGTGAACGTCGGATAACGTGTACCTTTGCTAGCTGCTGGATCAAAAGAGGACAAGACTCTTTGCTACATGAGCCGATGAACCCACGATACAGCTCCTTCGTTGGGTTTCCCGGCAACAAAGTTGCTGTAGCGCGGGCTCACAGCGGTAAAAATCTAAGATACATACGTACTACCACTCACACATGCCTGTGTGTATTAGTGATCACGAGCATATGTAGGTGGTAGTAAACGGAGGAAAATGACTAAGAAAATTATGTTACGAGGGAGGGGAGATATATTTAGGCCTGTGGCCTAAACATACCGGTCCCCTTGCCGTAAGAAACAAATAAAAATTTAAAAAAAGGGATGCCACGTGATCGCACGTCCAGTAAGGCGCTGTAACGAAAGAAGGCAGTGCAGATGCGGACTGCAAGCACTTTGCGCCAGATGGTTGACCTCACGTTTCGCTCTCCTGTGGAAAAAGAAAAGAAGTTATTAGATATACGTACGTGGTTTTAAATTCCGTGCATATTTACTTAAATATATATTTAAGATGGTGCATGTGTGAGGAGTGAAAGTCCGATATTTATTTTTGGCAGGCTCCCGAGAGCACCAACCCGAACACGGTCGGTAGGCTTAGGAGACCGCGAACTGTCGATGCCGGTGTACCGCTCACCATCATTTCGGCGTAAAAGTCAGCGCCGAGTGTAAGCCGTATTGGTGATGAGCGGTAGAATTGCGGATCCGCCAGCCGCACGAATTCAAAGGGCGTGGCAATCTTGGGGTCCACATTGGACGGGGGACTCAAGCGGTAATGGCTTTCGACGACGGCTGCTTGGGTTTTTATGCGCGTCGACGCTCCGAATTTGCCGCGCAGTATGAGGGTGCATTGTCCATATCCTTGGCGCTCCAATTGTAAGTCGCGTACCAGCTCCGCATCGACGATGGTGCTGGCGGCGCAGGGATCAATGATGGCACGAACCAGATGTAGGTGCCCACGCGATTCGACGCGTACGATGGCCGTCGGCGCAATGGGCACGAAAGACCGCATGATGGGCGCTGGAGTGGCTGGGAGCAGCCGGCCGGTTCGGAAGCCTTGCGGTGTAACACGCGATAGTGCCTTTGTATCTAGGGCGTCAGAAGTGTATGGCGCTCATTTCTTTCGCCGCTGCTGTCTTCCGCGTTTGGATGACTTGATCGGGCCTCCTTGGAGTCCGATGTCGCGGTGCCGCCAGTTGTCTCTTTCGTTTCGATGTTTATTTGCCTTCGCCGCGCTTCTTTCATGCTGTAACAGCGGCCGGAAACTGCGCATCCCATGGTTGAACGTTGACGGTCTTGTTGTCTCCGTTTTACCTCTTTCTTCCTCCGCCTTTGCTCTCTCCTCCTCCATTTCTTCCTCCTCCACTTGCTGAGCCCAGGACTTTTTGTCGGCCCCATTAGATGGATTGACAACGTGTCGTCGGACGGGTTGTCGCCGCCAATGGTTGTTGCATCATCGCGTTCAGAAAGACGCTCATCTAGATGGAGCGTGGTGTGGTGCTTTTGCTGGCACCGTTTGCAGCGATATTTACTTTTGCAGTTGGCAACGCGATGAAACAGCGACAAACAATTCGGGCTGTATTTGTGTTGTAGGACAGCCCGTAACCTTACTTCGGGCGACTTGCTTCTGCACTCAGCGCAGAGCCTTATACTATGATTTCTACCGCAGAGCTGGCAGGCGACGTCGAAGCGCTTGGCGCTCCCCTCTGACTTGGCCAGTAGAGTTTCGAAACGGGTCATGATCTGAAAGAATATTGGTATCATTGATCATGCCCAAATTGAGGTTGGCGGAATGTAGTTTGGGTGGCGTAAGCCAAAAAAAATATTATCTCTCATATATTTTCGCAAGAGAAAAAAAACATTTTATTGAAATAAAAAATTAAAGGACATAAGTAAATACTTATGCGCGCAAAGAAACGAAGAAAAAAACGGATTTAGCACGCATCCATGCGATGTGACTGGTGCTTTAGCACCTTTAGTACATTTTATAATTTATTTTATTATCCGGCTCGAAGGACCATGAACAAATACGTGGTGGCAACGGCGCGCACCCACGTATTTATTAGAGGTTGATTAGGGCGAAAAACAGGGAAGAAAGTAAAAACACCAAAAAGGTTTCGTGTTAATAAAAAGGGAATTCACAGTGTGTTTTTATTTATATAAATACAACAAGTGTTAAGAAAGGTTTTAACAGGTGTTGTGAAAATGAAAATATTAAATATATTTTAGGAAATTTTCAACTTACGTGAACGTGGGATAACGTGTACCTTTGCTGGCTGCTGGATCAAAAGAGGACAAGACTCTTTGCTACATGAGCCGATGAACCCACGATACAGCTCCTTCGTTGGATTTCTCGGCAACAAAGTTGCTGAACCGCGGGCTCACAGCGGTAAAAATCTAAGATACATACGTACTACCACTCACACATGCCTGCGTGTATTAGTGATCACAAGCATATGTGGGTGGTAGTAAACGGAGGAAAATAACTAAGAAAATTATGTTACGAGGGAGGGGAGATATATTTAGGCCTGTGGCCTAAACAAGTAGCCCCAAAAATCTATGAACGTTTAATGTCAGAAAATGTTTAGTGAATTAGAACGGATAATTGAAGCTACTTAAAATAAATGAAAAAATGTTTTATAGTTCTAATTCTGCATTCAACTGACGAAGTTAACTATACAATTTTCAGTGTCACCTATTTTCACATTAAAGTTTGGTAGAAAACTACTTGTAGGGAAAATGTTTTGTAAAAGAGGCTTAAGGACAACCTGTTATAGTCACATAAGGACGCTGTATCCAAGAAATAAATACGAGGAGGATTTCAGGTAACGACTGACACCTTTCTATTGCAGAATATTGTGTCAGCTTTATTTTGACCCAATTTGATATCTTTACACTTCATCAGAGCTACAGCAGGATTGTATGCAAATACGCTTGAGAAGTTAACTAAAAAGAGGAGAATCTACCAAACTTTCCATAATCGCGCCCAATGGAATGGTACAGGGTTAATTGCTTGCGCAAAATTGCCGAGTAAATTAAAAAAAAATTAGGAACATAATAGTTATAAGTTTTATCGCGTAAACGTTGCTTCATAATAATTTCTGTATGAAAATTGAAACATTTTTGTTCAATAATAATTTTTTGTCAACGTTTAGTTCCTATTTTTCTTCAATAATTATTTGTCAACGTTTATTTTTTACGTTGCTTGATAATTACCACGATACATATATTACAAGGTAAAACCGGTGAGAGGGAAATGACATTTAAAAAAATTTTTAAATTCTCAGTGCTCTCTCATGTTTTTGTTTAGTTTAACTTTAAATTTAACTTTAACTTTATTTTTAACTTTAACTTTAAATTTAACTTTAACTTTAAATTTAACTTTAACTTTAACTTTAACTTTAACTTTTATTTGTTATTTGTTGTTTTTCGGCCTTCAATATTTAAATTATTAAATTTTTCGAGCTCAAGGCCACGCATAAATAAAAACCAAATATTTTATATCTTTCAAAAAATATACTTGTTTAATGTTAATCGATATTTCGACCTCAATCTGAGATCATCCTCAGGACTGAAAAGATTACAAAACAATAAAAACATAAAAAAGTGCATTTTACGTACATCCTTATAACACAACTTACACTCTTGGCTGTGCCTGATCGACTAATTTTAAAAGATTACATATTAAACGAATATAAACAATATAATGTAAACAAATAAATACCGTAAATATAAACAAATTTTGACAAAAACAACCATGTACAAATTTCTCCAACTGTACGTCGCGCTCAGCATACATATATATGTACATATATCAGCTACAGGTAAACTGTTGTTGTCTAACATTATAATACGAATATTGGTGGGACATTAAACTAACAAATTACTCTCAAAGCGCTTTTTTGTTTCTGCTTATTAGCTGCCTATAGGCCGAGGCACAATTTTCCATGTCTGTTTTAAAATTTATCCGTTTGTCGCTCTCTATATTAATAATATGAAGCATTTCAAGTATGTATCTCTTGTTATATTGCTTCTCTTGTTGCAAAATTCTCACATTTTCTAAATCTGGACAAAGTCCCGTAGCGCTACAATGATGTGTTAAGGCTGTTTTGTTATCGTTCAAATTATTTCTGTTTTTTATATTCGACTTGTGTCCGGAAATCCTTGTCTTAAGCTTAGATTTAGTTGTCCCCACATATACTTTATTGCATAAGTGGGACCCGTCACCATTGCAATTAATTTGGTATATTACGTTGGATTTCTCGTATTTTTCAATCCTGCTTTTCATGTTGCTGTATATTTGTCGTAGAGTGTTGTCGTACGTGAAAGCTATTTGGAACTTGTCCCGGTCATATATATTTGAGTTCTTCAGTCTGTTGGACAAGCCTGGAATGTATGTGGCTGTCTTGAATATTTTCTTGGCATCCTGTCTGATCTCAGTAGTATTCGGTCTAGCGTAAAAAGCTCGTATGTAGCTATTGATTAAAGATAGAGGAAAATCGTTGTCTGTTAATATTTCCTTGATCAGGGCAACATTTTCTTCATGGTAACATGCGTCGCTAATAGAGAGAACTTTTCTGACAAAGTTCTTTGCCGTGTTTACTATGATTCTTCTTTCATGCTTGGAATAAAAGTTTATTAATCTACCAGACGCAGTGGGTTTTTTGTACCATTTGAATGTAAGTTTATTGTTATGTCTTATTACCATCGTATCTAAGAATGGTAATTTTCCGTCAATTTCTATCTCTGACGTGAAATTTATAGACTTCATGTAGCTATTTAGAGTGGCCACCGTTTCTTGGACTTTATCTGTTTTGACGATAGCAAATATATCATCCACATATTTCGTTAGCAAACGTGGTTTATGTGGAAAATCTTCCATGAATTTGTTCAGCAATTCCTCCATTACAATATCTGCAATGACTGGCGATGCTGGGGATCCCATAGGCATTCCATAGCGCTGTTCATATATTTTGTCTCTAAATTTAAAATACCTGTTGTCCTTTATGCAGAATCGTACTACCCCAAGAAATAAGTCCTTCGTTAACGAAGTGTGGCTTTTTATCAAATCCCACTTATTCTCAATAATTTTCATCGCATGGTCTACTGGAACGCTAGGGAAAAGAGATACCACATCAAAAGAAACTAGACTTTCATCGTCATATATATATGTCTTTTTTATTTTGTCTTTAAACTCGATTGAGTCTTTTACGTTGAAAATGGAAGATTTTGTTATGTTCTTAAGTATGTTAGTGAGGTATTTACACATACTATATGATGGCGAATTTACTGACGAACATATTGGTCTCAATGGAATTCCTTCCTTGTGGATCTTCGGTAGACCATAGAGTCTCGGCGCATTAGCTGTTTTGCTTAGCAGACGGTATTTTTCACTCAGACTAATCATTTTGTTTTTAAACATCTTTTCGACAAATTCATTATTCTTTTCTTGGAGTTTGTTGGTGGGATCTCTTTTCAGAACTCTGTATGACGTGATGCCATTAACTATTTTCCCTAACTTCGTTTCATATTCAGATTTTTCCAAAACCACTGTAACATTACCTTTATCTGCACTGAGGACCAGTAGGTGTTTATTGTTACTGAGGAACTCTTTTTCTGAATGTAGGGTGTCTAAAACAAAATTATCTCTCGTATTATAATTTGGTCTTTTTAGGTGATTCCGTATTAATGTGGTTAAATTATTTCTTTCTGTCTCTTGCCTTTCTCTGTCTCCGATGGTTTGTATACAGTCCTCTCCGTCTGCTATTATCTTAAAAAGTGGAAAATTTTTCGTTTTTGTTGGCAAAGCATATTTTGGACCTAACGAGAGAAGCCACTGAGTGTCAGCTGGTATATTTGTTGATGTTGTGTTACAAAACCACTGGGGAATGTGTTTGATATTTAGTAGTTGTTTTTGTTCGTCTTTAAGTCTATAAAATTTGACCGTTTGTGTTTTCTTGATTTTTGTTGTAAGTTTGTTAGTTAGCAGAGTTTCACTCTCGAAAAATACGACGGAATCTTCCTCATTTAATTGTTGTTTTAAATTTGTTGTTAGTTTATTTACCTCCTTTTCCTTTTTCTTCCGAAGTTCGTGCTTGATTTTGATAATTATATTTAATAATTTCTTTTGGACTGTTACCAAATATGATGACGCTGCTTTGTTGATCTTTGATGAAATTTAAAGTTAACTTTAACTTTAACTGTAATTTTAACTTTAAATTTAACTTTAACTTTAACTTTAACCTTAACTTTAACTTTAACTTTGACTTTAACTTTAACTTTAACTTTAACCTAGCTTTAACTTTAACTTTAACCTTAACTTTAACTTTAACTTTAACTTTAACTTTAACGTTAACTTTAACTTTAACTTTAACTGTAACTTTAACTTTAAATTTAACCTTAATTTTAACTTTAACTTTGACTTTAACTTTAACTTTAACTTTAACTTTAACCTTAACTTTAACTTTAACTTTAACTTTAACTTTAACTTTAGCTTTAACCTTAACTTTAACTTTGACTTTAACTTTAAATTTAACTTTAACGTGAACTTTAACTTTAAATTTAACTGACTTTAACTTTGACTATAACGTTAACTTTAACTTTAACTTTAACTTTAACTTTAACTTTAACTTTAACTTTAACTTTAACTTTAACTTTAACTTTAACTTTAACTTTAACTTTAACTTAAACTTAAACTTTAACTTTAACTTTAACTTTAACTTTAACTTTAACATTCACTTTAACTTTAACTTTAACTTTAAAAATAAAAAAAAAATAAATGTAAGGCGCGATAACCTCCGAAGAGATCTAAGGCCGAGCTTCTCTTCCAATTTGCGTCGTGCTCCTCTTGATTTTCCTACAAATAGGCCGGACGGGACCTACATGTTTTATGCCGACTCCGAACGGCATCTGCAATGCAGATAAGTTTTCACTTAGAGCTTTTTCATGGCAGAAATACACCCGGAGCGCTTGCCAAACACTGCCGAGGGGCGACCCCGCTTAGAAAAATTTTCTTCTAATTTAAAAACCTTATTTCTAAAATTTTGATGTTGCTTTGCCCGGGGTGCGAACCCAGGGCATACGGTGTGGTAGGCGGAGCACGCTACCATCACACCACGGTGGCCGCCACTTTAACTTTAACTTTACTTTTAACTTTAACTTTAACATTCACCTTAACTTTAACTTTAACTTTAACTTAGCTTTAACTTTAACTTTAACTTTAACCTTAACTTTAACTTTAACTTTAACCTTAACTTTAACTTTAAATTTAACTTTGACTTTAACTTTATCTTTATTTTTAACTATAACTTTAACTTTCGCTTTAACTTTAACTTTAACTTTAACTTTAACCTTAACTTTAACTTTAACTTTGACTTTAACTTTAACTTTAACTTTCATTTTAACTTTAACATTAACTTTAACCTTAACTTTAACTTTAACTTTGACTTTAACTTTAACTTTAACTTTAACTTTGACTTTCATTTTAACTTTAACTTTATTTTTAACTTTAACTTTAACTTTACCTTTAACTTTAACTTTAACTTTAACTTTGACTTTGACTTTAACTTTAACTTTCATTTTAACTTTAACTTTAACTTTATCTTTAATTTTAACTTTAACTTTCGCTCTAACTTTAACATTCACTTTAACTTTAACTTTAACTTTGACTTTAACTTTAACTTTAACTTTAACTTTAACTTTAACTTTAACTATAACTTTAACTTTAACTTTAACTCTAACTTTAAATTTAACTTTATCTTTAACTTTAACCTTAACTTTAACTTTAACTTTGACTTTAACTTTAACTTTTATTTTAACTTTAACTTTAACTTTTTTTAACTTTAACTTTCACTTTAACTTTAACATTCACTTTAACTTTAACTTTAACTTTGACTTTAATTTTAACTTTCATTTTAACTTTAACTTTATTTTTAATTTTAACTTTAACTTTCGCTCTAACTTTAACATTCACTTTAACTTTAACTTTAACGTTAACTTTGACTTTACCTTTAACTTTAACTTTAACTTTATGATCCGGGGTGGGCGTGAGCTTAGCACCTGGTAACAAGCGTGCGTTCATTTTCTGTCAAAAATGTCTCATGCACATACAACTTGTATGAGAGCAACTCAAATTGAATTTGCTGCGTGAAAACCTAACTCGATTTCCAATTTTTGTTCTGCGTGACATTTAGATTTGACGTTTGCACACATGCTTTAGATTGTCGCAACGCATGCTTATTTGGGTTAGGGCAAAAAACGCCGGTTGTTTGCGTGCGCTAAAAAAACGCAGTGCGGTTTTATTAGGTTGGCTTGTAAGCGACCATATATGTATACGATAAGCAATAGCACAATGGCTACTTCGTGAAAATCAACGACAGCTCTTTTAGTTTGATTTCGATGGTCGTACGGTGAAGAAGTTTCGCATGCGCGCTTAAAACAGAATACCAAAGAGTGCGTGTGAGACGTGTTCATCGTTCAAGCATTGAAATCAAACTAAATAAATAATTGATTTTGCTTTCGTGCTCGCTATTCGTTCGTGTTTACTAACACATTCTCAATTTGGTAACCGTGTAAATGTAATGGTGCCCACCGCTGTTTATTATAGAGATCCAATTTTATATATTTGGCCTGTTGCTAACACCGAACCTTTGCGAACCTTTTCGAACCTTTTTTGACAAATATCCGTTACGGTTTTTTTTTGATTTAATCGCCAAGCCCGCGATAAAATCTATGCAATAGCTTGAAAAAAAAATTATAAAAATTTATTTTCCATTTAGCTTTATTTTTTTAAAGCTGTGAGAGCGAATTTCAAGGGCTCCTTCGAAAAAAGCGAGCAAAATTTGTTAAAAAACCTAGCAAAATGAATCACCAAATATGCTCCGAGGGTTAATTCAATATGCCCAAGTAAAAAAATCACTATATTAGCAACTCCAAAAAAAATTTTATATGAAAGACAGGAATGTTCAACTTGCCGGAATGATACTTTTTTTCAATATAACTCGACATTTTTAAAATTGTCATGCTTAATGCTCTTTAGCATGTTGTTTTAAATCTTCTCACGCAAATTATCTTCATAACAACTTTTTCAACCAGTTTTTAAAACTAAGCTTTCATAAAATGGAACTTAAAATTTTTTCGTACTATTTTAGGTACTATTTACGCATTTTTGTAGCAAGTGACTGGTATTGAATGCATGACTTCACACACCAAAAATGTGAAATCACCTGAGTGCACTCATTGATTTCAGCACATTTATTTCTGCAGTCTGATTTAGCATTCTTTTCAATTGCATGCGGTGCTGAATGAAATCCTTATTTCTCTGCATGATTGCAGAATTAAAAAAATTTAAGCATAATTCTCGTATGAAGAAAAAATTGTGTAATACTGATTGTAGAAAAGCTCTAATTTCAAAAAGCAAATGATTTCACTCTTCATCAGCTCTGCCATCCGCCTTTTGGACGTAACTTAGCTGAGTTGGAGATTTTGATAGCACCTTCCTTAACCGGGAGGCCGCGGATGTGGATTCAATCCTGCCGCAGAAATCCCTCCAGGAGGATCGCTTTCCATTTCGGATTGCTTTTTATATATATTTTTTCGATTTATAAGCAGCCCATGAGGATTCATGTCCATCATGCCTTGCTTAATTAAAGGCGGCCTTACATGACTTCCTAAGCTCATCAAGATCGGACTACCACCATGGTGGTTTGTGAGTTTCCAAAACCTTTTTAGTCGGGCAAGCCCTATTAAAGCATTCCTACATTTTTGACTGAAATTATTTACAAACACGTCTAGCTCCTCCTCGCTTTCCGGGGCTCGCACCTCTTCAGATAGCTTTTTACCTATTATTTTCTTATAGTAGCCCCAGTTCGTTCTTCTAATATTTTGTATGTACTTAGGACTTGTGTGGGCCTGTGATATAGAAAAGCTTATATATCTATGGTCAGAAACGGAGTGCTCCTTTAGAACTCTCCATGAAACGATCAGGTCACTGAAAGCGTCTGTGACCAGGGTTATGTCAAGAACCTCTTCGCGGTTCCTCGTAATGAAAGTGGGATCATTTCGCCTATTACATATACTTAGATTAGTGCCTAACAGATAGTTAAATAATGACTCACTCGGTCATTTGTATCACTGCTGCCCCACTGGGCGTGATGAGCATTGGCGTCGCCTCCGAGTAGGATAAAATCGTTTCGTGGATTTACCGCTCCCAGGAAATCCCTGAAATTATCCGGTGGTAATGAGCATTGGTGATCGTGCGCTAGGTGAAAGAAAGCAAGTTTAAAGCTACTCCCTAGCACCTCGACGCTAACCGCTGTCAGATCCCCATCGCTAAAATTTGGTAGAAGAAAAATATTAGGAGTAGGCTTAGCCAATATACATGTGCGAGGCTTACCCTCTTCCTGAGCGCTTTAAAGCTTATACGTTGGTGTCCGCAGGCCACAGAACCTATTGCCACCGATCCACGGCTCCTGGACTAGTACGATGTCTGATGCTGCTTTGCAGTGATGCAGGCTTATTTGGTGGACCCGAATCACTGTTTGTTTGCGCTCTCCTCCGTGAGCGTCGCGTCCGAATCGCCATCCTCCAGAAGCTGACCCTCAGAGTACAACCCTCTGAGAGGCAAGCTTCCGCTCGAGTCTGACGAAGCGTAGCCACCAGCTTCTTCGCCCTCGTCTACCTCCATCTCGTCTTCACTGGGGAGAGGGGGGAGAGGGGGGGGGGGGGGAGTTCAACCACCTCCGTACGAGACGCAAGGTTTACCAAGGCTTCAACGTCAGCCTTATAAACCTTAAGGCCTATATTCTTGAAGCCGTAGCTTACCCTGATATCCTGCCTTTTCAACGCTTCGACTCTTGCGCTGTCGAGCAGCAGGACTATTTGCATCGTGGCCCGTTCAGTCTTCTCCACGTTAACCACCTTCCTGTTTTGGGTCGGTAGACCCGGTTTGTACTCCTGGAACAGCTCCAGGATATTAGCGGGGTCCGTTGACGTCACTGGAACCCAAGCTCTCGCCATTGGTCGTGTTGGGATATCACGCGCCTCCACTACCTTGAGGCGCGCGCCCGGATACACCTCCCCTATCAGCGAGACGACGGCTTTGTAAAGCTTCGCCGACCTGGCGTCATCACATGCAATTAGTTTGATATTGCCCTGGAACCATCCCGCATCGGTATAAGAAAGCGGCGGACCAGGGTTGTCTTTTTTGACCTTAACGGCCACAGTAGCGAGCGCTGCCTCAATCATCTTCCACTGCTGTTTCGGGATCCTGCCATCTTCGTCCATAACACCAATGATCTGCCGATCCTTGGCTATTTCGGCGAAAGACCGAGTCCAGTCTCCATGCGTCTTGGCCCTTTTCGGTGCCGTAGGATTGGATTCATCCGTAGACCGCTGGCGCTTCGAGGCTTCATCGCTCTCGACCCAGTCCAGCCTGAACTCTGGCAACATCTGCTTCGCCCAAGCAAGGTCCCCCTCCCTTATCGGCGAGGAGGCATTCCTACGCCGGATCCGGGCCGCCCAGCGCTTGTCCTGGTAATTGGGCTTTTAACTCCCTTGACCCTAGAGCAGCCCACCCCCACACCCCTGAAGCCCCCAGAAGCCAAACCGTCGTGTCGCCGCTCGAAATAGCCGCCGAAGCGTTACCATGTGCCAACCTGAGGAGGCTCCGCCCCTACATGAGGGAGGGAGGGTGTAAAAACTCCTACGAGTCGACGATTTGGGGTGACGCCGGTGAGTGCAAGGCGCAACACCCCCATGAAAGGCACACTCTGAGCGATGTAACTTCAGTAAAAATAGTAGCTAATTTAAAAAACACGTGCCCATTTGATTCAGTTGAACAGTAACTATTAGTGAGTGCTCTGGAATGTAGCAAATACGAAAAATATATTAGAGAGTCAACTAATAAATTTCTGCTTCCTAAAGACTTTTTATAATAATAATAAAAAAACAGATGTTAGCCGATTGTCATATCCAATAGGTATACAAAATTTCATGAGAATCGGTTTGGCCGTTTCGGAAAGTATGGTGCCACGAGAATTTTATAAGGAGAGTTACATACAAACTGGCATACAGCTGGTTTAAGTGAGTTGTGTTCACTTAAATAATATTCCGTTACATAGATCACTATCCGTTTCATAAGTGACTTTCGGGCACATAACTAGTTGTATGGCTTGCGCTCATACAACCCTGCAAGTGAAGTCGACTGGAGTTGCCATCCATTACTTCCAACCAACACTCATTGGAGTTGCCTTCCAATGACGTGATCTTTTATATATACAAGTGCAATCCGTCATTTTGCTCTCTTATTCGTTATCATCAGCTAGTCGCATGGGCATATCGTTCATCTGTAATCAAGCATAATCTAGAAAGTCGAAGTCTACCAACGAAGTAAAACCATCTTCAAGCAGATTCAATCCATTCAGATTATCACCAATCAAATCCATCCAGGAAGTATCTCCAAAGAGTATCGTAAGTTTGTAAATTTATATTAGTCAACTCACGCACTTGCTGTGAACCCTTTGCCCATCTTGCGTTTACATGTGCCAATATCCTTGCGCGATAGTCATCGCAACAATATACGTGCTATCGTGAAAGAAGGCCTTAAGCGTATCATTAAATTCATAAAAATAATTTTATAAATCTTTGATTAAAACCTTTCAAACATCATTTGTCTAAATCTACCTTGAATACATCAGTTTCTACTGTTAGTTTTAAGTGTTAATTTGATACAGTGGCAACGCAAAACAAAAGGCACAGCACTTATATTATTCTGCTCTTTTCCCATCTTTGAAATTTCTCATCATTCGATCTTTGACTATGCGGGTGTGCTAACAGAAAAAGTTTCTAACCAGTTTTAATAATGTTAAAAGGTTTAATTGTTCTTCAAACATTTGAAAAATCTAAACAAGGGTATAAACAAAATTGGAGTGAAGTTTCGTGAAAACATTGTTTTATATCTATACACCTAATATTATTTGGTGATAAGCCACACAGCGCACAAAGTATTAGCTCTCGTTCAAATAACCCCACCGTGGTGAAAAGTAAGGAAAGGAGCATCTCCAGCGTTTTGGGTTTTAGAATAGTCACCCAGATTAACATGAAAATGGTCCGAATACGCACGTAAGTTGCAATTTTTTTTCCTATTCAAGAAAGTGCATCAGATTTAACGGGAACCGTCAGTTTCCATATACTGATATACATATACATATGTACTTCTTTGTTGTTGCATTCCATTTTTTTGCGTTTAGCACAATTTCCAAGATTTGCTGGTTTTCTCGTTCGCAGCTTGCGCTTCCGCTAACAGCGACGCAGCCGGCCTCCCTTTGGCTTATGTTTACTTGCATATACCAACACCTCGGTGCAAAAATTAAAACAAGTACCCACCCCGCAATTTGCATAACTAGCGTATGTTATAACATTTTTTCTCCTCAAAAATTATCAAATCTACTTTTAAGAGAATTCTTAAATCAAATCTTGAAAACATTTACGTAAATATACATACACACATGTTAAGTTCTGTCGCAAGTTTATAATTGCACTTGTACATATGTTTGAATATTGAAGCAAAGCAACAAACTTGATTTGGTTTTTCTTTAGCCGTTCTAATTCAATGACTGTTAAAACAAAATTAATCATTTAATAAATTGAAAGAGATCCATATTAATTCTTGCGCAATCCAGCACGTGAATAACTGCGTTATTACGTTGCTTGCGTTCAACCATAAAATATTTTGTAAAACCCGCGTTTCTTGGTTTTCTTAAATATTGAATATCATACGTTATTTTGCATATAACGCTTTTATTACCGATCCTATCTACATATTTCTCTCACCATTCTTCTATTGTATATGTATGCATCCCAAAGCCACTTAACATCACACGTATTTTTCAGTGAGTTTGGGGGCATTCCCTAATAAAACGTGCTAGGTTCTTTTTTGTGAAATCCCTTCGATATCAGCGGGGCGTTCCCTAATTAACATTGCTAAGTTTGTTTTTGTGCAATCCCTTCGATATCAGCGGGCCATTCCCCAATTAACATTTCTTAGCAAATCCCTTTGCGAATAACGCAAAACCGGTTAAGTGCCTATTCCTAAGTCCCCTTTCCAAATCAGTGTTTCTCGGCTTGCGTCTGTAGTGTTGAATTTTCTCATCACAAACCCGATTTTTCGTGCACAATACCACTTGCGAACTCAAATAGTCTCCATCCTTGGCATAGTCTGAAATCATATCTTCGTCAACAGAAATCATGTCAAAATTTATCTTCGACTCCAACAATATGATGAAGTTTTGCACAATCTTTCAAAAAGAAGATCCGCATGATCAAACGGATTCTTTATTGGAGGTTAAGTTGGATGACCACAACAGAAGTTGGATCAAGTTGAAAACCGCCTACAGCCAAAGATAGCGTAGTTTCTAAGGAGTTTAAAGAGAAAGTCCACAATAAATTTCAGCTTTGCGCCGATTCCTATTATACCTGTAAATCGAACATCCTAGACCGACTAAAACTCTTCCGAGAAAATGCAGCCGAGCTAAACAATACTTCTCGTCAGTCCTTGTCTTTGAATCAAAATTCTATACCATATATCAAAGAGCCTCCGTGCGATACGGAAATTTTCTACGGTAGCTATGAGGGGTGGCCATCCTTTCGTGACATGTTCACGGCCGTCTACCGCAACCATCCGAAACTGAGGCTCGCACAGAAACTATACCATTTGCGAAATAAGACTCGAGGAAAAGCGGGTGCAATAGTGAAGAAGTACCCTTTGTCCGATGACAATTTTTGGTTAGCTTGGGAAGCACTAAGAGCCAGATTCGAAAACAAACGAATCCTAATAGACAAGCAGCTGAAATTGCTTTTCAATATCACTCCTGTTATTTCAGAAAATAGCGAAGGCATTCAAAAAGTGCAGAACACCATCAGCGATTGTATAGTAACCCTAAAACCGCAAGAAATTTCAGTTTCTGATTGGGACCCTATTTTAGTTTATCTATGTTCTTCCAAGCTACCAGAGGAAACATTATCTCTCTGGGAGCAATCGTTAAAATCCAGAAAAGAACTTCCTAACTGATAAAACAATTTCTAACCAGTCGTTATGAAGTGGTCGAAATACTACAAGAATACACAAGCACAAGGACTCTACCAACAAAATCATCACCTAAGATTCAGTCGTATCACTTTAGAATTAAACTTGCGTTAACTTGCAAACTATGTAAAGAAAATCACACCTTAAAATCGTGTCCCGAATTTCGAAAGCTCAGTGTGGGTGGGCGCTTCGACTTCGTGAAACAAATCCGATTTTGCACCAATTGCTTCGCTTATAATCACACTTTGACCAACTGTCGCAGTATCTTCCGATGTCTGCACTAGGGTAAAAACTATCATATCATGTTACATCCTCCAGTGACGAGAAAGCCAGGACCAAAGGCTACATCAATCACACTTTCTACAAATGCAACCAACCTATTGCGGACCGAATCTTCCCAGCATACCAGAAATCCCATCTTCTATCTAACTTCAAGCAATTCCAGAAAAACCCCTACTATAGAAAAACGAAATTCAGTCAACGATAAGTGAAAACAACCCACTCCTCACCCCTAGAGAAAAATCAACCAAAAAAACCTTCATTGGGAAAAATGTGCAAAGGATCCCCAAACCACCACCTCCACCTAATAAAACCTCTTTAGTTACACCTTCAGGATCTAATTTCGAAAGGCAACGGCAAACTCCTTCCATGACTTCGAATTTGCTTGGCCCCGCAAGGTTGCTATCGCCAATAAGCAATCATATCAAGAAATTTCTTATTACTGTATTTTATTTGTCATCATATCTTCTGAAAACCTAATTTTAAAATACTGAAAGCAGTCAGCTTTTTCATGCTGGAACTATGCATCATCCGTCTCATGGCTAGTATCATCAAACAACTTTTAAATAATCTTCCTATCGGAAAAATAGAATTTGTGCTCTCGCGAAAGGAAGATATAAGAAAAATTTGTATATCTAATCTTATTTCGAGAGTCACGAAAAACATCAACTCTCAGGATTCACACCACAGAACTCCTAGTTTTTCTGTTGTCCTATCGAGCCTCAGCATCAATAACCAACATCATCTCGACATTTTAAAAAATGCAATGTTATTTTTTGAAAATTTTAGTACTCTGAAAATTCTATTTCGTCCCTATCTAAGCCATCTCAAATACAGTCCACTTTCGAAAGCTATTACAGGGCTGTGATATAAACTCAACAATACCAAATAATACCGTATTCAAACCTAAGCATACGCAGTCCACTTGCGATAACCATCTTTAAACAACACCGTATCGAAAACTAGTAAAAGAAGAAATATCTATAAGGAATTTCATTCTATCGTCGTACCACAACTAGGTTCTGAATCCAAATTTACTCCTACATAATTTATCAACCAAAATATATGGTTTTAAAAATTATCTTCTAAAGCTAATCTTATTTACAGGATTTCAATCTTGTGTCAAAAATATCAGTTTTGATCATTCGGAGAAAGCAAATCAGCTGGCAAGGAAATCCAGTCTACATATATTATATCATCGAATTATACGCATCAAAACGGACGAATCTATCATGGTGATATGAAACAACTCCTACAAACTATCATATCAGCACATACCGAAAACTACCTTCAACCCAACCCTCGATTAGGATACAGTTTTCAAAGGTTTAGCCTTGCACAAGTGCAAGGGGCCGCCATGTTTAAGTGAGTTGTGCTCACTTAAATAATACTCCGTTCCTTAGGTCACTATCCGTTTCATAAGTGACTTTCGTTCACATAACTAGTTGTATGACTTGCGCTCATACAACCCTGCCAGTGAAGTAGACTGGAGTTGCCATCCATTACTTCCAAACAACACTAATTTGAGTTGCCTTCCAATGACTTGGTCTTCTATATATACAAGTGCAATCCGTCATTTCGCTCTCTTCTTATTCGTTATCATCAAGTAGTCGCATGGGTATATCGTTCATCTGTAATCAAGCATAATCTAGAAAGTCGAAGTCTACCAACGAAATACAACCATCTTCAAGCAGAATCAATCCATTCAACTTATCAACAATCAAATCCATCCAGGAAGTATATCCAAAGAGTATCGTAAGTTTGTCAATTTATATTAATCAACTCACGCACTTGCGGTGAACCCTTTGTCCATCTTGCGCTTACATGTGCCAATATCCTTGCGCGATAGTCATCGGAACATATACGTGCCACCGCGGAAGAAGGCCTTATTCGCATCATTCAATTCATAAAAATCATTTTATAAATCTTTGGTTAAAACCTTTCAAACATCATTTGTCTAAATCTATCTTGAATACGTCAATTTTTACTGTTATTTTTAAGTGTTAGTATTCAATAAATGAATAGTAATTGAATATAAATCACTTCTGCATCACTGCCTTTAACACAGGTGAAATTAATAAAAGAGTGTTAAAAATATTAAAATGTCATGTGAAGTTAACTTTTTTTTCGAGTTGGGTACATGTATGTATATTTTTCTGAGATTTGGTCTTTTTTCATAACGAATTTTGGTCCCAAACATAAATGTGTTGTCGCAACAATACAATGCAGTAAAATTTAAAAATACATACATATATTAAAACTTAAAACTACATTTTTGCATTGATTGTTGTACCGTTAGCTTCGAGTGAGAGCCACGGCGGCGCCGACGAAAATCAACATACTGTAGACGCTCCTCGTGTTCCAATGAAACGTGAACCAGATACGGATAGAGATTTAACATACAAATGAACATTACTTGACGTTCTTAACGTTAATAAACGTAACGAAATGACTTTGTTTCGTTTATTAACGTTGATTATCGTAACGAAATGATATCGGTTCGTTGGTTAAGCATGCCTGGTACAGACTGTCATATGATAATCAAATGATTATCAGCACTGGCGCGTCTTAAGCATTCCGCAATTTTTAACTATCGCGAGTTCTTTGCGAAAATTTAGTGAAAAGGGTTTCAATTTGGTGAAAGATGGTAAAATTAAGTTGAATTTTTAGTGAAACAAATCAGACGATGTTAAACTAGTATTTTATTGTAAAACACAACCAGAAGTCGACCATTTTGCAACAGTTGACGCTGGGACCAAGATTCGATGACGAAAGTGCAGTTATGCTAGTTTCTAAATTAAATATGAAGTAAATGTAAAATTATCAATATTTGTGATTATTTATAAAATAAAACTATGTAACACATTGTTCTAACACGAAAAAAAAGGTTTTCTATTAAAAGCAAAATAGAACAAGTAAAGGTGTATAAGTTCGGGCGTAACCGAACATTATATACTCAGCGTGAGCTTCAATTGTACATTTCATTTCAAATAAATTACTTTTCTACATAACACGTGGCACCGCCCGTTTAAAAAAAATTTCTCCCCATTTTCTCTTACAATAAAACTTGATAAGTGAAATATCATTGATTCAAAACTATGTTTTTTTAAGTTATAGCTTATTGTTCTAGTCTACGACTCTTTTAAACTTGTTTTATATCTAAGTTGCCGCCTTTAACCGATCCCTTCCATTTTTACTAGAAATATGTTCTGCTATAAAGAAAATATGTGTACACAATTTCATTACGATATGTTAATTTTTCTTCGAGTTATGGCTCCCGAAACATAGAAAATTGCTTAGTCATAAAAGGGGCGGTGCCACGCCCATTTTTTAAATTTGAAGTTTTTCCTATTTATTGTTATAAATCCACTTGGGAAATGAAATACCATTGATATAAAGCTCTTTTTTGCAAAGATAAAAGTTTGTGAACAGAAAAATTATTGTTAAGTTTATTATTTAAGTGCTACATTCAAGTGGTTTAAAAATCGGTCTGAGTTTTTAAAATTTTTTCCTGCGACCGTCACGGATTTTCTCCCATATAATAATAAATATTGTTCATATCATGTTCTCCAAAATAAATTTTAGAAATTAATCCCATTTTTTGCTAACATTAATAAATTTTTTAATTATTGAACCGGTCCACTAGAAATTATTTTCCCGAATATCGTATTTTTTTCTTCAATATCTGCAGTCCCCGTTATTAATATTATTGCTCCATACTCATTTTCCTTTTTTATTAATTTTTAAGTTATAACAAATTGAATTTAATTACAACCCCTTTTTCAAATTCCGATTCCTTAAAATGTATATAATCAAATTCGATGAAAATTTCATGACGAATTTATAAATAAACATATATAGAATCGAATAAAATTCAGCTTTTTATAAATGATTGCAAATTTTTGATAAGTTGTTGCATTTTAAAAGAATTTTACTTAGTTTCAAACATCTAGCGGTTACGCTTTCGAAAAATTTATCGGTTTTAAATGGTTAAGCTTTCGGTTTAATTCCGTGAAATCAATGGAAGAGCAAGTTGTCCCCAGATTTAAGTGTTTTTTTTTAGATGCCGCGAAAAGCAGTCATAAGTGTGAATGAGGCAGTGGATCTCTTGGTGAAATACTAACAGTTTTTTTAAACATCCCAACTGCCCCCATATTCATCGACAATTTGGGACGACATGAGTTTATCGTGTAATGGATTGTCGTCCAGAACGAATGTTTACAAAAGTGTTGTTCAAAACCGTCATAATAATCTTACCAAAATGCGAGAAAAATTAGGCATTAGTGTCACCCACACAGACACTTCTCAAATTCTCACAGATACCTCTATTGAATGCTCAGCACTAGATGTTAGCTCAATATATGCTCGCTCCGATCCAGACTACAGGAAACAGCCTGACTTCGAGCTTTTGATACAGAACAAAATATGGAAGACTCTGGGACCGATTTCTCGGAATTACAATCGGTCTTACACCGGTTTGCAACCGAATGAATGGACAGACACAGTGTTTGAATGTTTCTATAGGCAATATAGTTTGTCTAGTGCGTATGCCTTTAAGAGAGTAAAAATACATCCCGGTGAACAGAGTGAGCACTATTTAAAAATAGTTGGTAGCTGCATAGACAAAGAGTGCCAAAACGGGGTCGTAGGTTACCTACATACAGCTCCCTTGCCTGATGCAGACATTAAAATCGATGTTTATACTCGTGATACATCGAAACAGAGACATAATGTGGTCATACGACCTTTGAGAGCACAGAATCGGAAAAAAATGGCAACAGAATTAATCATCGATGGAGCTTCTCAATGGCGTAAGAACAATGCAGCCGAGAAAATGACATATGGTGATGCTGAAACCCCACTTATTTACAAACCTGAGGTTTTAAAGCATGCAAAAAAAGAAAAAATGGATTTGGATAATGGTGTTTCAGCAGAGGATGGTAGAGATATTGTAAAAGTCATTGAGGCAATAATGGATGATCCAAAGTATGGGAATGGTATTAAAGATGTGGGGTCCCGATGATTTTTCGTATTTTATCGATCTAATCTGCAGGATGCCGTCTATAAAGGATATATAAGACTACATAAGAGTATAGCATTCGTAAGTTTGGATGCTACTGGTGGTATCGTTAGAAAATCACATAGAGGAAAGCACATCAAATCCTCTATGCGATTGTTATCAATAATAAATTCAGCAAAAATTCTAGTAGAAAATTACATACATAAAGAAATGGAAAGTGAAGGAGGTCGAAGAAGAAGCTCTACTTTTCGCTGAGAAAACTTCCAAGACAATCTCGTCCTTACTTTATTTCATTTCGTACTGGTATTGAGGCTGATGTTGCAAAAGGGCCCGTAAGCTCTTTTTATCTACCTAAATTTGCCAAACAACATGGTGATTTAATGAAAGACTTTTCAAGTCAAATATATAATAATGGATCTTCTAGAAATGTTATCTTTTGAAAAAATACACACTTCCAATTAATGCAGATCGATTTTTATAAATCGAGATTCCCGAACAAAAGGGTAGTGCTATTCTTTTTAAAGCCAAAATGGGCCAAACTCAAATTCAAGACTGGAAATGTAGTGATAATAATGTAACCTCCAGTGATATTGATATAAATGCCAACAGCTCTTTAATTGAAAATCTAAATGACTCTGACCTCAAGTCCTTCGAGAATTGAAGAATCCTTGGGAATCCTTCGGTTAATGTTGTTCCGGATGCTAGCTCATGTAGTTTTATCAGTACATGAGATACATATGTAACTCTAGTAGCTGTTTAATCAAGTCTGTTTTATTAAATATCGTTTTTTTAGACTTCGATGTTGTACCAGCTAATTTACACGATTCAATTGAAGATTATGAAGAAGTGAATCGAGATTCAGTAAACATTGATCGCATCACCGGTGGTGATTTTCTTAGTTGCCTATTTTATAAGTCTATCGTATTAAGAATTATTAATATTTTGCAGACTTCAATACTGCGCCTGCTGATATGCATAAATCCATCGAATTAATTGAAGATGATGAGAAAGAAAATCATGATTCACTAAATATTTACACAGAAGTATCTGATCACATCGAAACTGGTATGATATACTGTTAATTCTCTTATACGAAAAGCCAAATAGAATTAGTATTGGTATTATAGAGTTATTTATAATGTCACATAGGTATCAAAAAAAAATCAAGAAAAATGTAGTTCTAACTGAATCTACAACAAATGAACGGCAGAAAATACTAAATATTTGAGGCCATATCCCGAAAGAAAATATAAAAATAATTTGAGGTCTATGCAGGTTGGATTTATTTTGTGTAACGGTTCTGTGCCCCCACCAGTAGTTTTCAGAACTATTCAACTCAGCGATGTAACTTCAGTAAAAATAGTAGCTAATTTAAAAAATATAAGTGTGTGCGGTGCCCACCCAGGGGAACTTTACTTCTTTAATTTAGCATTTCGCCGTCTATCACGAGCCCCGTTGTTATCTTTCGGCATATCGGTCCCTAAACGTAACCAACAAAATTATGAAAATTCATTTGTTTACAGATATCGGTAACTCTATTTCTCACAAAATATCACAACCGCAATAAATTCCATTACATAGACAAATCAAATGCAATTATTATGTAAGTGACGTTTCGCATTAAATGATTAAAAAAAACATATATTAAAGATAAAAAAAAAATTATATGAAAAAAAAACAAATTAGAAAAAGTAGCCAGCTTCGAACCCGCGACCTTTGCGTGCTCATTCGTACGCTTACCATATGTGTCATACAGACGTTTTCATTTTTATGTCAAATGCCGTACTTAAGATTGTGTATGGTGCTTTTGCTATATGAGTGTGGTGTGTTCGTAAAATTCCACACACACATATACATACAAAGCATCACTAGCTGCTATATGAGTGTGGTGATGTTGAATTATAAACTCTGAAATAAAGGAATGGTGATTTTATTCTCTAAAAACTCTGAAATAAATGAATGGTGATTTTATACTCTGAAAATCTGTTTGTTGACAGATATCGGTAATTCTGAAGTGTAACCTTCTTTAAATTAAACTAAGGCATATTTTTAGACTTTTAAATTTATTATCATACATATGTCTTAGTTTCGATTTGATCAATGTTCCTTTGAAACACGGCGTCAATTGCTGTTTTTGATCGCGTTGTAGATTCAGTGCGACTGCTGGAAAGCTTTAAATAAAATTTGGTGGCGAGAAATTCAATTAATGAGATCGATGTATCCGAGGCAAAATTTACATTGAAATCTCCACTTAAAATCATCGGCATTTTGTGGTATATTTTATTAAACCCTCGTAGATGAATTCAATAATTTTAGTTATTGCTTTATTGGGAGAAATATAAATTGCTACATTACAATTGTTTTGTTGCTACCCAATGTACTCTCACAAGCACATATTTCTCCCACCTTAGAAATCTGAACGAACATTGATTCCAATTGTTTTGCGTTGAGTGTTGTTTGTGGAGTAACAACACTACCCCGGTCATGTGTGTAATGGTAGATTGCAACCCCACCAGCTCTTGTATATGGTATTTTAAATTGGATTACTTTATCGAAATTGGGAATGTCTAAAAACGTATCATTATCAATCCACGTCTCGGAAAGAATTAGAAAATCCGACGATGATGCTATTCTGTCTAGTTAAATATCTTGTAAATGGGCGCGTAAGCTTTGGCAATTAAAAGTGAATAATGACAATCCATTTCTCGCATTTATAAAATCATATAATACATTTTCAATTGTTTCAAGTCGATTCAAGTTAAGCCTTTCAAATTCAGCTCGCAACTCAATTGTGGATACTGTTGGTCTCCGGGCGTGATAAAATGTTCTATAATTTTTTTTGAGACAAGATGAAGCCCTTGGATCGATGTTACTCGTGATAATGCGACGTATAGTAGCTGATGAGCATGTGATTTATCATACTGGTAGACGATCTCACCAAATGTACCGCCTTGTGACTTATGAGTTGTTATCGCACACGCAGAGACCAGAGGAAAATGGTTTCGCTTTACAAGAACTGTTTTATTGCGCGTTAATGGTATAGAGGAAGTTCTTCGGTCTATTGGCACTGCCAGTTGTGAAATATTGTACTTATGTATTAACGCCGCTGCTTTACTTCTGATTTTTTCACCAGTTTTAGCAGAATCAGCGAAATGCAGCCATAAACGACCAATCTCCCCATTGTCATTATATTCTATAAAAATTAAGTTTCTGGTAGCGCCATTAGCTAACCCATCTGACACGTCAATATTAGTTGTTAGGATGTATGGTTTATTGATAACCAACGTAATTTCATAAGGCAAACCTCCTGTATCGATAACGGACATTTTGTGTAATTTTTGCCTCCTAAAAGTTTGCTGTTCAACACCTTGGCAACCAATGTATACATCTGTTGCTTCGGAAATGACTTTTTCGATTGCAGTGTTTAAAATTTTATTATTGTAATTAGTAACTGAATGATTATCGAAGGACAATCGTATACCATTTGGGCAAATTGTGTCAGCCTCCTCTTCGGAGTAAAATCGTGACTCCATTAATTCCAACTCTTCCTCGTCTAACAGCTGGCCATCACCAATTTTTGTTAATATTGTTGAAAAAGTTCGATTGCTCTGTCGCATCACTTCGTTTAGTTCAACAAATTTTAGCCCCCGCCATAGTGTTGGACCTGCTAGCCGGAGTGTGGTTTTAAACTCTCAAATAAAAGAATGGTGATTTTAAAAATAGGTTTTAAACTCTCTGGCACCGGATTGTGGTTTTAAACTCTCAAATAAAAGAATGGTGATTTTATACTTAAAACAAAAAATTTGAAATAAATAAAAAAAAAAATTAGAAACAGTAGACAGCGTCGAACCCGCGACCTTTGCGTGCTCATTCGCTTACCACATGAGCCATATTGACGCTTTCGTTTTCATGTCAACTGCCGTACTTAAGATTGTCTATGGTGCTTTTGCTATATGAGTGTGGTGTGGTTGTCGCTTCGCAAAAACAACATTCATATGGTTGTTGTCTTCCAATTTCATTACAGTTTTTCTCAAATGCATGCCGCTATAGAAGTAAACTTCAAAAACACGTGTCCATTTGATTCAGTTGCACAGCTACTATTAGTGAGTGCTCTCGAATTTAGCAAATACGAAAAATATTTGAGAGAATCATCTAATAAATTTCTGCTGTTCCTAAAGACTTTTTTTGACAATGGTGCTGTAACGTAGCGTTACAATAGCAAAACTCCCGTACTTCCTTTTTCACTTAAACCTGAACCTCCCTGTACTTTTTTTCAATAGCATAGCCAACAACCACTATGGCAAATAACTATACGCTAGCAACGACTGATGGCAAACCAATGGTGTGTTTCGTCAACACACCACACAAGAAAATCACAATAATGGCTGCCTCAATGACCCAAAGCACCCCTCCCTCTCAGCTCTGGTTTAATAGGCTGGCCGAAGCGGTGGGATCACTCCCACTAGTTAGCTAGGGAGAAGAGGGTGCGACCGTGGCGCGAGTCACCCCTTGCTGCACCAGGACGACAAGAGTGGTGTCTTCGGGCTACTTTTCCCTCCTTCGCCCTGGTCTGGTAAGGAATGACCCACTGCCCGAACGCCCGCATGGTGCCTCTCCATAGTTTTGGTTTCAGCCGTGAGCCGATGCGTGTACACAGGGGCTACCGCTGTGCCGTTAAGGTGCACTTCCCCTCCGCCCACGGGTCGACCCACGGTGCCCCGGCTGGTACAACCCCGCCCCCTTACGCACCTTCTACTAGTGTGCAAGTAGGGAGGCGGGGGTGTCCAGCGGCGAAACTAGCACTAACCGAGTCCTCGCAGTCTCTTCCCCAAGTGACCTACCACACCGACTATCGATCCTGCCGAAGACTACCGATCAATCCGATGCCGCCGGTTCCTTCAATCGACCCCGCCCGAAACGAGCCGCCGATGTCCAGGTAAACCACGTAGCCCGTCTACTTCCCCTCCCACCACGGCCCTGGTATGCGCTCCGTAGCCCACCGCCACTGCCGTCGCATCTTCGCCCCTCTGCTTCCATCCCGTCGGTGCTACGCCGACCGTTGGCCGTCCGCCATCCTACCGCCCTTAAGCTGCTGCTTCCGTCCCGCCGCTACTACGACGACCGTTGGCATTCCGCCATCCTACCACCGTTAACCCGCTGCTTCCGTCCGGCCGCTGATACGACGACTGGTGGCCGTCCGCCATCCTACCGCCGTTAAGTCGCTGCTTCCATCCCACCGCTGCTACGCCGACAGCCATTCAGAAGCCGTGCTAATTCCGCCGCTTCTTCCATACCGCCGTACCAATCCGTCCGTTACCCGACCACCGTTCAACCGTCCTGCCAAACCTCCTCTGGTCCGAAGATCTTTAACCGCCGCTCCGCTCCCTCGCCGTCTTGCGATGGCGAGCTGCTGCCCTCCGAAAACCTCCAGCCGTGTGTGCGTGTGTTCGTAACACATAAATATTGTGTATTTATTCAGTAGGGGTTTGTGGGACCTTTACTCGACTCTGGATTGACTGAGCGTTACCCCAGCCTTAGACAAAATCCACCTCATAAATGGCGCCCAAGCAGGGACCCTCCTCCGCAGATGACAGTGGAAAACCAAATACAACAACCACCAACACTGGCGGGGCGGGTCCGACGAACACACCACCAGAAACAACAAACACACCGACCCCCGAAGGTATGATGCTGAACACCGACTCACTCGGCTGGATCTACTTACTGAAAAGGGAGAGGCTGATAGAGGAGTGTAAGAAGCATAGCATTCCCGTGGAAGGCCAAACTGCAGCCAATCTGCGTCGCGCACTGAGCACGTACGTACAAATAAAACGCACGAGAAAATCAAGCGAAGACCTACTGAAGGAGTTGGAGAAGGAAGTAGAAGAGGACGAAGGGAGACCAGCTAAACTAGCAACACCGACACTAAACATCACCCCAACACAACCGACGAAGTCAATACCCGCCATCCAGGTACAAAATTCCCACTCGCATGCGCATGAGAGAGCACGCGCACCACTGAAACGAGACGAAATGAGCGCCAGTGAGCTAATACCGTTCGCCACTGGAATCTGCATTTTTCGGGAGAGGAGTCGCTGCGCGAATTTCTGGAGAGGATAGAGGAGCTCGCCGAATGTTACCGCATCCCCGTCGACCGGCTCCTCCTAACGCTGCCGGAACTACTACGTGGCAAAGCACTCCAATGGTACCGCATCTGTAAGCAACAAATCAACAACTGGAGCGATTTTCGAAGGGAGGTCGAACATTTTTTCCTGCCTAAGCGTCATCTTCAACATTTAGAAGAGGCCATCCGACTACGCAGGCAACAAGACCGAGAAGAAGCCAAGGACTACGTCTTCGCATTGGAAACGCTGATCCACCAGCATCCGACAATGTGCAAGGAAAACCACCTCGAGCGAATATACGATGGCCAATACATACGGATAACCATCGAGGGCATGAGCGTGCGCGCGCTAGTGGACACCGGCGCCACCCTATCATACGTAGATGAGTTAAAACGAAATCACCTCGAGAGTAATAACATCAAACCACGTCTTAACAGGTGAAGCGTCCAATTGGCAGACCAGACGTGTGTCTTTAGTTCGAATTCCTACCAAGCAAGGATTACGTACCAAGGACGAACGACTAACACAATGATGTCCGTCATCCCGAACCTGGCTGAACGGATGATCTTAGGAATGGACGTTTTACGGGAAAGGGGAATCACCTCACGCTAGATGGCAAGCCGTTAGAAGTCACTTTGATCAGAACATCAGCCAAGTTAGACACACTATGTGCAATGACCAGCCGGGAACACGTGAACAATGGCCAAAATCCGGAGCAGGAAACTTTTTCAGCGCACCACAGGAAGCGATTGAGCAAAACCGTTAGCCCAATTACCGCAGCCGAACATTCGATCATTCGTAAGCATAACCGACCGCTGAAGCAACGCTTCTACCCCCTTTACCCGGCTATACAAAAATACAACTTGGATAAAGAGTACCGAAAAAGAGCGCGGAACGGGATATGCAATGCGCTCTCCCACCGCCCGTTACAAAACACCGAACCAGACATATTTTACACAATAAAAAGCGACAGAGAAGATCCCGGTGAGATTATTGGCAACCGTGAAATATCCGCGGCCATGGGAAATAGTAACAACCGACTTCGTGCCACCACTACCACATTCCAAGCAAAGAAGCACATACCTCCTCGCCATGATCTACAAAATCTACAAGTGGGTGGAGTTAATCCCGGCGCGCCAAGCATAAATGGCAACGTGCTCAAAGCGCTACAAGAAAGGGACATATAACGACTTTGTTGTCCGAAAACCTTCCTTACAGACAATGGGAAGCAATTCGGCGGAAAAGCGTTAGCACCGTTACTGAGCGACCACCGCGCATGGGATTAGGAGATTGCACAAATGGCACTTGCAGTAAATACGGTCAGTGTACAAAGGCATCTTCAGCATACATAAACATAGGCGAAATAAAGCGACGTCAGAGCGGGTGCACACGGAGGGAGCAGTACCAGTGGCCAGCCAACCGATCGGAAGTTCAAAGGGTATACATTTTTTTTTTTGGCGCGCATTCTACCGAACACCTGATGGTCATGATGAAATCACAACCCGAGGAAGATGGAAAAAATAAGAAAATTATGTATTATAATAAATTGGATGAATTGAAATATACTCTGTTAGTTGTAAGAACAATGAAATGTAATTACATTTCCGTTATACAACTGAATTAAAAACGTGCATGTAAACATTAACTCTGTTAGATATAAGTGGAATGACTCCGTATACTTGAGAAAAAAGGAAAAAAAATTACTAATAAAGTGCTTCTCCCACCGGCATGAGACTTAGGCCATGCTTGGAGATCTGTTTTTCCCCACCGCAGCTTTCTGACAACCGAAGTGGGAGGGGAACTGTAACGTAGCGTTACAATAACATAACCCCCTGTACTTCCTTCTTCACTTTAACATGAACCCCCTGTACTTCTTTTTCTATAGCATAGCCAACAACCACTATGGTAAACAACCACACGTTACCAACGACTGATGGCAAACCAATTGTGTGTTTCGTCAACACACCACACAAGAAAATCAAAATAATGGTGTATTGGTTTCTCCACCATTTTGCGGCACCACCCGTATAAAAACAGCGAATTTGCATTTTGCAATTCAGTCCTCGCAGGTGAGCCAGCGGGAGTGTTTGCCTTTTTAAAAACAAAATAACCAATCCGTCTAGCTAGCTGAGTGGCAGGGCTGCCGTCATGGCGCGAGTCACCCTCCACCAGGGTTGGACGACGCGAGTGGTGTCTTCGGACTACTTTTCCCTCCGTCGCCCACTTTGGTGATTGAGCGGCCCGCCACCTCAATGACCAGCTAACACCTTCCCCCTCAGCTCGGGCTGAACGGAAGGGGCGCGGGTCACCCCCCACATGGGCTGGACGACGCCAGTGGTGTCTTCAGACTACTTTTCCCTCCATCGCCCACCCTGGTGTTGAGCGGCCCGCTGCCCCAATGACCCAAATCACCCCTCCCCCTCAGCTCTGATTTAATAGGCTGGCCGGAGCGGTGGGACCACTCCCACTAGTTAGCTAGGGAGAAGAGGGTGCGGCCGTGGCGCGAGTCACCCCTTGCTGCACCAGGACGACAAGAGTGGTGTCTTCGGGCTACTTTTCCCTCCGTCGCCGTGGTCTGTTGGAGTCAAAGGCGTTTCAATTATTCATTACTGACTCGATAAAGCAGTGAGTGGTCAAAACCTACGCTAAAATATGTGACCCGGCCTATGCAAAGGTGGCTTATGACTAAAAAAAAACACAATGCAAAAGGAAAACTAATAAGAAACTGAAGAAATGCATTGTTTACCTTTAACAGCTGTTTCTTTTTTGGGTCATAGGCCGGGTCACATATTGTGTTCATTTATTTCACAACCCGTGTAATTATTTTCCATTGTTTCACACGCTGTGACATTACCCTGCAAAAATCGTGAGTACTCCATGCATGCATGTATGGAGCACTCGCTATGGACCAAGTGAGTGCGCCAAAATTAATCACAATTCATACAAAAATCAAGTAGGGAAGGCTAAATTCGGGTGTAACCGAACATTACATACTCAGCTGGAAGCTATGGAGACAAAATAAGGGAAAATCACCATTGGGAAAATGAACCTAGGGTAACCCTGGAATGTATTTGTATGACACGAGTATCAAATGGAAGGTATTAAAGAGTATTTTAAGATGGAGTGGGCCACAGTTCTATAGGTGGGGGCCATTTAGGGATATCGCCATAAAGGTGGACCAGGGCTGAGTCTAGAATTTGTTTGTACGATATGGGTATCAAATGAAAGGTGTGAATGAGTATTTTAAAAGGACGTGAGCTTAGCTCTATAGGTGGACGCCTTTTCGAGATATCGCCATAAAGGTGGACCAGGGGTGACTCCAGAATTTGTTTGTACGATATGGGTATAAAATGAAAGGTGTTAATGAGTATTTTAAAAGGGAGTGAGTAGGGTAGAAGGGAGAGGCTTCGACATGAGGGAGGCTTCGACTTTTTCAAATTTGGCCGCCGTTATTACTGCCATTGTTCTTATTCCACGAATAAACAGTAACCAAATTGATTGTGACGCTGTCATGAAAGCTATTCAGTGCTTGTTCAACGGCGATAGTATGCAGACGAAATTTTTTTCTTTTGAAAAGTGTTGATGTAAAAATTGCTGGTAAGTATTCGCGTGTAAAGTGTACAATATAGAATATATAACACGAGTTTTCTGCCCATTATTATTGCAATAAAATTAAGATTTATTGCTTTTAAAGACTTTTTCAATAACACTAAGATGTATTTTTTGGAGCGAAAAATCTGAAATAAGTGCACGGGGGAGGGTTCGACAATATGTTTTGGGAGGCTTCGACAATTTGTCCTTTACACTAGTGTAGTCGTGGAAGTTGAAAATTCGACGTGCGTCGCGAAATTCCTCAGACGTCAAAGTAAACCCCAAAATTTCTATGAACCGATTGTAGAAGACAGACACTTGGTTTCAAAGCGGGATATAATACGTATATTGCCCACACCTGAACATCCACCACGATCTTCACGCGCGCAAAGCAAGTTTATTTTTAACTTTGATTTTTAAAATTTAGATGTTCGTTAAAAGTACAGTTATACTTTATTTTATGCTTACATTTTTTATGTTTTTGTTCGAAAAATTTGTTACTGTATTAAAATAAATACCATCAAATATGAATTAAAAATCGTATTTATAGTTTTTTCCAACACCCTTTTTTTATTTTGCTGGTTAAATTGCTATATTTAATAAATGTCGAAACCTCCCTCCCAATGTCGAAGCCACCCAGTGGACTGACGAAGCCCTCCTGAAAAAGGGAGGCTTCGTCATATTTTTTGTTTTTGGTTATTTGATTATAACTTAAAAAAAAAACATGTGGAATATTAACCACAAATCCGAAGTGTCATAAACATACATCGCATCAATAATTATGAAAGAGTTATCTATTTCTCATTCTAGTTTCTCTAAAAAAATCATTTTCTCTTAACCTGTCGAAGCCTCCCCCTGTACCCTATTAATTCTATAGATGGGCGCCTTTTCGAGATATCGCCATTAAGGTGGATCAGGGGTGACTCTAGAATTTGTTTGTACGATATGGGTATCAAATGAAAGGTGTTAATGAGTATTTTAAAAGGGCGTGGACCTTATTTCTGTAGGTGGACGCCATTTAGAGATATCGCCCTAAAGGTGGACCAGGGGTGACTCTAGAATTAGTTTGTACGATATGGGTATCAAATGAAAGGTGTTAATGAGTATTTTAAAAGCGAGTCGGTCTTAGATCTATAGGTGGACGCCCTTTCGAGATATCGCCATAAAGGTGGACCAGGGTTGACTCTAGAATGCGTTTGTACAATATGTGTATCAAACGAAAGGTGTTAATGAATATTTTAAAAAGGGGGTGGGCCTTAGTTCTATGGGTGGACGCCTATTCGAGATATCGCCATAAAGGTGGACCAGGGGTGACTCTAGAATTTGTTTGTACGATATGGATATCAAATGAAAAGTGTTAATGAGTATTTTAAAAGGGAGTGGGCCTTAGTTCTATATGTTGACGCCTCCCCAATGTTTTGGGAAGTGTTATCTATGTTTATGATCCTCTGCCGGATATAGATCCGGTAACAAGCACCATTAAGGTACTAGCCCGATCATCTTGGGAACGATTTATATGACCACAGTAAACCTTCTTGGTTATCCCGCCTCACCCCACCCCCTTGTTATATGTATAATACATTCATATTTGTAACAGGATTCCCCTCGCGTGGGCGAGGTTGACAATTGGGTTGCGGAAGCTCTGAAGTTATAAAGCTATTAGTTGCGCTTATCAACCCCTTGAATCCATATTATCACGTAGCTGGCGTAAAATGGCAGGCTGAATTTGGAATGGACTTTTTTGTAAGGAGCTATATAAGGTTCAGTCCTAACACCTCCAGTAAAATGTGGAATTGGGGAAAGAGGGCGTGGCACCTTCCCTACAAATGTGATTTTTCAGAACTATGGCTGCCGTACAAACTTAGGTTATTATAAGAGCTAAAGTTTGACTACAGAGTTGTTTGGCTGTTATTACTTTTGGA
This sequence comes from Eurosta solidaginis, assembly GCF_040869045.1. Lineage (NCBI taxonomy): Eukaryota > Metazoa > Arthropoda > Insecta > Diptera > Tephritidae > Eurosta > Eurosta solidaginis. Next base: position 140,793,407 of record NC_090324.1, read on the forward strand.
TGTTTTGTAACCTTCCGCCGTTATATTTTTTGTTAACTTCGGTCTATCCGCATCTTCTATCTATATATATATATATATAAAGTTAAAATTATGAATTTTTGTATGTAGGTATAAATCGGGTTGCGTCCTAAACGGATCGGCCGGTCAGAACTAAGTTTGAATCACCCACTAGAAACCTTCCAAAGATGGTCATAGGCTAAACATAACATCAATATAAAAAAGAGGGTGGCACCTAGCATACAAACGGAATGCTTGATACAGCATAACTCTGAAAGTTTCATGCAAGAACATTGAACTCCAGTAAAGAGTTAAATTGGATCAATCCCTAACATCACTAAAAAAATAAGGGGTGAGTAAGAAGGCGCGTAGCACCTCCCATACAAATGGAATAATGAAAATTGTTATGGAGCTATATGACGTTAAGTCCTAAAAGCACCAGTAATATATGGAATTGAAAAAAAAGAAAATTGGGACATTCAGAACTATGGCTGCCTTAAAAACTTAGGTTATGTCAACACGTAAAGTTTGATTGCAGAGTTGGGTTTGGTTGTTATTCCTTTGGTATTCTTTTATGTTATCTTTAGGGTTGGTATTTTTGGATACGCATGGAGGAACCGGAAAAAACATTTATGTTTAATTTGATATTAATTGATGTATTTTTAAGATGTAATGATCATCCCAAAAGTGGTGCTTTCCTGTTACTTGCTTGAACAGCCGCAGTTGAAGCAAATGCGTGCTTCTTTGTCTATAGACGGCTTTGCGTACAAAAATTTACTCTTTTTAGAAATATGAGAGGGCATTTTGGAGGAAACATTTCAGCAGAAGCTTTTGCTAAATAACTTCTTAAAATTAGTTATGGCAAAATTCCTATTTCTTTACTAACAGATTTGATTTCTTTTCCTCCAAGTTTTTGAGAAATTATGACATCACCTGCCGATTTAATATTTAATGTTTCTTCCAAATATTGAGTCTATCTTTACAAACTATAAATTGCTTTAAGAAAAGCATTTTAGGCACCTTAAAATGAGGATGTTAATATCACTAGAACCAAGAAAACTTATCACTCTATTAACACAGTCGTGGAAGATTCCCAAGCTGTGCATATCCGATTGAGTTTATTAGCTCTTTTGAGCCATCAGAAATTTCTCCTCATCGATTGATCCTTAAAAAGGGCCCATAATATCATAATATTTATGCTTCCTTATTTCGACTCTCCACGCTTATGTAGTGGGACAAGGCTTTTCGTCACAAAACTTTTACGAATGTCATTGAAGCAATTCATTTTATCGGAAAATTTCGAAAACAAAAAGGATAAAACCAAGGATTCCATTGATAACGATAGATTTGTCTTTTCAATTTTAAATGCCTCAAATTTCCTATCCCTATCAATGAAGCTCAAGGACGATCATTGGGTGCGAATCAAGGTATTGATGAGCGCAATACAAACCTTTATAGCTTCAGAGCTTCTGCAACTCAATTGTCAACCTCACCTACGCGCGGGGAATCCTGTTACAAATATGATTATATCATACAACCAAAGTCATTAGCTGTAGCAGAAGTCAATCTTACCAACTCATGTTTTACCTATGGCCAGTTACGCGTAGCTTGCATATTTTTATAGAAACGTGGGGTAAAACCCACGGGCATAAGCTAGTCTACTATATTTGTTGCTTTTTTAAAAGCTCCTTTGATTTATTTCTGGTATACATCCGCGGGATCTCTCCTATTCTAAGACATTTCATTTCCCCGATGAGTTCTTGGGTTTTGGTTATATATTCCTCTTTTAAGATTAGCACAGTTGTGACGGTTTTTCCTACGTTTTTTTTTTTATGCTCAGTTGAGCAGAGCTCACAGAGTATATTAACTTTGATTGGATAACGGTTGGTTGTACAGGTATAAAGGAATCGAGATAGATATAGACATCCATATATCAAAATCATCAGTATCGAAAAAAAATTTGATTGAGCCATATCCGTCCGTCCGTCCGTCCGTCCGTCCGTCCGTCTGTCCGTTAACACGATAACTTGAGTAAATTTTGAGGTATCTTGATGAAATTTGGTGTGTAGGTTCCTGGGCACTCATCTCAGATCGCTATTTAAAATGAACGATATCGGACTATAACCACGCTCACTTTTTCGATATCGAAAATTTCGAAAAACCGAAAAAATGCGATAATTCATTGCCAAAGGCGGATAAAGCGATAAAAGTTGGTAGGTGGGTTGAACTTATGACCCAGAATAGAAAATTTGTAAAATTTTGGACAATGGGCGTGGCACCGCCCACTTTTAAAAGAAGGTAATTTAAAAGTTTTGCAAGCTGTAATTTGGCAGTCGTTGAAGATATCATGATGAAATTTGGCAGGAGTGTTACTGCTATTTCTATATGTATGCTTAAAAAATTAGCAAAATCGGAGAACGACCACGCCCACTTAAAAAAAAAAATTTTTAAGTCAAATTTAAAAAAAAGTTAATATCTTTACAGTATATATGTAAATTATGTCAACATTCAACTCCAGTAATGATTTGGAGCAAGAAAATACAAAAATAAAAGAAATTTTCAAAATGGGTGTGGCTCCGCCCTTTTTCATTTAATTTGTCTAGGGTACTTTTAATGCTATAAGTCGAACAAAAATTTACCAATCCTTGTGAAATTTGGTAGGGGCTAAGATTCTAGGACGATAACGGTTTTCTGTGAAAAAGGGCGAAATCGGTGAAGCCACGCCCAGTTTTTATACACAGTCGGCCGTCTGTCCTTCCGCTCGACCGCTAATACGATAACTTGAGCAAAAATCGATATATCTTTATTAAACTCAGTTCACATAATTATCTGAACTCACTTTGTATTGGTATAAAAAATGGCCGAAATCCGACTATGACCACGCCCACTTTTTCGATATCGAAAATTACGAAAAATGAAAAAAAAATGCCATAATTCTTTACTAAATACGAAAAAAGGGATAAAACATGGTAATTGGATTGGTTTATTGACGCAAAATATAACTTAAGAAAAAACTTTGAAAAATGGGTGGGGCACCTTCCATATAAAGTAAAATAAAATGAAAAAGTTCTGCAGAACGAGATCAAAAGCCCTTGGAATTTTGGCAGGAATACTGTTCGTGGTATTACATATATTAATAAATTAGCGGTACCCGACAGATGATGGTCTGGGTCACCCTGGTCCACATTTTGGTCGATATCCCTAAAACGCCTTCACATATACAACTACCACCACTCCCTGTTAAAACCCTCATTAATACCTTTAATTTTATACCCATATCGTACAAACACATTATAGAGTCACCCCTGGTCCACCTTTATGGCGATATCTCGAAAAGGCGTCCACCTATGGAACTAGGGCTCACTCCCTTTTAAAATACTCATTATAATCTTACGTTTGACACCCATATTGTACCAACGCATTCTAGAGTCAACCCTGGTCCACCTTTATAACGATATCCCGAAAAGGCATCCACCTATAGAACTAAGGCCCACTCCCTTTTAAAATTCTCATTAACGCCATTCATTTGATACCCATATCGTACAAACATATTCTAGAGTAACCCCTGGTCCACCTATATGCTGATATCTCGAAAAGGCGTCCACCTATAGAACTAAGGCCCACTCCCTCATAAAATACTCATTAACACTTTTCATTTGATACCCATATCGTACAAACAAGTTCTAGAGTCACCCCTGGTCTACCGTTATGGCGATATCTCGAAAAGGCGTCCAAGTATAGAACTAAGGCCCACTCCCTTTTAAAATACTCATTAACGCCTTTCGTTTGATACCCATATTGTACAATCGCATTCTAGAGTCACCCCTGGTCCACCTTTGTGACGATATCTCGAAAAGGCGTACACCTATAGAACTAAGGCCCACTCTCTTTTAAAATACTCATTAACACCTTTCATTTGATACCCATATCGTACAAACAAATTCTAGATTCACCCTGGTCCACCTTTGTAGCGATATCTCGAAAAGGCGTACACCTATAGAACTAAGGCCTACTCCCTTTTAAAATACTCATTAACACCTTTTATTTGATACCCATATTGTACAAACGCATTCTAGAGTCACCCGTGGTCCACCTTTGTAGCGATATCTCGAAAAGGCGAACACCTATAGAACTAAGGCCCACTCCCTTATAAAATACTCATTAAGACCTTTCATTTGATACCCATATTGTACAAACGCATTCTAGAGTCACCCCTGGTCCACCTTTATGGCGATATCTCGAAAAGGGGTCCATCCAGAGAACTAAGGCCCGCTCCCTTTTAAAATACTCATTAACACCTTTCGTTTGATACCCATATTGTACAAACGCATTCTAGAGTCACCCCTGGTCCACCTTTATGGCGATATCTCGAAAAGGCGTCCACCTATAGAACTAAGGCCCACTCCCTTTTAAAATACTCATTAACAACTTTCATTTGATACCCATATCGGACAAACAAATTCTGGAGTCAGCCCTGGTCCACCTTTATGGCGATATCCCTAAATGGCGTCCACCTATAGAACCATGGCCCTCTTAAAATACTCTTTAATACCATCAATTTGATACACATGTCATACATCTACATTCCAGGGTTACCCTAGGTTAATTTTCCTACATGGTGATTTTCCCTTACTTTGTCTCCATAGCTCTCAACTGAGTATGTAATGTTCAGTTACACCCGTACTTAGCCTTCCTTACTTGTTCTTAATTTATTTGGGTCCATGAGGAGCTGGGCTCCTTTTTTGGTGATGGCTGTTGGTCGGTTCACGAGCTTTCCATGAAACTGGTGAGTTTGTTGGTTTTTGTTATACTCTCGTCGTCCTGCCAGCTGATCCAGTTTCCAGTTCAGCCACCTATATTTTTATTGTAGCTCCTAACCAACTTCTGTCTTTATGCGGTCGAAGCATTTCATGAATGCAGTCGTAGGTAGTTGTTCTAGCTCATGCTTTAAAAAATCTCTTTCAGCCTTCCTGACTGTTTACTTCTTGTTTTGATATTTGCTAATATAGTTGTTTGAGCAAATTTTTGGTCTAACATTCAATTTCAGGCATTGTTTGTTGAAACAAATACTTGTTGTATGTTTTTCAGTCGGCGTCGCTTGTCACTGTTTTATTGATGTTTGCTGGGGAACATTCTTTTTTGACCGTGTGATTCGCGAATTGGACTCTGGTATGATATTTGGATTCTATGTTTTTTTGTTGTAATCTCTAATGTGTTCCAGTTTATATCATAATTGTCCAAGTTTTAGTATTTTCCTTTTCACTATTTCATTTTGGTTCTCCATGATTCCTTCTGAATTTTTCTACTAGTGCTTCTCTCTTATATGCTTCTTCAAGCAAATGTACCAAATGCCTTAATGCTGCATTTTTATGCTGTTGGGGCTGATTCGAGGTCTAATGTATTGTTGCGTCAGTACCCGTTGGCTTTCTATATAGATATGTCGTAGCTAAATCTATTGAGTCATATTTAAATGACTTCTTTAGGGTTTTCAGATAAAGCCACACCTCTTGAGCATAGATTTAAAAAATTTTGCAAAAAAAATTTGCGATATGGTATGTGAGAATTTCTATATGGTATATGACAATTCCTTTATACCAACTTTTCAGTTTGTCTCCCTGACGGGTACCGCAGTGGAATCGAAATATACCGCAATATTTCAAAACCAGCATTTTATTTTGATTGACCTCGAACCGGCAAAATGAAAATCAAGTCATGCATAATTGACTTTTTTTGTATAGAAAAGTCAAATATTAAAGTCACAACTAGTTTTTCAATTCTTTTTTGTTTGTTACATACAAAAATGTACGCAGCAGTACTTTCTCACAAAAAATTTAAATTCAGTTAGTGGCTTTATGAATATCAAGCAAAAAGTTATTTGCCGCGTAATTAACAAACAAAAAATTAGTTTGCTATTTCTTTAAGATTGTTTTCGTGACTATTTCGTGATCATTTAGCGACTTTAGGATCAATTTGGAGTAATTTCGGGATTATTTCAGAACAAATTCGGAACTATTTCGAAATCACTCTAAAATTATTTCGAAATAATTTTCACATTGTTCATCATTTGTCTAAATCTACCTTGCATACATCAATTACTATTGTTAGTTTTAAGTGTTAATTTGATACAGTGGCAACGCAAAACAAAAGGCACAGCACTTCCATTATTCTGCTCTTTTCCCATCTTTGAAATTTCTCATCATTCGATCTTTGACTATGCGGGTGTGCTAACAAAAAAATTTTCTAACCAGTTTTTCTAATGTTAAAAGGTTTAATTGTTCTTAAAACATTTAAAAAGTCTAAACAAAGGTATAAACAAAATTGGAGTGAAGTTTCGTGAAAACATTGTTTTATATCTATACACCTAATATTATTTGGTGATAAGCCACACTGCGCAAAAACTATTGACTCTCGTTCAAATAACCCTACCGTGGTGAAAAGCAAGGAAAGGAGCATCTCCAGCGTTTTGGGTTTTAGAATAGTCACCCAGATTAACATGAAAATGGTCCGAATACGCACGTAAGATGCAATTTTTTTTCCTATTCAAGAAAGTGCATATATAGTAGCAACTAAGTTCGTCAGATTTAACGGGAACCGTCAGTTTCCATATACTGATATACATTTATGTACTTCTTTGTTTTTGCATTCCATTTTTTTGCGTTTAGCACAATTTCCAAGATTTGCTGGTTTTCTCGTTCGCAGCTTGCGCTTCCGCTAACAGCGACGCAGCCGGCCTCCCTTTGGCTTATGTTTACTTGCAGATACCAACACCTCGGTGCAAAAATTAAAACAAGTACCCACCCCGCTATTTGCATAACTAGCGTATGTTATAACATTTTTTCTCCTCAAAAATTATCAAATCTACTTTTAAGAGAATTCTTAAATCAAATCTTGAAAACATTTACGTAAATATACATACACACATGTTAAGTTCTGTCGCAAGATTATAATTGCACTTGTACATATGTTTGAATATTGAAGCAAAGCAACAAACTTGATTTGGTTTTTCTTTAGCCGTTCTAATTCAATGAGTGTTAAAACAAAATTAATCACTTAATAAATTGAAAGAGATCCATATTAATTCTTGCGCAATCCAGCACGTGAATAAATGCGTTATTACGTTGCTTGCGTTCAACCATAAAATATTTTGTAAAAACCGCGTTTCTTGGTTTTCTTAAATATTGAATATCATACGTTATTTTGCATATAACGCTTTTATTACCAATCCTATCTACATATTTCTCTCATCATTCTTCTATTGTACATGTATGCATCACAAAGCCACTTAACATCACACGTATTTTTCGGTGAGTTTGGGGGCATTCCCTAATAAAACGTGCTAGGTTATTTTTTGTGAAATCCGTTCGATATCAGCGGGGCGTTCCCTAATTAACATTGCTAAGTTTTTTTTTGAGCAATCCCTTCGATATCAGCGGGCCAATCCCAATTAACATTTCTTAGGAAATCCCTTTGCGAACAACACAAAACCGGTTAAGTGCCTATTCCTAAGTCCACTTTCCAAATCAGTGTTTCTCGGCTTGCGTCTGTAGTGTTGATTTTTCTCATCACAAACCCGATTTTTCGTGCACAATACCACTTGTGAACCCAAATAGTGTCCATCCTTGGCATAGTCTGAAATCATACCTTCGTCAACAGAAATAATGTCAAAATTTATCTTCGACTCCAACAATATGATGAAGTTTTGCACAATCTTTCAAAAAGAAGATCCGCATGATCAAACGGATACTTTATTGGAGGTTAAGTTGGAGGACCACAACAGCAGTTGGAACAAGTTAAAAACTGCCTACGAAAATATCTGCACAGTCAAAGATAGCGTAGTTTCTAAAGAGTTTAAAGAGGAAGTCCACAATAAATTTCAGCTTTGCGCCGATTCCTATTATACCTGTAAATCGAACATCCTAGACCGACTAATACTCTTCCGAGAAAATGCAACTGAGCTAAACAATACTTCTCGTCAGTCCTTGTCTTTGAATTAAAATTCTATACCATATATCAAGGAGCCTCCGTGCGATACGGAAATTTTCTACGGTAGCTATGAGGAGTGGCCATCCTTTCGTGACATGGTCACGGCCGTCTACCTCAACCATCCGAAACTGACGCTCGCACAGAAACTATACCATTTGCGAAATAAGACTCGAGGAAAAGCGGGTGCAATAGTGAAGCAGTACCCTTTGTCCGATGACAATTTTTGGTTAGCTTGGGAAGCAATAAGAGCCAGATTCGAAAACAGACGAATCCTAATAGACAAGCAGCTGAAATTGCTTTTCAATATCACTCCAGTTATTTCAGAAAATAGCGAAGGCATTCAAAAAGTGCAGAACACCATCAGCGATTGTCTAGTAACCCTAAAACCGCAAGAAATTTCAATTTCTGATTGGGACCCTATTTTAGTTTATCTATGTTCTTCCAAGCTACCAGAGGAAACATTATCTCTCTGGGAGCAATCGTTAAAATCCAGAAAAGAACTTCCTAACTGGTCCTAAATAAAACAATTTCTAACCAGTCGTTATGAAGTGGTCGAACGACTACAATAATACACAAGCACAAGGACTCTGCCAACAAAATCATCACCTAAGATTCAGTCGTATCACTTTAGAGTTAAACTTGCGTTAACTTGCAAACTATGTAAAGAAAATCACACCTTAAAATCGTGTCCCGAATTTCGAAAGCTCAGTGTAGGTGAGCGCTTCGACTTCGTGAAACAAATCCGATTTTGCACCAATTGCTTCGATTATAATCACACTTTGACCAACTGTCGCAGTATCTTCCGATGTCTGCACTAGGGTAAAAACTATCATATCATGTTACATCCTCCAGTGACGAGAAAGCCAGGACCAAAGGGTACATCAATCACACTTTCTACAAATGCAACCAACCTATTGCGGGCCGAATCTTCACAGCATACCAGATATCCCATCTTCTATCTAACTTCAAGCAATTTCAGAAAAACTCCTACCATAGAAAAACGAAATTCAGTCAACGATAAGTGAAAAGAACCCACTCCTCACCCCTAGAGAAAAAACAACCAAAAAAACCTTCATTGGGAAAAATGTGCAAAGGATCCCCAAACCACCACCTCCACCTAAGAAAACCTCTTTAGTTACACCTTCGGGATCTAATTTCGAAAGGCAACAGCAAACTCTTTCCATGACTTCGAATTTGCTTGGCCCCGCAAGGTTGGTATCGCCAATAAGCAATCATATCAAGAAAATTTTCTTATTACTGTATTTTATTTGTCATCATATCTTCTGACAACCTAATTTTAAAATACTGCAAGCAGTCAGCTTTTTCATGCTGGAACTGTGCATCATCCGTCTCATGGCTAGTATCATCAAACAACTTTTAAATAATCTTCCTATCGGAAAAATAGAATTTGTACTCTCGCGAAAGGAAGATATAAGAAAAATGTGTATATCTAATCTTATTTCGAGAGTCACGAGAAACATCAAAGTCATCAACTCTCAGCACTTTTCATATAATCACATCCGACAGGATTCACACCAAAGAACTACCAGTGTTTCTGTTGTCCTATCAAGCCTCAGTATCAATAACCAACATCATCTCGACATTTTAAAAAATGCAATGTTATTTTTTGAAAATTTTAGTACTCTGAAAATTCTATTTCGTCCCTACCTAAACCATATCAAATACAGTCCACTTTCGAAAGCTATTACAGAGCTGTGATATAAACCCAACAATACCAAATAATACCGTATTCAAACCTAAGCATATACAGTCCACTTGCGATAACCATCTTTAAACAACATCGTATCGAAAAGGAGTAAAAGAAGAAATATCTATAAGGAATTTCATTCTATCGTCGTACCACAACTAGGTTCTGAATCCAACATTACTCCTACATAATTTATCATGCAAAAGATATGGTTTTAAAAATTATATTCCAAAGTTAATCTTATTTACAGGATTTCAATCTTGTGTCAAAAATATCAGTTTTCATCATTCGCAGAAAGCAAATCAGCTGGCAAGGAAATCCAGTCTACATATATTATATCATCGAATTATACGCATCAAAACGGACGAATCCATCATGGTGATATGAAACAACTCCTACAAACTATCACATCAGCACATACCGAAAACGACCTTCAACCCAACCCTCGATTAGGATACAGTTTTCAAAGGTTTAGCCTTGCACAAGTGCAAGGGCCGCCATGTTTAAGTGAGTTGTGGTCACTTAAATAATGCTCCGTTCCTTAGGTCACTATCCGTTTCATAAGTGACTTTCGTTCACATAACTAGTTGTATGACTTGCGCTCATACAACCCTGCAAGTGAAGTAGACTGGAGTTGCCATCCATTACTTCCAAACAACACTAATTGGAGTTGCCTTCCAATGACGTGATCTTTTATATATAAAAGTGCAATCCGTCATTTCGCTCTCTTCTTATTCGTTATCATCAAGAGTCGCATGGGCATATCGTTCATCTGTAATGAAGCATAATCTAGAAAGTCGAAGTCTACTAACGAAATACAACCATCTTCAAGCAGATTCAATCCATTCAACTTATCACCAATCAAATCCATCCAGGAAGTATCTCCAAAGAGTATCGTAAGTTTGTCAATTTATATTAATCAACTCACGCACTTGCGGTGAACCCTTTGTCCATCTTGCGCTTACATGTGCCAATATCCTTGCGCGATAGTCATCGGAACATATACGTGCCACCGCGGAAGATGGCCTTATTCGTATTATTCAATTCATAAAAATCATTTTATAAATCTTTGATTAAAACCATTCAAACATCATTTGTCTAAATCTATCTTGAATACATCAATTTCTACTGTTAGATTTAAGTGTTAGTATTCAATAAATGAATAGTAATTGAATATAAATCACTTCTGCATAACTGCCTTTAACACAGGTGAAATTAATAAAATAGTGTTAAAAATATTAAAATGTCATGTGAAGTTAACTTTTTTTTTTGAGTTGGGTACATGTATGTATATTTTTCTGAGATTTGATCTTTTTTCATAACGAATTTTGGTCCCAAACATAAATGTGTTGTGGCAACAATACAATGCAGTAGAATATAAAACTACATATATATATTAAAACTTAAAACTACTTTTTTGCATTGATTGTTGTACCGTTAGCTTCGAGTGATAGCCACGGCGGCGCCGACGAAAATCAACATACTGTAGACGCTCCTCGTGTTCCAATGAAACGTGAACCAGATAGGGATAGAGATTTAACATACAAATGCAACAACAATGTTACAATATGGTTGAGAGGACATATGGTTCAAATTGTTGTTGCATTTGCATGTTAAATCTCTATCCGTATCTGGTTCAAGTTTCATTAGAATACGAGGGCTATTATGTATGTGAGACAGATATATCATACTCGCCAAAATCTTATGTATGAGAGAACAGTTTGACCGATTTAATCATGTTGTCAGTACAGACTGCCATATGATAATCAAATGATTATCAGCACTGGCGTGTCTTAAGCATTCCGCAATTTTAACTGTCGTGAGTTCTTTGCGAAAACTTAGTGAAAAGGGCTTCAATTTGATGAAAGATGGTAAAATTAAGTTGAATTTTTAGATAAACAAATCAGACGATGTTAAACAAGTATTTTATTGTAAAACACAACCAGAAGTCGTCCATTTTGCAACAGTTGACGCTGGGACCAAGATTCGATGACGAAACTGCAGTTATGCTAGTTTCTAAATTAAATATGAAGTAAATGTAAAATTATCAATACTTGTGATTATTTATAAAATAAAACTATGTAACACATTGTTCTAACACGAAAAAAAAGGTTTTCTATTAAAAGAAAAATAGAACAAGTAAAGGTGTATAAGTTCGGGTGTAACCGAACATTATATACTCAGCGTGAGCTTCAATTGTACATTTCATTTCAAATAAATTACTTTTCTACATAACACGTGGCACCGCCCGTTTAAAAAAAAATGTCTCCCCATTTTCTCTTACAATAAAACTTGATAAGTGAAATATCATTGATTCAAAACTATGTTTTTTTAAGTTATAGCTTATTGTTCTAGTCTACGACTCTTTTAAAATTGGTTTATATCTTAGTTGCCGTGGTCTTTAACCGATCCCGTCCATTTTTACTAGAAATATGTTCTGCTATAAGAAAAATATGTGTACACAATTTCATTACGATATGTTAATTTTTCTTCGAGTTATGGCTCCCGAAACATAGAAAATTGCTTAGTCATAAAAGGGGCGGTGCCACGCCCAATTTTTTAAATTTGAAGTTTGTCCTATTTATTGTTATAAATCTACTTGGGAAATGAAATACCATTGATATAAAGCTCTTTTTTGCAAAGATAAAAGTTTGTGAACAAAAAAAATTATTAATTATCGGTGATTCCGGTCAATTTTCTTAAATTTATTGGAGTTAAGTAGGCTATTTGACCTATTTTGCTTTTCAGTGCAAATAAAACAATTTTACTTCACTTTCGTAGCTCAACGTTTCGCTAGTCACCCTAGCATCTTCAGGAGCGAGATCTATATTCAACAACAAAATCATTATACATATTAATGTAATGCACAAAACCAAAATAGGTCAAATAGCCTACTTAACTTCAATAAAAAAAAAAAAAAATTATTGTTAAGTTTATTATTAAGTGCTACATTCAAGTGGTTTAAAAATCGGTCTGAGTTTTTAGAATTTTTTCCTGCGACCGTCACGGATTTTCTCCCATATAATAATAAATATTGTTCATATCATGTTCGCCAAAATAAATTTTAGAAATTAATCCGATTTTTTGCTAACATTTATTAATTTTTTAATTATAGAACCGGTCCACTAGAAATTATTTTCCCGAATATCGTATTTTTTTTCTTCAATATCTGCAGTCCCCGTTATTAATATTATTGTTCCATACTCATTTTCCTTTTTTATTAATTTTTAAGTTATAACCAATTTAATTTAATTACAACCCCTTTTTCAAATTGCGATTCCTTAAAATGTATTTAATCAAATTCGATGAAAATTTCATGACGAATTTATAAATAAACATATATAGAATCGAATAAAATTCAGGTTTTTATAAATGATTGCAAATTTTTGATAAGTTATTGCATTTTAAAAGACAATTTTACTTAGTCTCAAACATCTAGCGGTTATGGTTTCGAAAAATTTATCGGTTTTAAATTGTTAAGCTTTCGGTTTAAGTCCGTGAAATCAATGGAAGAGCAAGTTGTCCACAGATTTAAGTGTTTTTATTTTAGATGCCGCGAAAAGCAGTCATAAATGTGAATGAGGCAGTCGATCTCTTGGTGAAATACTCAGAGTTTTTTTTAAATATCCCAACTGCCCCCCTATTCATCAACAATTTGGGACGACATGAGTTTATCGTGTAATGGATTGTGGTCCAGAACGAATGTTTACAAAAATGTTGTTCAAAACCGTCATAATAATCTTACCAAAATGCGAGAAAAATTAGGCATTAATGTCACCCACACAGACACTTCTCAAATTCTCACAGATACCTCTATTGAATGCTCAGCACTAGATGTTAGCTCAATATAAGCTCGCTCCGATCCAGACTACAGGAAACAGCCTGACTTCGAGCTTTTGATACAGAACAAAATATGGAAGACTCTGGGACCGATTTCTCGGAATTACAATCGATCTTACACCGGTTTGCAACCGAATGAATGGACAGACACAGTGTTTGAATGTTTCTATAGGCAATATAGTTTGTCTAGTGCGTATGCCTTTAAGAGAGTAAAAATACATCCCGGTGAACAGAGTGAGCACTATTTAAAAATAGTTGGTAGCTGCATAGACAAAGAGTGCCAAAACGGGATCGTAGGTTACCTACATACAGCTCCCTTGCCTGATGCAGGCATTAAAATCGATGTTTATACTCGTGATACATCGAAACAGAGACATAATGTGGTCATACGACCATTGAGAGAACAGAATCGGAAAAAAAATGGCAACAGAATTAATCATCGATGGAGTTTCTCAATGGCGTAAGAAAAATGCAGTCGAGAAAATGACATATGGTGATGCTGAAACCCCACTTATTTACAAACCTGAGGTTTTAAGGCGTGCAAAAAAAGAAAAAATGGATTTGGATAATGGTGTTTCAGCAGAGGATGGTAGAGATATTGTAAAAGTGATTGAGGCAATAATGGATGATCCAAAGTATGGGAATGGTATTAAAGATGTGGAGTCCCGACGATTTTTCGTATTTTATCGATCAAGTCTGCAGGATGCCGTCTATAAAGGATATATAAGACTACATAAGAGTATAGCATTCGTAAGTTTGGATGCTACTGGTGGTATCGTTAGAAAATCACATAGAGGAAAGCACAACAAATCCGCGGCAATTTTCCCCTATGCGATTGTTATCAATAATAAATTCAGCAATAAATTCTAGGAGAAAATTACATACATAGAGAAATGGAAAGTGAAGGAGGTCGAAGAAGAAGCTCTACTTTTCGCTAAGAAAACTTCCAATACAATCTAGTCCTTACCCAATGAATGCAATATCGACGATGATGATGACTCTGTAAAAGATATCGTCAGCAGGATAAGAGATATTTAATTTCGTGCTGGTATTGAGGCTAATGTTGCAAAAGGGCCCGTAAACTCTTTTTATTTATCTAAATTTGCCAAACAACATGGTGATTTAATGAAAGAAGCTCTACTTTTCGCTGAGAAAACTTCCAAGACAATCTCGTCCTTACCCGATGAATGCAATATCGACGATGATGATGACTCTGTAAAAGATATCGTCAGCGGGATAAGAGATATTTAATTTCGTGCTGGTATTGAGGCTGATGTTGCAAAAGGGCCGTAAACTCTTTTTATCTACCTAAATTTGCCAAACAACATTGTGATTTAATGAAAGACTTTTCAAGTCAAATATATAATAATGGATCTTCTAGAAATGTTATCTTTTGAAAAAATACACACTTCCAATTAATGCAGATCGATTTTTATAAATCGAGATTCCCGAACAAAAGGGTAGTGCTATTCTTTTTAAAGCCAAAATGGGCCAAACTCAAATTCAAGACTGGCAATGTAGTGATAATAATGTAACCTCCAGTGATATTGATATAAATGCCAACAGCTCTTTAATTGAAAATCTAAATGACTCTGACCTCAAGTCCTCCGATAATTGAAGAAACCTTGGGAAACCTTCGTTTGATGTTGTTCCGGATGCTAGCTCAGGTAGTTTTATCAGTACATGAAATACATATGTAATTCTAGTAGCTGTTTAATCAAGTCTGTTTTATTAAATATAATTTTTTTAGACTTCTATGTTGTACCAGCTAATTTACACGATTCAATTGAAGATTATGAAGAAGTGAATCGAGATTCAGTAAACATTGATCGCATCCCTGGTTGTGATTTTCTTAGTTGCCTGTTCTATAAGTCTATCGTATTAAGAATTATTAATATTTTGCAGACTTCAATACTGCGCCTGCTGATATGAATAAATCCATCGAATTAATTGAAGATGATGAGAAAGAAAATCATGATTCACTAAATATTTACACAGAAGTATCTGATCACATCGAAACTGGTATGATATACTGTTAATTCTCTTATACGAAAAGCCAAATAGAATTACTACTGGTATTATAGAGTTATTTATAATGTCACATAGGTGTCAAAAAAAAATCAAGAAAAATGTAGTTCTAACTGAATCTACAACAAATGAACGGCAGAAAATACTAAATATTTGGGGCCATATCCCGAAAGAAAATATAAAAATAATTTGAGGTCTATGCAGGTTGGATTTATTTTGTGTAACGGTTCTGTGCCCCCACCAGTAGTTTTCAGAACTATTCAACTCAGCGATGTAACTTCAGTAAAAATAGTAGCTAATTTAAAAAACACATGTCCATTTGATTCAGTTGCACAGCTACTATTAGTGAGTGCTCTCGAATGTAGCAAATACGAAAAATATTTGAGAGAATCATCTAATAAATTTCTGCTGTTCCTAAAGACTTTTTTTGACAATGGTGCTGTAACGTAGCGTTACAATAACATAACCCCCCGTACTTCCTTTTCCACTTAAACCTGAAGCTCCCTGTACTTCTTTTTCAATAGCATAGCCAACAACCACTATGGTAAATAACCATAACAATACGCAAGCAACGACTGATGGCAAACCAATGGTGTGTTTCGTCAACACACCACACAAGAAAATCACAATAATGGTATATTGGTTTCTCAACCAGTTTGCGGCACCACCCGTATAAAAACAGCGAATTTGCATTTTGCAATTCAATCCTCGCAGGTGAGCCAGCGGGAGTGGTTGTCTTTTTAAAGACAAAATAACCACTCCGGCTAGATAGCTGAGTGTCAGGGGCGCCGTCATGGCGTGGGTTACCCTCCACCAGGGCTGGACGACTCGAGTGGTGTCTTCGGACTTTTTTTCCCTCCGTCGACCACCTTGGTGCTTGAGCCACCCGCCGCCTCAATGACCAGCTACCCCCTTCCCCCTTCAGCTCGGACTGAATGGCAGGGGCGCCGTCATGGCGCGGGTCACCCTCCACCTGGGCTGGACGACGCGAGCGATGTGTTCGGACTACTTTTCCCTCCGTCGACCACCCTCACCCTCCTCACCACTGCCTCAATGACCCAAAGCATCCCTCCCCTCAGATCTGGTTTAATAGGCTGGCCGGAGCGGTGGGATCACTCCCACTAGTTAGCTAGAGAGAAGGGGGTGCGGCCGTGGTGCGAGTCACCCCTTGCTGCACCAGGACGACAAGAGTGGTCTCTTCGGGCTACTTTTCCCTCCGTCGCCCTGGTCTGGTAAGGAATGACCCGCTGCCCGAACGACCGCACGACCCCTCTCCATAACTCTGGTTTCAGCCGTGAGCCGATGCGTGCACACAGGGGCTACCGCTGTGCCGTTAAGGTGCACTTCCCCTCCGCCCACGGGTCGACCCACGGTGCCCCGGCTGGTACAAACCCGCCCCCTTACGCACCTTCTACTAGTGTGCAAGTAGGGAGGCAGGGGTGTACTGCGGCGAAACTTGCAATAACCGAGTCCTCGCAGTCTCTTCCCCAGGTGACCCCCACCGACTATCGATCCTGCCGAAGACTACCGATCAATCCGATCCCGCCGGTCCCTTCAACCGACCCCGCACGAAACGAGCCGCCGGTGTCCAGGTAAACCACATAGCCCGTCTACTTCCCCTCCCACCATGGCCCTGGAACGCGGTCCGTAGCCCACCGCCGCTGCCGTCGCATCTTCGCCCCTTGGTGCCGCCGCTGCTTCCATCCCATCGGTGCTACGCCGACCGTTGGCCTGTCGCCATCCTACCGCCGTTAAGCTGCTGCTTCTGTCCCGCCGCTACTACGACGACCGTTGGCAGTCCGCCATCGTACCACCGTTAAGCCGCTGCTTCCTTCCCGCCGCTTATACGACGACTGGTGGCCGTCCGCCATCCTACCGCCGTTAAGCCGTTGCTTCCATCCCACCGCTGCTTCGCCGACCGCCGTTCAGAATCCGTGCTGATTCCGCCGCTGCTTCCATACCGCCGTACCAATCCGTCCGTTACCCGACCACCGTTCAACCGTCCTGCCAAACCTCCTCTGGTCCGACGATCGTTAGCCGCCGCTCAGCTCCCTCGCCGTCTTGCGATGGCGAGCTGCTGCCGTCCTAAAACCTCCAGCCGTGTGTGCGTGTGTTCGTAACACATAAATATTGTGTATTTATTCAGTAGGGGTTTGTGGGACCTTTACTCGACTCTGGATTGACTGAGCGTTACCCCAGCCTTAGACAAAACCCACCTCCTAAATGGCGCCTGAGCAGGGACCTTCCTCCGTAGATGACAGTGGAAAACCAAATACAACAACCATCAACACTGGCGGGGCAGGTCGACGAACACACCACCAGAAACAACAAAAACACCGACCCCCGAAGGTATGATGCTGAACACCGACTCACTCGGCTGGATCTACTTATTGAAAATGGAGAGGCTGATAGAGGAGTGTAAGAAGCATAGCATTCCTGTGGAAGGCCAAACTGCAGCCGATCTGCGCCGCGCACTGAGCACGTACGTACAAATAAAACGCACGAGAAAATCAAGCGAAGACCTACTGAAGGAGTTGGAGAAGGAAGTAGAAGAGGACGAAGGGAGACCAGCTAAACTAGCAACACCGACACTAAACATCACCCCAACACAACCGACCAAGTCAATACCCGCCATCCAGGTACAAAATCCCCACTCGCATGCGCATGAGAGAGCACGCGCACCACTGAAACGAGACGAAATGAGCGCCGGTGAGCTAATACCGTTCGCCACTGGAATCTGCATTTTTCGGGAGAGGAGTTGCTGTGCGAATTTCTGGAGAGGATAGAGGAGCTCGCCGAATGTTACCGCATCCCCGTCGACCGGCTCTTCCTAACGCTGCCGGAACTACTACGTGGCAAAGCACTCCAAAGGTACCGCATCCGTAAGCAACAAATCAACCATTGGAGCGATTTTCGAAGGGAGGTCGAACATTTTTTCCTACCTAAGCGTCATCTTCAGCATTTAGAAGAGGCCATCCGACTACGCAGGCAACAAGGCCGAGAAGAAGCCAAGGCCTACGTCCTCGCATTGGAAACGCTGATCCGCCAGCATCCGAAAATGTGCAAGGAAAACCACCTCAAGCGAATATACGATGGCGAATACATACGGATAACCATCGAGGGCATGAGCGTGCGCGCGCTAGTGGACACCGGCGCCACCCTTTGATACGTCGATGAGTTAAACCGAAATCACCTCGAGAGTAACAACATCAAACCACGTCTTAACAGGTGAAGCGTCCAATTGGCAGACCAGACGTGTGTCTTTAGTTCGAATTCCTACCAAGCAAGGATTACGTATCAAGGACGAACGACTAACACAATGATGTCCGTCATCCCGAACCTGGCTGAACGGATGATCTTAGGAATGTACTTTTTACGGGAAAGGGGAATCACCCTCATGCTAGATGGCCAGCCGTTAGAAGTCACTTTGATCAGAAGAACAGCCAAGTTAGACACACTATGTGCAATGACCAGCCGGGAACACGTGAACAATGGCCAAAATCCGGAGCAGGAAGCTTTTTCAGCGCACCACAGGAAGCGATTGAGCAAAACCGTTAGCCCAATTACCGCAGCCGAACATTCGACCATTCGTAAGCATAACTGACCGCTGAAGCAACGCTTCTACCCCCTTTACCCGGCTATACAAAAATACAACTTGGATAAAGAGTACCGAAAAAGAGCGCGGAACGGGATATGCAATGCGCTCTCCCACCGCCCGTTACAAAACACCGAACCAGACATATTTTACACAATAAAAAGCGACAGAGAAGATCCCGGTGAGAATATTGGCAACGGTGAAATAACCGCGGCCATGGGAAATAGTAACAACCGACTTCGTGCCACCACTACCACGTTCCAAGCAAAGAAGCACTTACCTCCTCGCCATGATCTACAAATTCTGCAAGTGGGTGGAGTTAATCCCGGCGCGCCAAGCATAAATGGCAACGTGCTCAAAGCGCTACAAGAAAGGGACATATAACGACTTTGTTGTCCGAAAACCTTCCTTACAGACAATGGGAAGCAATTCGGCGGAAAAGCGTTAGCACCGTTACTGAGCGACCACCGCGCATGGGATTAGGAGATTCCACAAATGACACTTGCAGTAAATACGGTCAGCAAAGAGTGTACAAAGTCATCTTCAGCATACATAAACATAGGCGAAATAAAGCGACGTCAGAGCGGGTGCACACGGAGGGAGCAGTACCAGTGGCCAGCCAACCGATCGGAAGTTCAAAGGGTATACATTTGTTTTTTTTTGGCGCGCATTCTACCGAACACCTGATGGTCATGATGAAATCACAACCCGAGGAAGATGGAAAAAAAGAAGAAAATTATGTATTATAATAAATTGGATGAATTGAAATATACTCTGTTAGTTGTAAGACCAATGAAATGTAATTACATTTCCGTTATACAACTGAATTAAAAACGTGCATGTAAACATTAACTCTGTTAGATATAAGTGTAATGACTCCGTATACTTGAGAAAAAAGGAAAAAAAAAATTACTAATAAAGTGCTTCGCCCACGGGCATAAGACTTAGGCCATGCTTGGAGATCTGTTTTTCCCCACCGCAGCTTTCTGACAACCGAAGTGGGAGGGGAACTGTAACGTAGCGTTACAATAACATAACCCCCTGTACTTCCTTTTTCACTTTAACATGAACCCCCTGTACTTCTTTTTCTATAGCATAGCCAACAACCACTATGGTAAACAACCACACGTTACCAACGACTGATGGCAAACCAATTGTGTGTTTCGTCAACACACCACACAAGAAAATCAAAATAATGGTGTATTGGTTTCTCAACCATTTTGCGGCACCACCCGTATAAAAACAGCGAATTTGCATTTTGCAATTCAGTCCTCGCAGGTGAGCCAGCGGGAGTGTTTGCCTTTTTAAAAACAAAATAACCAATCCGGCTAGCTAGCTGAGTGGCAGGGCTGCCGTCATGGCGCGAGTCACCCTCCACCAGGGTTGGACGACGCGAGTGGTGTCTTCGGACTACTTTTCCCTCCGTCGCCCACTTTGGTGATTGAGCGGCCCGCCACCTCAATGACCAGCTAACACCTTCCCCCTCAGCTCGGGCTGAACGGAAGGGGCGCGGGTCACCCCCCACATGGGCTGGACGACGCGAGTGGTGTCTTCAGACTACTTTTCCCTCCATCGCCCACCCTGGTGTTGAGCGGCCCGCTGCCCCAATGACCCAAATCACCCCTCCCCCTCAGCTCTGATTTAATAGGCTGGCCGGAGCGGTGGGACCACTCCCACTAGTTAGCTAGGGAGAAGAGGGTGCGGCCGTGGCGCGAGTCAGCCCTTGCTGCACCAGGACGACAAGAGTGGTGTCTTCGGGCTACTTTTCCCTCCGTCGCCGTGGTCTGTTGGAGTCAAAGGCGTTTCAATTATTCATTACTGACTCGATAAAGCAGTGAGTGGTCAAAACCTACGCTAAAATATGTGACCCGGCCTATGCAAAGGTGGCTTATGACTAAAAAAAAAAAAATAATGCAAAAGGAAAACTAATAAGAAACTGAAGAAATGCATTGTTTACCTTTAACAGCTGTTTCTTTTTTGGGTCATAGGCCGGGTCACATATTGTGTTCATTTATTTCACAACCCGTGTAATTATTTTCCATTGTTTCACACGCTGTGACATTACTTACTTACTTATTTGGCGCTTAACCGTCTAAATGGTTATGGCCATCCAACAAGGCGCGCCAGTCGCTCCTTCGCTCCGCCAACCGGCGCCAATTGGTCACACCAAGGGAGTTTAAATCGTCTTCCACCTGGTCCTTCCAACGGAGTGGAAGCTTCTTTTCCAGCTTGGAGTAAGCAGAACTAACAGCGCGGGTGTTTAGGCCGATGATATCAATGTCATCAGCATATGCCAGTAATTGCACGCTTTTATAGTATATTGTTCCAGTGCGGTTAAGTTCTGCAGCTAGTATAATTTTCTCCGGCATCAAATTGAAGAAATCGCACGATAGGGGGCCACCCTGTCTGAAACCTCGTTTAGTTTCGAACGGCTCGGAGAGGTCCTTCCCAATTCTGACTGAGCTGATGGTGTTGCTCAACGTCATTTTGCACAGCCGTATAAGTTTTGCGGGGAAACCAAATTCAGACATAGAGGCATATAGGCAGCTCCTTTTCGTGCTGTCGAAGGCGGCTTTAAAGTCGACGAAGGGGTGATGTGTGTCGATTCTCTTTTCACGGGTTTTTTCCAAGATTTGGCGCATTGTGAAAATCTGGTCGATGGTAGATTTACCAGGTCTGAAGCCGCACTGATAAGGTCCAATCAGCCGGTTCACGGTGGGCTTCAATCTTTCGCACAATACACTTGAAAGGACCTTATATGCGATATTAAGAAGGCTGATTCCACGATAGTTGGTGCATTTTGCAGTATCCCCCTTCTTGTGGACTGGGCAAAGAACACTTAGATTCCAACCGTCGGGCATGCTTTCGTCCGCCCATATTTTGCTAAGAAGCTGCTGCATGCGCCTTACCAACTCCTCGCCGCCGAACTTGAATAGCTCCGCAGGCAATCCATCAGCGCCCACGGCCTTGTTGTTTTTCAATCTGGTTATTGCTATTCTAACTTCGTCATAATCGGGCGGGGGGACATATATTCCATCATCATCGATTGCGGGATCGGGTTCTTCATCTCTGCGCGGTGAATTGCTGCCTCCATTTAGGAGAGCAGAGAAGTGTTCCCTCCATAATCTAAGCACTCTCTGGACATCAGTTACAAGGTCGCCGTTTTCATTCCTACAGGAGTTTGCCCCGGTCTTAAAACCTTCCGTCTGTCGCCGTATTTTTTGGTAGAATTTTCGGGCGTTATTCCTGGTGGCTAGCAGCTCAAGCTCCTCGCACTCACGCCTTTCTGCTTCTGCTTTTTTATTCCTGAAAAGGCGTCTCGCTTCCCTTTTCAACTCACGATAGCGTTCACACACTCCTCTTGTCGCGCTCGCTTTTAACGTAGCCCTGTAGGCAGCGTCTTTTCTTTCGGTTGCAACGCGGCATTCTTCATCATACCAGTTGTTTTTTCGTGGCCGCCGGTAACCAATTTTTTCCTCGGCGGCAGTATGAAGTGCTTTGGAGATATGCTCCCACTGCTCCGGTATTCCTTCAGGATGAGTTGTGCCCTCAGAGAGCAGGTGTGAGAGTCGAGTTGCGAAATCATTGGCAGTCTGTTGTGATTGAAGCTTTTCGACGTCTAGCTTTCCTTGTGTTTTTTGTTCCTTGTTTTTAGCCGCGTTGAGGCGGGTGCGTATTTTGGCTGCAACGAGATAATGGTCCGAATCGATGTTAGGTCCTCGGATCGTTCGCACATCTAAAACACTGGAGGCATGCCGTCCATCTATCACAACGTGATCGATCTGATTGCGAGTATTTCGATCAGGAGACAGCCATGTAGCTTGATGTATCTTTTTATGCATGAACCTCGTGCTTGATATGACCATGTTTCGAGCACCGGCAAAGTCAATCAGCCTCAGTCCGTTAGGAGAAGTTTCATTGTGTAGGCTGAACTTTCCGACTGTAGGGCCAAAAACACCTTCTTTGCCCACCCTGGCGTTAAAGTCGCCAAGCACGACTTTTATATCATGACGGGGGCAGCGCTCGTATGTGCGTTCTAATTGTTCATAAAAAGTGTCTTTCACCTCATCGTCTTTCTCCTCTGTCGGCGCATGGGCGCAGATGAATGATATATTAAAACATTTTGCTTTTATTCGAATAGCGGCGAGACGCTCGTCCACAGGCGTGAACGCCAGCACTTGGCGACAAAGTCTCTCTCCCACCACGAATCCGACGCCGACACAATTCATACAAAAATCAAGTAGGGAAGGTAAATTCGGGTGTAACCGAACATTACATACTCAGCTGGGAGCTATGGAGACAAAATAAGGGAAAATCACCATTGGGAAAATGAACCTAGGGTAACCCTGGAATGTGTTTGTATGACACGAGTATCAAATGGAAGGTATTAAAGAGTATTTTAAGGGGGAGTGGGCCACAGTTCTATAGGTGGCGCCATTTAGGGATATCGCCATAAAGGTGGACCAGGGCTGACTCTAGAATTTGTTGGTACGATATGGGTATCAAATGAAAGTTGTGAATGAGTATTTTAAAAGGGCGTGAGTAAGGTAGAAGGGGGAGGCTTCGACATGAGGGAGGCTTCGACTTTTTCAAATTTGGCCGCCGTTATTACTGCCATTGTTCTTATTCCACGAATAAACAGTAACCAAATTGATTGTGACGCTGTCATGAAAGCTATTCAGTGCTTGTTCAACGGCGATAGTATGCAGACGAAATTTTTTTCTTTTGAAAAGTGTTGATGTAAAAATTGCTGGTAAGTATTCGCGTGTAAAGTGTACAATATAGAATATATAACATGAGTTTTCTGCCCATTAATATTGCAATAAAATTAAGATTTATTGCTTTTAAAGACTTTTTCAATAACACTAAGATGTATTTTTTGGAGCGAAATATCTGAAATAAGTGCACGGGGGAGGGTTCGACAATATGTTTTGGGAGGCTTCGACAATTTGTCTTTTACACTGGTGTAGTCGTGGAAGTTGAAAATTCGACGTGCGTCGCGAAATTCCCCAGACGTCAAAGTAAACCCCAATATTTCTATGAACCGATTGTAGAAGACAGACACTTGGTTTCAAAGCGGGATATAATACGTATATTGCCCACACCTGAACATCCACCACGAACTTCACGCGCGCAAAGCAAGTTTATTTTTAACTTTGATTTTTAAAATTTAGATGTTCGTTAAAAGTACAGTTATACTTTATTTTATGCTTATGTTTTATGTTTTATGTTTTTTTTCGAAAAATTTGTTACTGTATTTAAATAAATACCATCAAATATGAATTAAAAATCGTATTTATAGTTTTTTCCAACACCCTTTTTTTATTTTGCTGGTTAAATTGCTATATTTGATAAATGTCGAAACCTCCCATCCAATGTCGAAGCCACCCAGTGGACTGACGAAGCCCTCCTGAAAAAGGGAGGCTTCGTCATATTTTTTGTTTTTGGTTATTTGATTATAACTTAAAAAAAAAACATGTGGAATATTAACCACAAATCCGAAGTGTCATAAACATACATGGCATCAATAATTATGAAAGGAGTTATCTATTTCTCATTCTAGTTTCTCTAAAAAAATCATTTTCTCTTAACCTGTCGAAGCCTCCCCCCTCTACCCTATTAATTCTATAGATGGGCGCCTTTTCGAGATATCGCCATTAAGGTGGACCAGGGGTGACTCTAGAATTTGTTTGTACGATATGGGTATCAAATGAAAGGTGTTAATGGGTGTTTTAAAAGGGCGTGGACCTTATTTCTGTAGGTGGACGCCATTTAGAGATATCGCCCTAAAGGTGGACCAGGGGTGACTCTAGAATTAGTTTGTACGATATGGGTATCAAATGAAAGGTGTTAATGAGTATTTTAAAAGCGAGTCGGTCTTAGTTCTATAGGTGGACGCCCTTTCGAGATATCGCCATAAAGGTGGACCAGGGTTGACTCTAGAATGCGTTTGTACAATATGTGTATCAAACGAAAGGTGTTAATGAATATTTTAAAAAGGGGGTGGGCCTTAGTTCTATGGGTGGACGCCTATTCGGGATATCTCCATAAAGGTGGACCAGGGGTGACTCTAGAATTTGTTTTGTACGATATGGGTATCAAATGAAAAGTATTAATGAGTATTTTAAAAGGGAGTGGGCCTTAGTTCTATATGTTGACGCCTCCCCAATGTTTTGGGAAGTGGTATCTATGTTTATGGTCCTTTGCCGGATATAGATCCGGTAACAAGCACCATTAAGTTACTAGCCCGATCATCTTGGGAACGATTTATATGACCACAGTAAACCTTCTTGGTTATCCCGCCTCACCCCACCCCTTATTATATGTATAATACATTCATATTTGTAACAGGATTCCCCTCGCGTGGGCGAGGTTGACAATTGGGTTGCGGAAGCTCTGAAGTTATAAAGCTATTAATTGCGCTTATCAACCCCTTGAATTCATATTATCACGTAGCTGGCGTAAAATGGCAGGCTGAATTTGGAATGGACTTTTTTGTAAGGAGCTATATGAGGTTCAGTCCTAACACCTCCAGTAAAATGTGGAATTGGGGAAAGAGGGCGTGGCACCTTCCCTACAAATGTGATTTTTCAGAACTATGGCTGCTGTACAAACTTAGGTTATTATAACAGCTAAAGTTTGACTACAGAGTTGTTTGGCTGTTATTACTTTTGGATGTTTTGTAATCTTCCGCCGTTATATTTTTTGTTAACTTCGGTCTATCCGCATCTTCTATCTATATATATATATATATATATATAAAGTTAAAATTATGAATTTTTGTATGTAGGTATCAATCGGGTTGCGTCCTAAACGGATCGGCCGGTCAGAACTAAGTTTGAATCACCCACTAGAAACCTTCCAAAGATGGTCATAGGATAAACATAATTTCAATATAAAAAAGAGGGTGGCACCTGGCATACAAACGGAATGCTTGATACAGCATAACTCTGAAAGTTTCATGCAAGAACATTGAACTCCAGTAAAGAGTTAAATTGGATCAATCCCTAACATCACTAAGAAAATAAGGGGTGAGTAAGAAGGCGCGTGGCACCTCCCATACAAATGGAATGCTGAAAATTTTTATGGAGCTATATGACGTTAAGTCCTAACAGCACCAGTAATATATGGAATTGAAAAAAAAGACAATTGGGACATTCAGAACTATGGCTGCCTTAAAAACTTAGGTTATGTCAACACGTAAAGTTTTATTGCAGAGTTGGGTTTGGTTGTTATTCCTTTAGTATTATTTTATGTTATCTTTTGGGTTGGTTTTGGATATGCATGGAGGAACCGGAAAAAACATTTCTGTTTAATTTTATATTAATTGATGTAATTTTAAGGTGAAACGATCATCCCAAAAGTGGTGCTATCCTGTTACTTGCTGGAACAGCCGCAGTTGAAGCAAATGCGTGCTTCTTTGTCTATAGACGGCTTTACGTACAAAAATTTACTCTTTTTAGAAATATGAGAGGGCATTTTGGCGGAAACATTTCAGCAGCAGCTTTTGCTAAATAACTTCTTGAAATTAGTTATGGCAAAATTCCTATTTCTTTACTAACAGATTTGATTTCTTTTCCTCCAAGTTTTTGAGAAATTATGACATCACCTGCCGATTTAATATCTAATGTTTCTTCCAAATATTGAATCTATCTTTACAAACTATAAATTGCTTTGAGAAAAGGCATTTTAGGCACCTTAAAATGAGGATGTTAATATCACTAGAACCAAGAAAACTTATCACTCTATTAACACAGTCGTGGAAGATTCCCAAGCTGTGCATGTATGTATTGAGTTTATTAGCTCTTTTGAGCCAACAGAAATTTCTCCTCATCGATTGATCCTTAAAAAGGGCCCATAATATCATAATATTTATGCTTCCTTATTTCGATTCTCCACGCTTATGTAGTGGGACAAGGCTTTTCGTCACAAAACTTTTACGAATGTCATTGAAGCAATTCATTTTATCGGAAAATTTCGAAAACAAAAAAGGTTAAAAACCAAGGATTCCATTGATAACGATAGATTTGTCTTTTCAATTTTAAATGCCTCAAATTTCCTATCCCTATCAATGAAGCTCAAGGACGATCATTGGGTGCGAATCAAGGGATTGATGAGCGCAATACAAACCTTTATAGCTTCAGAGCTTATGCAACTCAATTGTCAACCTCACCTACGCGCGGGGAATCCTGTTATAAATATGATTATATCATACAACCAAAGTCATTAGCTGTAGCAGAAGTCAATCTTACCAACTCATGTTTTACCTATGGCCAGTTACGCGTAGCTTGCATATTTTTATAGAAACGTGGGGTTAAACCCACGGGCATAAGCTAGTCTACTATATTTGTTGCTTTTTTAAAAGCTCCTTTGAATTATTTCTGGTATACATCAGCGGGATTTTCTCCTATTCTAAGACATTTCATTTCCCCGATGAGTTCTTGGGTTTTGGTTATATATTCCTCTTTTACGATTAGCACAGTTGTGACGGTTTTTCCTACGTTTTTTTTTTATGCTCAGTTGAGCAGAGCTCACAGAGTATATTAACTATGATTGGTATAAAGGAATCGAGATAGATATAGACTTCCATATATCAAAATCATCAGTATCGAAAAAAAATTTGATTGAGCCATATCCGTCCGTCCGTTCGTCCGTCCGTCTGTCCGTTAACACGATAGCTTGAGTAAATTTTGAGGTATCTTGATGAAATTTGGTGTATAGGTTCCTGGGCACTCATCTCAGATCGCTATTTAAAACGAACGATATCGGACTATAACCACGCTCACTTTTTCGATATCGAAAATTTCGAAAAACAGAAAAAATGCGATAATTCATTTCCAAAGGCAGATAAATCGATAAAAGTTGGTCGGTGGGTTGAACTTATGACCCAGAATAGAAAATTTGTAAAAATTTGGACAATGGGCGTGGCACCGCCCACTTTTAAAAGAAGGTAATTTAAAAGTTTTGCAAGCTGTAATTTGGCAGTCGTTGAAGATATCATGATGAAATTTGGCAGGAACATTACTCCTATTACTGTATGTATGCCTAATAAAAATTTGCAAAATCGGAGAACGGCCACGCCCACTTTAAAAAAATATTTTTTTTAAAGTCAAATTTTAACAAAAAATTCAATATCTTTACAGTATATAAGTAAATTATGTCAACATTCGACTCAAGTAATGATATTGTGGAATAAAATACAAAAATAAAAGAAAATTCCAAAATAGGCGTGGCTTCGCCTTTTTCAATTAATATGTCTAAGATACTTTTAATGCCATAAGTCGAAAGAAATTTAACAATCCTTGTGAAATTTGGTAGGGGCTTAGATTCTAGGACGATAACTCTTTTCTGTGAAAGAGGGCGAAATAGGTTGAAGCCACGCCCAATTTTTTTACACAGTCATCCGTCTGTCCTTCCCGCTCGGCCGTTAATACTATAACTTGAGCAAACATCGATATATCTTTACTAAACTCAGTTCTCGTACTTATCTAAACCCACTTTGTATTGGTGTAAAAAATGGCCGAAATCCGACTAAGACCACGCCCACTTTTTCGATACCGAAAGTTACGAAAAATTTAAAAAATGCCATAATTCAATACCTAATACGAAAAAAGGGATGAAACATGGTAATTGGATTGGTTTATTGACGCAAAATATAACTTTAGAAAAAAAATATGTAGGGCGAAATCAAAAGCCGTTGGAATCTTGGCAGGAATACTGTTCGTGGTATTACATATATAAGTAAATTAGCGATACCCGACAGATGATGTTCTGGGTCACCCTGGTCCACATTTTGGTCAATATCTTGAAAACGCCTTCAGATATACAACTAGCACCACTCCCTTTTAAAATACTCATTAACACCTTTCATTTGATACCCATATCGTACAAACAAATTCTGGAGTCACGCTGAGCCACATTTATGGCGATATCTCGAAAAGGTATCCACCTATAGAACTAAGGCCTACTCCCTTTTAAAATACTCATTAATACCTTTCGTTTGATACCCATACCGTACAAACAAATTCTAGAGTCACCCCTGGTCCACCTTTATGGCAATATCTCGAAAAGGCGTCCACCTATAGAACTAAGGCCCACGCCCATTTAAAATACTCATTAACACTTTTCATTTGATACCCAAATCGTACAAACAAATTCTAAAGTCACCCCTGGTCCACCTTTATGGCGATATCTCGAAAAGGCGTCCACCTATAGAAGTAAGGCCCACTCCCTTTTAAAATACTCAGTAACACCTTTCGTTTGATACCCATATCGTAAAAATAAATTCTAGAGTCACCCCTGGTCCGCCTTTATGGCAACTAAGGCCCACTCCCTTTTAAAATACTCATTAACACCTTTCATTTGATACCCATATCGTACAAACAAATTCTAAAGTCACGCTGGTCCACCTTTATGGCGATATCTCGAAAAGGCATTCACCTATAAAACTAAGGCCCACGCCCTTTTAAAATACTCATTAACGCCTTTCATTTGATACCCATATCGTACAAACAAATTCTAGAGTCGCCCCTGGTCCACCTTTTTGGCGATATCTCGAAAAGACGTCCACCTATAGAACTAAGGCCCACGCCAGTTAAAAGTACTCAATAACACCTTTCGTTTGATACCCATATCGTACAAGCAAATTCTAGAGTCACCCCTGGTCCACCTTTATGGCGATATCTCGAAAAGCCTTCCACCTATAGAACTAAGGCCCGCGCCCTTTTAAAATACTCATTAACGCATTTCATTTGATACCCATATCGTACAAACAAATTCTAGAGTCGCCCCTGGTCCACCTTTTTGTCGATACCTCGAGAAGACGTCCACCTATAGAACTAAGGCCCACGCCAGTTAAAAATACTCATTAACACCTTTCGTTTGATACCCATATCGTACAAGCAAATTCTAGAGTCACCCCTGGTCCACCTTTTTGGCCATATCTCGAAAAGGCGTCCACCTATAGAACTAAGGCCCACTCCCTTTTAAAATACTCATTAACATCTTTCATTTGATACCCATATAGTACAAACAAATTCTAGAATCGCCCCTGATCCACCTTTATGGCGATATCTCGAAAAGGCGTCCACCTATAGAACTAAGGCCCACTCCCTTTTAAAACACACATTAATATCTTTCATTTGATACCCATATCTTACAAACAAATTCTAGAGGCACCCCTGTTCCACCTTTATGGCGATATCTCGAAAAGGCGTCCACCTATGGAACTAAGCCCACGCCCTTTTAAAATACTCATGAACACCTTTCATTTGATACCCATATCGTACTGTAACGAATTTGCTGCAAATTCCTCTTATTTGCCCTTTTGCTAGGTTCGTATCGCTAAACTGTTGAATAAATAACTCCAATATTGAATAATGGAAAAATGGCCTTTATTAAAATACTTCACAATAACACTCAAACTGTGCAACGAATAGCTTAATAACCAAACTGATAGCTCAAATGAAACTCCACTATTCAAAATAATACTGCTATTGCTCGCTAGATATCGTCTTAGTCGTAACTGCTTGACAACTCAAATCAAACTCTACTATTGGCCGCCAGATCGCGTGCTTAATCAATAACTGATTGATTGCTCAACTCAAACTGAATTTCAGCGCCTCTACATCTGTTGCCTTTTATACCCTTTGGTTTCCTCGTTCGCATTTTTCCAGAATCTACTAGAATTGTCCATGAGCTCTCAAACTTCTCAGCTATATGCATGTGTTTGCGCATTAACTCTCCGCTGCTCGTATTCGTACATGGTACATATGTGTAGACGCAATTATTTATTCGTTTATGTAGATACATAAAGATTGAATTATTGATGTGAATGTTTGTAGTTTACAGTCTCTCGCGCGCACATAGGTGTATAAGTAAATGCATCTGTGTGTGACATCTCTCAGCTGCCTTATATATGTGTATACATGATTTGATTATTGACGTAAATATCGCTTAGCATGGCCTTAGTGATGGTATAGCTTAGTGATGCTAATATCCGTGCACTTCCCTCCACCTAAGTCTGATCGTCCCGATCAGACAAATCTCCCGATCTAACTGCCGCTAGCATCTCCAAATGTACCACTCTTCTAATCCGTGGTTTCCCAGTGGTTTGTATGCGGTAGATGGTATCACTGATCTTCTTCACAACTTTGTACGGGCCTTCCCAACTGCACCGAAATTTGGCTGGAACACCTTTCCGCCGGTGAGGGTTGTTTAACAGTACCAAATCTCCCGCCAAGAAACCTTCCGAATTAAAGTTCTTGTCATGCAAGTGTTTCATCTTACTACTCGTTACCCTGGGCCGTTCCTTCACACTCTGTTGTTTGGTCAATGAACCACTTCGTAGAGCTTGCGCTGGACGGATTTGCTTTGCATAATCGGTATCGTTCCCATATTTCACAACAGTAGTGCGCTCCGGCTTGAAACTACCCTCGCATTCTTTCTCGGAAATTCGCTGCTTCGTTTTCCTGCGTCTTTTAGGTTTTGTCAATGCCAGTGTTTCTCTCGAAGGTACGTTTGATTTTGATTTATTTGGCCCATTCGATCTATCAACCTTTGCCTTTGACTTTCGTGGTCTTTGTCGAGTCTTTTCCACCAGTACCCGATTACTACTGAACCCTTTTTTGAAACTAAAGTTAAGTGGTATGTCCTGATTCTTATAGCGCATAATTTTTTCCGCATATCGATCCTGACGTCATGGTTAACCAAGAAGTCCACTCCCAATATGACTTCATCAACGATCTCCGCCACAACGAATTTGTGTAGAACCATGACTTTTCCAATTAATACCTCACATACCACTTCGCCTTGGACTTGATTATACTCGCCTGTGACCGTACGCAACCTTGCTCCAGGTAATGACTTTACTCTCCTGTAGACCAAATCAGATCGGATCAAGGAATGAGATGCCCCCGTATCTACAGTCAGTACACGCTCTTTACCATCCACATTCCCTCTGATGGTAAGACTGCTTGATTTCCTTCCAATCTGCGACACAGATATCACAGGACATTCAATAGCCGGGGCAACTTTTCGTTCTTTACATCCGACACGCTCTTGCTCATTTCCGCCAGCTTTGCGTTTACGGCCACCCACATTGTTGGAACTATTGGGACCAAGATCGCAATGACGTGCAATGTGACCTGGGTTGCCGCACTTGAAACATTTAATAACTCCGGCATTTTTCTGTTGTGATCCCTTCAGTGCTTCCAAAATTGTGTCTACCCAATCTGGTCTTTCCACTTCCACACGATGAGCTTTGTATGCTGGTTTACTCAATAGTGAGGTTGTTTCCTGAGTCAATGCATGTGATACCGTTTCAGCAAATGTCAGCTTTGGGTTTGCATATGTAGCTCGCTTCGTTTCCACGTCCCGTATGCCATTTATGAAACTCTGGATTTTTACCCTCTCGGTGTATTCCACGGGTACGTCCGCATTTGCGAGATGAGCTAACCTTTCAACATCCGAGGCAAACTCCTGCAAAGTCTCATTCGCTCGTTGGTGACGGTTTTGCAACTCAATTTGGAATATCTGTTTCCTATGCTCGCTTCCATAACGTCGTTCTACAGCAGCCATCAATGTTTCATAACTGTTCCGTTTTTACTCTGGAATCGTCTGTAAGATTTTCGCTGCAGGCCCTTTCAATGCCACGAACAGTGCAGCAACTTTATCTTCCGCATTCCAGTTGTTCGCTGCTGCGGTCTTCTCAAACTGTAGCTTAAATACCTGGAAAGGAACAGAACCGTCAAAGGATGGTGTTTTTACCTTTGGATTACTCGCTGAAACTGCTGGACGATTTAATTGTAACTGCTCCATACGACCAAATCCATCACCAAATCAAATCATCGACTTCTGCCTGAAATTGAGCAATTTTTGCATCCTGCGCTTCCAGCTTTGATGTTACCCTTGCTTCCTGTGCTTCTAACTGTGAAGACATTTGTGCCACCTGCAATGATAAGCGCTCCTTTTGTTCTTCCATCTTTGATGTTATGCGTGTCTCTTGCGATTCCAGTTGTGAAGAAATTTGTGTCGATATTTCTGGAATACGTGTTTCTTGTGCTTCAATCTTCGATGTTATGCGTGCTTCCTGCGATTCCAATTGTGATGACATGTTGGTAGATATTTGTGATGACATTTCGGACATTTGTGCCGATATTGCAGCCAATATCATGTTCAGGTCTGTGTTCGCCATTGTTTGCGGTGTTTCTTCATTTTTGTTATTTCCTCGCCATCAAGATGAAAGTCATACTCTTCCACATTAATTCATTCTGCTTTCATTACCTCTCGTAGCCGTGCCTGAAGTTCAAGTTTAACGCCGCTTGTATTCAATCCACGGCTCCCCAACTCCTTCTTCAGTTGCTGGATCTTTAATTCACTGAACTTTGCCATGTCCTTGTTGTCCTCTGGAACTTATTCAACAATCCCACTTCTGACACCAATTGTAACGAATTTGCTGCAAATTCCTCTTATTTGCCCTTTTGCTAGGTTCGTATCGCTAAACTGTTGAATAAATAACTCCAATATTGAATAATGGAAAAATGGCCTTTATTAAAATACTTCACAATAACACTCAAACTGTGCAACGAATAGCTTAATAACCAAACTGATAGCTCAAATGAAACTCCACTATTCAAAATAATACTGCTATTGCTCGCTAGATATCGTCTTAGTCGTAACTGCTTGACAACTCAAATCAAACTCGACTATTGGCCGCCAGATCGCGTGCTTAATCAATAACTGATTGATTGCTCAACTCAAACTGAATTTCAGCGCCTCTACATCTGTTGCCTTTTATACCCTTTGGTTTCCTCGTTCGCATTTTTCCAGAATCTACTAGCATTGTCCATGAGCTCTCAAACTTCCCAGCTATATGCATGTGTTTGCGCATTAACTCTCCGCTGCTCGTATTCGTACATGGTATATATGTGTAGACGCAATTATTTATTCGTTTATGTAGATACATAAAGATTGAATTATTGATGTAAATGTTTGTAGTTTACAGTCTCTCGCGCGCACATAGGCGTATAAGTAAATGCATCTGTGTATGACATCTCTCAGCTGCCTTATATATGTGTATACGTGATTTGATTATTGACGTAAATATCGCTTAGCATGGCCTTAGTGATGGTATAGCTTAGTGATGCTAATATCCGTGACAGTACAAACAAATTCTAGAATCGCCCCTGGTCCACTTTTATGGGGATATCTCGAAGAGGCGTCCACCTATAGAACTAAGCCCACGCCCTTTTAAAATACTCATTAACACCTTTCATTTGATACCCATATCGTAAAAACAAATTCTAGAGCCGCCCCTGGTCCACCTTTATGGCGATATATCGAAAACGCGTCCACCTATAGAACTAAGACCCTCTCAGTCTGTTGCCTTTTATACCCTTTGGTTTCCTCGTTCGCATTTTTCCAGAATCTACTAGCATTGTCCATGAGCTCTCAAACTTCCCAGCTATATGCATGTGTTTGCGCATTAACTCTCCGCTGCTCGTATTCGTACATGGTATATATGTGTAGACGCAATTATTTATTCGTTTATGTAGATACATAAAGATTGAATTATTGATGTAAATGTTTGTAGTTTACAGTCTCTCGCGCGCACATAGGCGTATAAGTAAATGCATCTGTGTATGACATCTCTCAGCTGCCTTATATATGTGTATACGTGATTTGATTATTGACGTAAATATCGCTTAGCATGGCCTTAGTGATGGTATAGCTTAGTGATGCTAATATCCGTGACAGTACAAACAAATTCTAGAATCGCCCCTGGTCCACCTTTATGGGGATATCTCGAAGAGGCGTCCACCTATAGAACTAAGCCCACGCCCTTTTAAAATACTCATTAACACCTTTCATTTGATACCCATATCGTAAAAACAAATTCTAGAGCCGCCCCTGGTCCACCTTTATGGCGATATATCGAAAACGCGTCCACCTATAGAACTAAGACCCTCTCAGTTTTAAAATACTCATTAACACCTTACATTTGATACCCATATCGTACAAACAAATTCTAGAGTCACGCCTGGTCCACCTTTATGGCGATATCTCGAAAAGGCGTCCACCTATAGAACTAAGGCCCACCCCTTTTAAAATACTCATTAACACCTTTCATTTGATACCCATATCGTACAAACAAATTCTAGAGTCACCCCTGGTCCACCTTTATGGCGATATCTCGAAAAGGCGTCCACCTATATAACTAAGGCCTATGGCCTTTTAAAATACTCATTAACACCTTTCATTTGATACCCATATCGTACAAACAAATTCTAGAGTCGCCCCTGGTCCACCTTTATGGGGATATCTCGAAAAGGCGTCCACCTATAGAACTAAGGTCCACGCCCTTTTGAAATACTCATTAACACCTTTCATTTGATACCCATATCGTAAAAACAAATTCTAGAGTCGGCCCTGGTCCACCTTTATGGCGATATCTCGAAAAAGCGTCCACCTATAGAACTAAGCCCACGCCCTTTTAAAATACTCATGAACACCTTTCATTTGATACCCATATCGTTAAAACAAATTCTAGAGTCGCCCCTGGTCCACCTTTATGGCGATATCTCGAAAAGCGTCCACCTATAGAACTAAGACCCTCTCAGTTTTAAAATACTCATTAACACCTTACATTTGATACCCATATCGTACAAACAAATTCTAGAGTCGCCCTGGTCCACCTTTATGGTGATATCTCGAAAAGGCGTCCACCTATAGAACTAAGGCCCACGCCCTTTTAAAATACTCATTAACACATTTCATTTGATACTCATATCGTACAAACAAATTCTAGAGTCGCCCCTGGTCCATCTTTATGGCGATATCTCGAAAAGGCGTCCACCTATAGAACTAAGGCCCACGCCCTCTTAAAATACTCATTAACACCTTTCATTTGATACCCATATCGTACAAACAAATTCTAGAGTTGCCCCTGGTCCACCTTTATGGCGATATCTCGAAAAGGCGTCCACCTATTGAACTAAGTCCACACTCTTTTAAAATACTCATTAACACCCTTAATGTGATACCCATATCTTACAAACAAATTCTAGAGTCGCCCCTGGTCCACCTTTATGGCGATATCTCGAAAAGGCGTCCACCTATAGAACTAAGGCCCACGGCCTTTTAAAATACTCATTAACACCTTTCATTTGATACCCATATCGTACAAACAAATTCTAGAGTAGCCCCTGGTCCACCTTTATGGGGATATCTCGAAAAGGCGTCCACTTATAGAACTAAGCCCACGCCCTTTTAAAATACTCATGAACACCTTTCATTTGATACCCATATCGTACAAACAAATTCTAGAATCGCCCCTGGTCCACCTTTATGGCGATATCTCGAAAAGGCGTCCACCTATAGAACTAAGGCCCACGGCCTTTTAAAATACTCATTAGCACCTTTCATTTGATACCCATATCGTACAAACAAATTCTAGAGTCGCCCCTGGTCCAACTTTATGGGGATATCTCGAAAAGGCATCCACCTATTGAACTAAGTCCACACTCTTTTAAAATACTCATTAACACCCTTCATTTGATACCCAAATCGTACAAACAAATTCTACATTCCGCCCTGGTCCACCTTTATGGCGATATCCCTAAATGGCGCCACCCATAGATCTATGGCCTACTCCCTCTTAACATACTCTTTGATACCTTCCATTTGATACTCATGTCATAAAAACACATGCCAGGTTTACCCTGGGTTCATCTTCCTACATAGTGATTTCCCCTTATTTTGTCTCCAAAGCCCTCAGCTGAGTATGTAATGTTCGGTTACACCCGAACTTAGCCTTCCTTACTTGTTTCTTCTACATTACCTTTTTGTCCTTTCAGCTCTTTGCTTATTATGTCCCTGCGCAAGTATCTTGGCTCCTGTTCCTCCTGTGGTATCAATGATATTGCGATCTCCGCATCTACAATCGCATGCTCCATTTTTCTTAATTTATTTTGGTCCATGAGGATTTCGGCTCCTTGTTTGGTGATGGCCACTGTTGGTCGGTTCACGAGCTTGCCATGAAACTGGTGAGTGTGTTGGTTTTTGTTATACTCTCTTCGTCCTGCCAGCTTATCCAGTTACCGGTTCAGCCACCTATATTTTTATTGTAGTTCTTAACCGACTTCTGTCTTTATGCGGTCGAAGAATTTCATGAATGCAGTTGTAGGTAGTTGTTCTAGCTCATGCTTTAAAAATTCTCTTTCAGCCTTCCTGACTGTTTACTTCTTGCTTTAATATTTGCTAATATAATTGTCTGAGCAAATTTTTGGTCTAACATTCAATTTCAGGCATTGTTTGTTGAAACAAATACTTGTTGTATGTTTTTTAGTAGGCGTCGCTTGTAAACTGTTAGTTCGTGTTCAGGATAAAAGCCTGCCAAGCAATAACTGACTCCTATTGTTTTGTTGATTTTCCGACATGGCAGACGTTGGCCTTTTGCTTGTAGATGAAGGACCTTGACTGTTTTATTGATATTTGCTGGGGAACATTATTTTTGGACCGTGTGATTCGCGAATCGGACTCTGGTATGATCTTTGGATTTTATGTTTTTTGTTGTAATATCTAATGTGTTCCAGTTTATATCATAATTGTCCAAGTTTTAGTATTTTCCTTTTCACTATTTCATTTTGGTTCTCCATGATTCTTCTGAATACATCTACTAGTGTTTCTCTCTTATATGCTTCTTCACGCAAATGTACCAAATGCCTTAATGCTGCATTTTTATGCTGTTGGGGCTGATTCGAGGTCTTATGTATTGTTGCGTCAGTACCCGTTGGCTTTCTATATACATATGTCGTAGCAAAATCTATTGAGTCATATTTAAATTACTTCTTTAGGGTTTTCAGATAATGCAACACCTCTTGAGAAAAGGGATCTGTTGCATAATTAGATTTAAAAAAATTTGCTATGGTATGTGAGAATTTCTGTATGGTATATGACAATTCCTTTATACTAACTTTTCAGTTTGTCTCTGACGGGTACCGCAGAGGAATAGAAATCATGAACCAATAAACAGATCCCGCATTAAAAAATGAGAGAGCAAAAAATCATAGTTAGCTGTGATATAAATTTTCTCGGCGTTACGTCACGCTTTTGACAACGTGTTTTATTGCTGACGCAGTGTTCAGACTTTATTCCAATCGGAGTATTTTGCTCCGCTCTCACCTCCTACTATATTTTTTATCTCAAAGGTTTATTTGGGTCGAGTTGAGAACTAAATAGTATTACTTCGTAATATGTTTTGGTTGAAGCTTTTATTGTATACGTATTAGAAACTGATTATTTACAAGTGACGATTGAATGAAATGACGTGAATTCATTGTATGTGTCTTAAGACATGTTTGTTCACATTTTACTCACAGTTTTTGTACTTTTTTCGTTCGGAATGAGAAAAGAAGGAGTAGAATGTAAACAAAAAATGTGTCCGGGCGAGATCTGTATATCCTGCCAAAATTCTACATACACTTTTTGAAGTTTTATTTAAGAATGAGGTCAGCAAAGCCTGTTTTGCGATAACAGTCGTCAGTTGGAGGCACCAAGAGAGGTCAAATCTTCCTCCAAATATCTTTCCCAACCCAGTGAAGGTTTTCACTTTTCTCTGTTTACAAACTGCTGCAGCGTGTTGGTTCATCCGCATAATATGCCCTAGCTAGCGAAGCTTTTAGATTTTCAATCTCTGCACTATCGTCCTGTCTGCATAAAGCTCATATAGTTCATCATTATAGTTCCTTCGGTACTCGCCGTCGACATCACGAATAGGACTATAAACCTTCCGGAGTACTTTTCTCTCGAATACTCCAAGAGCCATCTCATCTTCTCTAGACACCTTTCATGATTCCGAGCCATACTTCAGGACAGGTATGATGAGTGACTTGTAGAGCGAGAATTTTGTTAGTCGAAAGAGGACTTTACTTTTCAATTGCCTAAAGAAGCACTTGTTGGCAGTTGAAGTTATTCTCCGTTTGATTTCTTGGCCGACATTGTTTTTACTTTGTTTTTTAACGCTGCTTCCCAAATGAAGGAAATCCTTCACAGTCTCGAATTTATATCCGTAAACAGTGACGTGGCTGCAAAGGCCACAATGGCAGAAACTACTTCGTATTGCCCAAAATTCACTGCAAGATCCACTTTTTTTATACCTTTCATGAAAATGAAATGGTATATTAATTTCGTCACGAAACCGAAAATTGTAAGTCCTTAAAGGAAAATAGATAGACCCACCATTAAGTATACCGAAATAATCAGGTTGAAGAGCTGAGTTGTTTTAGCCATGTCCGTCTGTCCGTCTGTCCGTCTGTCCGTCTGTCTGTTTGTATGCAAACTAGTCCCTCAATTTTTGAGATATCTTGATAAAATTTGGTGAGCAGGTGTATTTGGGTGTCCGATTAGACATTTGTCGGAACCGACCGGATCGGACCACTATAGCATATATCCTCCATACAACCGATTTTTCAGAAAAAGAGGATTTTTGTAATATCTTACCCAATTTAACAGATTGAAGC
Source organism: Eurosta solidaginis (assembly GCF_040869045.1). Taxonomy (NCBI): domain Eukaryota; kingdom Metazoa; phylum Arthropoda; class Insecta; order Diptera; family Tephritidae; genus Eurosta; species Eurosta solidaginis. The sequence goes on from NC_090324.1 coordinate 140,833,077, forward strand.
TTCAAACTTCACCATATACTTTCGTATATTGAACATATTGTTGCCTGAAAAAATTTATGAGATCGGTCGTATATATAGTATATATCCCCCACAACCGATTGTTCAGATAAGGAACTTTTCGTAATTACTGCCCTATTTTAAGAGCTAGAGGCTTCAAATTTCAGCGAATGCTTACTTATATAGCATATATTGTTGTCTGAAAAAATCATAAAGATCGGTGGTATATATAGTATATATATGGTGGTATATATAGTATATATATATAGTATATATATATATATTTTCGCAAATTTTAGCCCCATTTTAACAGCTAGAAGCTTCAAATTTCACCGAATATTTACTTATATAGCATATATTGTTGTCTGAAAAAATCATAGAGATCGGTTGTATATATAGTATATATCTCATACAACCGATTTTTCAGATAAGAAACTTTTCGCAATTAAAAAAAAAAAAAAAAAAAAAAACTTTTCACAATTTCTACCCCATTTTAACAGCTATAAGCTTCAAATTTCACTGATTGCTTACGTATATAGCATATATTGTTGTCTGAAAAAATCATAGAGATCGGTTCTATATATAGTATATATCTCATACAACCGATTGTTCAGATAAGAAACTTTTCGCAATTTCTACCCCATTTCAACAGCTAGAAGCTTCAAATTTCACCAACTGCTTACTTGTATAGCATATATTGATGTCTGAAAAAATCATTGAGATCGGTGATATACATAGTATATATCTCATACAACCGATTGTTCAGATAAGAAACTTTGCGCAATTTCTGCCCCGTTTTAACAGTTAGAAGCTTCAAATTTCACAAAATGCTTTCGTATATAGCATATATTGTTGTCTGAAAAAATCATAGAGATCGGTGGTATATATATTATATACTTCATATAAACTGTCATATTGACCCCTTTTTTACGGCTAGAAGCTTCAAGATTCATCAAATTTCATCAAATAATTACGTTTACGTCATATATTTTTGAAATACGTGCTTCGTAGCCATAGTTTTTACATGCAGACCACAAAAAACGTGAAGCTTTGCATCCTCACACAGATTACCTACCTATTTTTATACCTTTCATGAAAATGAAATGGTATATTAATTTCGTCACGAAACCGAAAATTGTAAGTCCTTAAAGGAAAATAGATAGACCCACCATTAAGTATACCGAAATAATCAGGTTGAAGAGCTGAGTTGTTTTAGCCATGTCCGTCTGTCCGTCTGTCCGTCTGTCTGTTTGTATGCAAACTAGTACCTCAATTTTTGAGATATCTTGATAAAATTTGGTGAGCAGGTGTATTTGGGTGTCCGATTAGACATTTGTCGGAACCGACCGGATCGGACCACTATAGCATATATCCTCCATACAACCGATTTTTCAGAAAAAGAGGATTTTTGTAATATCTTACCCAATTTAACAGATTGAAGCTTCAAACTTCACCATATACTTTCGTATATTGAACATATCGTTGCCTGAAAAAATTTATGAGATCGGTCGTATATATAGTATATATCCCCCACAACCGATTGTTCAGATAAGGAACTTTTCGTAATTACTGCCCTATTTTAAGAGCTAGAGGCTTCAAATTTCAGAGAATGCTTACTTATATAGCATATATTGTTGTCTGAAAAAATCATAAAGATCGGTGGTATATATAGTATATATATGGTGGTATATATAGTATATATATAAAGTATATATATATATATTTTCGCAAATTTTAGCCCCATTTTAACAGCTAGAAGCTTCAAATTTCACCGAATATTTACTTATATAGCATATATTGTTGTCTGAAAAAATCATAGAGATCGGTTCTATATATAGTATATATCTCATACAACCGATTGTTCAGATAAGAAACTTTTCGCAATTTCTACCCCATTTTAACAGCTAGAAGCTTCAAATTTCACCAACTGCTTACGTGTATAGCATATATTGATGTCTGAAAAAATCATTGAGATCGGTGATATACATAGTATATATCTCATACAACCGATTGTTCAGATAAGAAACTTTGCGCAATTTCCGCCCCGTTTTAACAGTTAGAAGCTTCAAATTTCACAAAATGCTTTCGTATATAGCATATATTGTTGTCTGAAAAAATCATAGAGATCGGTGGTATATATATTATATACTTCATATAAACTGTCATATTGAACCCTTTTTTACGGCTAGAAGCTTCAAGATTCATCAAATTTCATCAAATAATTACGTTTACGTCATATATTTTTGAAATACGTGCTTCGTAGCCATAGTTTTTACATGCAGACCACAAAAAACGTGAAGCTTTGCATCCTCACACAGATTACCTACCTATTTTTTATTTTATATTTATCTTAAAAATCGTTTAGATATGTTCAAATTTCACCAAATGCTTACGTGTATAGCATATATTGTTGTCTGAGAAAATCATAGATACCGGTGGTATATATAGTATATATCCCATACAACCGATTGTTCAGATAAGAAACTTTGCGCAATTTCTTCCCCATTTTAACAGTTATAAGCTTCAAATTTCACCGATTGCTTACGTATATAGTATGTATTGTTGTGTCAAAAAATCATAGAGATCGGTGATATATATAATATATATATGATGGTATATATAGTATATATATATAGTATATATATATTTTTTTTACGATTTCGGCCCCATTTTAACAGCTAGAAGCTTCGAATTTCACAAAATGCTTACGTATATAGCATATATTGTTGTCTGAAAAAATCATAGAGATCGGTCGTATATATATTATATACTTCATATAAACTGTCATTTTCACCCCTTTTTTACGGCTAGAATCTTCAAAATTCATTAAATTTCATCAAATAGTTACGTTTTCGTCATATATTTTTGAAATACCTGATTCGTAGTCATAGTTTTTACACGCAGACCACAAAAAACCTGAAACTTTGCATCCTCACACAAAGTACCTACCCGTTTTTTATTTTATATTTATCTTAAAAATCGTTAAGGTATGTAGATCTGTTCACTATATATTTCTTATCTTATACATCCGATTATTCGGAGATTACGAACGGGATAAGATTATTGTTCAGTCCCATTCATGAAAGGTATGAAGTCTTCGGCACAGCCGAAGACAGTCCCGTTCTTACTTGTTTATTTTATATTTATCTTAAAAATCGTTTAGATATGTTCAAATTTCACCAAATGCTTACGTGTATAGCATATATTGTTGTCTGAGAAAATCATAGATACCGGTGGTATATATAGTATATATCCCATACAACCGATTGTTCAGATAAGAAACTTTGCGCAATTTCTTCCCCATTTTAACAGTTATAAGCTTCAAATTTCACCGATTGCTTACGTATATAGTATGTATTGTTGTGTCAAAAAAGAGATCGGTGATATATATAATATATATATGATGGTATATATAGTATATATATATTTTTTTTACGATTTCGGCCCCATTTTAACAGCTAGAAGCTTCAAATTTCACCAACTGCTTACGTGTATAGCATATATTGATGTCTGAAAAAATCATTGAGATCGGTGGTACACATAGTATATATCTCATACAACCGATTGTTCAGATAAGAAACTTTTCGCAATTTCTGCCCCGTTTTAACAGTTAGAAGCTTCAAATTTCACAAAATGCTTACGTATATAGCATATATTGTTGTCTGAAAAAATCATAGAGATCGGTCGTATATATATTATATACTTCATATAAACTGTCATATTGACCCCTTTTTTACGGCTAGAAGCTTCAAGATTCATCAAATTTCATCAAATAGTTACGTTTACGTCATATATTTTTGAAATACGTGATTCGTAGCCATAGTTTTTACATGCAGACCACAAAAAACGTGAAGCATTGCATCCTCACACAGATTACCTACCTATTTTTATACCTTTCATGAAAATGAAATGGTATATTAATTTCGTCACGAAACCGAAAATTGTAAGTACTTAAAGGAAAATAGATAGACCAACCATTAAGTATACCGAAATAATCAGGTTGAAGAGCTGAGTTGTTTTAGCCATGTCCGTCTGTCCGTCTGTCCGTCTGTCTGTTTGTATGCAAACTAGTCCCTCAATTTTTGAGATATCTTGATAAAATTTGGTGAGCAGGTGTAGACATTTGTCGGAACCGACCGAATCGGACCACTATAACATATATCCTCCATACAACCGATTTTTCAGAAAAAGAGGATTTTTGTAATATCTTACCCAATTTAACAGATTGAAGCTTCAAACTTCACCATATACTTTCGTATATTGAACATATTGTTGCCTGAAAAAATTTATGAGATCGGTCGTATATATAGTATATATCCCCCACAACCGATTGTTCAAATAAGGAACTTTTCGTAATTACTGCCCTATTTTAAGAGCTAGAGGCTTCAAATTTCAGCGAATGCTTACTTATATAGCATATATTGTTGTCTGAAAAAATCATAAAGATCGGTGGTATATATAGTATATATATGGTGGTATATATAGTATATATATATAGTATATATATATATATTTTCGCAAATTTTAGCCCCATTTTAACAGCTAGAAGCTTCAAATTTCACCGAATATTTACTTATATAGCATATATTGTTGTCTGAAAAAATCATAGAGATCGGTTGTATATATAGTATATATCTCATACAACCGATTTTTCAGATAAGAAACTTTTCGCAATTAAAAAAAAAAAAAAAAAAAACTTTTCACAATTTCTACCCCATTTTAACAGCTATAAGCTTCAAATTTCACTGATTGCTTACGTATATAGCATATATTGTTGTCTGAAAAAATCATAGAGATCGGTTCTATATATAGTATATATCTCATACAACCGATTGTTCAGATAAGAAACTTTTCGCAATTTCTACCCCATTTTAACAGCTAGAAGCTTCAAATTTCACCAACTGCTTACGTGTATAGCACATATTGATGTCTGAAAAAATCATTGAGATCGGTGATATACATAGTATATATCTCATACAACCGATTGTTCAGATAAGAAACTTTGCGCAATTTCTGCCCCGTTTTAACAGTTAGAAGCTTCAAATTTCACAAAATGCTTTCGTATGTAGCATATATTGTTGTCTGAAAAAATCATAGAGATCGGTGGTATATATATTATATACTTCATATAAACTGTCATATTGACCCCTTTTTTACGGCTAGAAGCTTCAAGATTCATCAAATTTCATCAAATAATTACGTTTACGTCATATATTTTTGAAATACGTGATTCGTAGCCATAGTTTTGACATGCAGACCACAAAAAACGTGAAGCTTTGCATCCTCACACAGATTACCTACCTATTTTTATACCTTTCATGAAAATGAAATGGTATATTAATTTCGTCACGAAACCGGAAATTGTAAGTCCTTAAAGGAAAATAGATAGACCCACCATTAAGTATACCGAAATAATCAGGTTGAAGAGCTGAGTTGTTTTAGCCATGTCCGTCTGTCCGTCTGTCTGTTTGTATGCAAACTAGTCCCTCAATTTTTGAGATATCTTGATAAAATTTGGTGAGCAGGTGTATTTGGGTGTCCGATTAGACATTTGTCGGAACCGACCGGATCGGACCACTATAGCATATATCCTCCATACAACCGATTTTTCAGAAAAAGAGGATTTTTGTAATATCTTACCCAATTTAACAGATTGAAGCTTCAAACTTCACCATATACTTTCGTATATTGAACATATTGTTGCCTGAAAAAATTTATGAGATCGGTCGTATATATAGTATATATCCCCCACAACCGATTGTTCAGATAAGGAACTTTTCGTACTTACTGCCCTATTTTAAGAGCTAGAGGCTTCAAATTTCAGCGAATGCTTACTTATATAGCATATATTGTTGTCTGAAAAAATCATAAAGATCGGTGGTATATATAGTATATATATGGTGGTATATATAGTATATATATATAGTATATATATATATATTTTCGCAAATTTTAGCCCCATTTTAACAGCTAGAAGCTTCAAATTTCACCGAATATTTACTTATATAGAATATATTGTTGTCTGAAAAAATCATAGAGATCGGTTGTATATATAGTATATATCTCATACAACCGATTTTTCAGATAAGAAACTTTTCGCAATTAAAAAAAAAAAAAAAAAAAAACTTTTCACAATTTCTACCCCATTTTAACAGCTATAAGCTTCAAATTTCACTGATTGCTTACGTATATAGCATATATTGTTGTCTGAAAAAATCATAGAGATCGGTTCTATATATAGTATATATCTCATACAACCGATTGTTCAGATAAGAAACTTTTCGCAATTTCTACCCCATTTTAACAGCTAGAAGCTTCAAATTTCACCAACTGCTTACGTGTATAGCATATATTGATGTCTGAAAAAATCATTGAGATCGGTGATATACATAGTATATATCTCATACAACCGATTGTTCAGATAAGAAACTTTGCGCAATTTCTGCCCCGTTTTAACAGTTAGAAGCTTCAAATTTCACAAAATGCTTTCGTATATAGCATATATTGTTGTCTGAAAAAATCATAGAGATCGGTGGTATATATATTATATACTTCATATAAACTGTCATATTGACCCCTTTTTTACGGCTAGAAGCTTCAAGATTCATCAAATTTCATCAAATAATTACGTTTACGTCATATATTTTTGAAATACGTGATTCGTAGCCATAGTTTTTACATGCAGACCACAAAAAACGTGAAGCTTTGCATCCTCACACAGATTACCTACCTATTTTTTATTTTATATTTATCTTAAAAATCGTTTAGATATGTTCAAATTTCACCAAATGCTTACGTGTATAGCATATATTGTTGTCTGAGAAAATCATAGATACCGGTGGTATATATAGTATATAACCCATACAACCGATTGTTCAGATAAGAAACTTTGCGCAATTTCTCCCCATTTTAACAGTTATAAGCTTCAAATTTCACCGATTGCTTACGTATATAGTATGTATTGTTGTGTCAAAAAATCATAGAGATCGGTGATATATATAATATATATATGATGGTATATATAGTATATATATATAGTATATATATATTTTTTTTACGATTTCGGCCCCATTTTAACAGCTAGAAGCTTCAAATTTCACAAAATGCTTACGTATATAGCATATATTGTTGTCTGAAAAACTCATAGAGATCGGTCGTATATATATTATATACTTCATATAAACTGTCATTTTCACCCCTTTTTTACGGCTAGAATCTTCAAAATTCATCAAATTTCATCAAATAGTTACGTTTTCGTCATATATTTTTGAAATACGTAATTCGTAGTCATAGTTTTTACACGCAGACCACAAAAAACCTGAAACTTTGCATCCTCACACAAAGTACCTACCCGTTTTTTATTTTATATTTATCTTAAAAATCGTTAAGGTATGTAGATCTGTTCACTATATATTTCTTATCTTATACATCCGATTATTCGGAGATTACGAACGGGATAAGATTATTGTTCAGCCCCATTCATGAAAGGTATGAAGTCTTCGGCACAGCCGAAGACAGTCCCGTTCTTACTTGTTTATTCTTTATCTTATACCAACTCTTCGCCGCCATGTTTGAACAGCCCTGCGGGTATCCCTTCATTACTTGGTAACTTGTGATTCTTTTGCCATGATACTGGACTGCGTCGCAGTGGTTTTCATCATCGGCAATCGGAGTATCGGATTCGTCTTCCCCCACACTCTGTACGTCAGTTACCAGGTCGCCATCATCGCTCCTATATGAATCTGCCCGGTCTTGAAACCTTCTGTCATTAAAAGAGCATGAAATATATATGGTAAACCGAAAATAATAATAATAATATTTTTTCGCGATAAATATCTGGGGAGATAGAATGTGGTGTGTTAATGGAAGAATTAATTTGTCATCCTATACGTTTTAGGCCGACTCCATGTGCATCTGATAAGGTAGATAACTGTTTTGCTGAGAAACATTTCATAGCAAAAACACAATCGAAAGGGTTTCCAAGCCACCAAATCAATTTGATGTTAGTTGTTCGCGCGCTTTCAAAAAGGAAGAAAAAATATAGTCCGAAAATTATATTTTTACTCCGGCGTAGTCGTTTACTCAGGTAACAGTTTTAAGTACTCCGAACACTGTTAGCGAAACATGAGAGAAATGTAATAAATCGAAAAATTTCAAAAGCGCTACGTCATCAAACTTTTTTTCAAATTTTGATTACAAATACAACAATTCCGGAATGCGGGATCTTTGCTCATTCGATTATGAATAGAAATATACCGGAATATTTCAAAACCAGTATTTTATTTTGATTGACCTCGAACCGGCAAAATGAAAATCAAGTTTTGCATAATTCACTTTTTTGTAAAATTAATAAAAAGATGATAAAAAAATTTTAAGGACTACCTTTATATAAATGGACCAAAAAATAGAAGGCAATTTTTCCTTTAATACAGACATAACCTTGTTGAATTTTGACTAAAAAACTTTAACAATAGCTTTTGTAAAAGGATTTTGGGATTTAAAACAATAAAGTTGGAGCGCAATCTTTCAATTTAAGGCAAACCACGTACTTGGGATTAACTAATTGATTATTTAAAATTAAGGCACGCGCTCTACCTTTATAATTTTAATCACCAAAATGTTTTACCAGAGCTATTGTTAAAGTTTTTTAGACAAAATTCAACAAGATTATGTCTGAATTAAAGGAAAAATTGCCTTCTATTTTTTGGTCCATTTATATGTGGTAGTCCTTAAAATTTTTGTATCATCTTTTTATTTTCACCTTTTTAATACTGTCTACAAAAAGGCATTTGGAATTTTGGGTTCTGACTCACGGCCCAAGTTTCAAGTCTCTAGCTCACCGGGAAGTTACTTAAAAATCGATTGCAAGATTCCCCTCGTTTTTTAAGGATTTGCAGTTATCTTGACTAGCACACCACCTATCGGAAATTTGTTTTCTATAAGTTGTATTGTAACTAGGCTTCTAACTAAGTGCCAAGTTTCAAGTCTCTAGGTAACCGGGAAGTTAGTTAAAAATGGATTGAAAGATTCCCAAATCAAAATTAATGCTCTTAATATCTCAATCCATGCACCACCTAGCGAAATTTTTATGATCAAATATTTCATTGCTACTGGGTTCTGACTCACGGCCCAAGTTTCAGGTATCTAGCTCACCGCGAAGTTACTTAAAAATCGATCGCAAGATTCCCCCGGTTTTTAAAGGATTTGCACATATCTTGACTAGCGCGTTACCTAGCGGAACTTTGTTTTCTATAAATTGTGTTGTCACCAGGCCTCTAACTAAGTACCAAGTTTCAAGCCTCTAGATAACCGGGAAGTTAGTTAAATATCGATTGAAAGATTCCCAAATTAAAATTTGTTTTCTTACCATCTCGATCCGCGTGCGCCTCATAGCGCATTTTTTGTTGATCAAATGTTGCACTGTCACCGGGTTCTGGCCCACGGCCTAAGTTCCAAGTCTATAGCTCACCGGCAAGTTACTCAAAAATCGATCGCAAAATTCCCCTCGTTTTTCAGGGATTTGTTTGCTAATATCCGTGACACTGCCCTCCACCTAAGTCTGATCGTCCCGATCAGACAAATCTCCCGATCTAACTGCCGCTAGCATCTCCAAATGTACCACTCTTCTAATCCGTGGTTTCCCAGTGGTTTGTATGCGGTAGATGGTATCACTGATCTTCTTCACAACTTTGTACGGGCCTTCCCAACTGCACCGAAATTTGGCTGGAACACCTTTCCGCCGGTGAGGGTTGTTTAACAGTACCAAATCTCCCGCCAAGAAACCTTCCGAATTAAAGTTCTTGTCATGCCAGTGTTTCATCTTACTACTCGTTACCCTGGGCCGTTCCTTCACACTCTGTTGTTTGGTCAATGAACCACTTCGTAGAACTTGCGCTGGACGGGTTTGCTTTGCATAATCGGTATCGTTCCCATATTTCACAACAGTAGTGCGCTCCGGCTTGAAACTACCCTCGCATTCTTTCTCGGAAATTCGCTGCTTCGTTTTCCTGCGTCTTTTAGGTTTTGTCAATGCCAGTGTTTCTCTCGAAGGTACTTTTGATTTTGATTTATTTGGCCCATTCGATCTATCAACCTTTGCCTTTGACTTTCGTGGTCTTTGTCGAGTCTTTTCCACCAGTACCCGATTACTGCTGAACCCTTTTTTGAAACTAAAGTTAAGTGGTATGTCCTGATTCTTATAGCGCATAATTTTTCTCCGCATATCGATCCTGACGTCATGGTTAACCAAGAAGTCCACTCCCAATATGATTTCATCAACGATCTCCGCCACAACGAATTTGTGTAGAACCATGACTTTTCCAATTAATACCTCACATACCACTTCGCCTTGGACTTGATTATACTCGCCTGTGACCGTACGCAACCTTGCTCCAGGTAATGACTTTACTCTCCTGTAGACCAAATCAGATCGGATCAAGGAATGAGATGCCCCCGTATCTACAGTCAGTACACGCTCTTTACCATCCACATTCCCTCTGATGGTAAGACTGCTTGATTTCCTTCCAATCTGCGACACAGATATCACAGGACATTCAATAGCCGGGGCAACTTTTCGTTCTTTACATCCGACACGCTCTTGCTCATTTCCGCCAGCTTTGCGTTTACGGCCACCCACATTGTTGGAACTATTGGGACCAAGATCGCAATGACGTGCAATGTGACCTGGGTTGCCGCACTTGAAACATTTAATAACTCCGGCATTTTTCTGTTGTGATCCCTTCAGTGCTTCCAAAATTGTGTCTACCCAATCTGGTCTTTCCACTTCCACACGATGAGCTTTGTATGCTGGTTTACTCAATAGTGAGGTTGTTTCCTGAGTCAATGCATGTGATACCGTTTCAGCAAATGTCAGCTTTGGGTTTGCATATGTAGCTCGCTTCGTTTCCACGTCCCGTATGCCATTTATGAAACTCTGGATTTTTACCGTCTCGGTGTATTCCACGGGTACGTCCGCATTTGCGAGATGAGCTAACCTTTCAACATCCGAGGCAAACTCCTGCAAAGTCTCATTCCCTCGTTGGTGACGGTTTTGCAACTCAATTTGGAATATCTGTTTCCTATGCTCGCTTCCATAACGTCGTTCTACAGCAGCCATCAATGTTTCATAACTGTTCCGTTCGTACTCTGGAATCGTCTGTAGGATTTCCGCTGCAGGTCCTTTCAATGCCACGAACAGTGCAGCAACTTTATCTTCCGCATTCCAGTTGTTCGCTGCTGCGGTCTTCTCAAACTGTAGCTTAAATACCTGGAAAGGAACAGAACCGTCAAAGGATGGTGTTTTTACCTTTGGATTACTCGCTGAAACTGCTGGACGATTTAATTGTAACTGCTCCATACGACCAAATCCATCACCAAATCAAATCATCGACTTCTGCCTGAAATTGAGCAATTTTTGCATCCTGCGCTTCCAGCTTTGATGTTACCCTTGCTTCCTGTGCTTCTAACTGTGAAGACATTTGTGCCACCTGGAATGATAAGCGCTCCTTTTGTTCTTCCATCTTTGATGTTATGCGTGTCTCATGCGATTCCAGTTGTGAAGAAATTTGTGTCGATATTTCTGGAATACGTGTTTCTTGTGCTTCAATCTTCGATGTTATGCGTGCTTCCTGCGATTCCAATTGTGATGACATGTTGGTAGATATTTGTGATGACATTTCGGACATTTGTGCCGATATTGCAGCCAATATCATGTTCAGGTCTGTGTTCGCCATTGTTTGCGGTGTTTCTTGATTTTTGTTATTTCCTCGCCATCAAGATGAAAGTCATACTCTTCCACATCAATTTCTTCTGCTTTCATTTCCTCTCGTAGCCGTGCCTGAAGTTCAAGTTTAACGCCGCTTGTATTCAACCCACGGCTCCCCAACTCCTTCTTCAGTTGCTGGATCTTTAATTCACTGAACTTTGCCATGTCCTTGTTGTCCTCTGGAACTTATTCAACAATCCCACTTCTGACACCAATTGTAACGAATTTGCTGCAAATTCCTCTTATTTGCCCTTTTGCTAGGTTCGTATCGCTAAACTGTTGAATAAATAACTCCAATATTGAATAATGGAAAAATGGCCTTTATTAAAATACTTCACAATAACACTCAAACTGTGCAACGAATAGCTTAATAACCAAACTGATAGCTCAAATGAAACTCCACTATTCAAAATAATACTGCTATTGCTCGCTAGATATCGTCTTAGTCGTAACTGCTTGACAACTCAAATCAAACTCTACTATTGGCCGCCAGATCGCGTGCTTAATCAATAACTGATTGATTGCTCAACTCAAACTGAATTTCAGCGCCTCTACATCTGTCGCCTTTTATACCCTTTGCTTTCCTCGTTCGCATTTTTCCAGAATCTACTAGCATTGTCCATGAGCTCTCAAACTTCTCAGCTATATGCATGTGTTTGCGCATTAACTCTCCGCTGCTCGTATTCGTACATGGTACATATGTGTAGACGCAATTATTTATTCGTTTATGTAGATACATAAAGATTGAATTATTGATGTGAATGTTTGTAGTTTACAGTCTCTCGCGCGCACATAGGCGTATAAGTAAATGCATCTGTGTATGACATCTCTCAGCTGCCTTATATATGTGTATACATGATTTGATTATTGACGTAAATATCGCTTAGCATGGCCTTAGTGATGGTATAGCTTAGTGATGCTAATATCCGTGACAGTACAAACAAATTCTAGAATCGCCCCTGGTCCACCTTTATGGCGATATCTCGAAAAGGCGTCCACCTATAAAACTAAGGCCCACGGCATTTTAAAGTACTCATTAACACCTTTCATTTGATACCCATATCGTGCAAACAAATTCTAGAGTCGCCCCTGGTCCACCTTTATGGGGATATCTCGAAGAAGCGTCCACCTATAGAACTAAGGCCCACGCCCTTTTAAAATACTCATTAACACCTTTCATTTGATACCCATATCGTAAAAACAAATTCTAGAGTCGCCCCTGGTCCACCTTTATGGCGATATATCGAAAAAGCGTCCACCTATAGAACTAAGACCCTCTCAGTTTTAAAATACTCATTAACACCTTACATTTGATACCCATATCGTACAAACAAATTCTAGAGTCACCCCTGGTCCACCTTTATGGCGATATCTCGAAAAGGCGTCCACCTATAGAACTAAGGCCCACCCCTTTTAAAATACTCACTAACACCTTTCATTTGATACCCATATCGTACAAACAAATTCTAGAGTCACCCCTGGTCCACCTTTATGGCGATGTCTCGAAAAGGCGTCCACCTATAGAACTAAGGCCTATGGCCTTTTAAAATACTCATTAACACCTTTCATTTGATACCCATATCGTAAAAACAAATTCTAGAGTCGGCCCTGGTCCACCTTTATGGCGATATCTCGAAAAAGCGTCCACCTATAGAACTAAGCCCACGCCCTTTTAAAATACTCATGAACACCTTTCATTTGATACCCATATCGTTAAAACAAATTCTAGAGTCGCCGCTGGTCCACCTTTATGGCGATATCTCGAAAAGCGTCCACCTATAGAACTAAGACCCTCTCAGTTTTAAAATACTCATTAACACCTTACATTTGATACCCATATCGTACAAACAAATTCTAGAGTCGCCCTGGTCCACCTTTATGGTGATATCTCGAAAAGGCGTCCACCTATAGAACTAAGGCCCACGCCCTTTTAAAATACTCATTAACACATTTCATTTGATACTCATATCGTACAAACAAATTCTAGAGTCGCCCCTGGTCCACCTTTATGGCGATATCTCGAAAAGGCGTCCACCTATAGAACTAAGGCCCAAGCCCTTTTAAAATACTCATTAACACCTTTCATTTGATACCCATATCGTACAAACAAATTCTAGAATTGCCCCTGGTCCACCTTTATGGCGATATCTCGAAAAGGCGTCCACCTATTGAACTAAGTCCACACTCTTTTAAAATACTCATTAACACCCTTAATGTGATACCCATATCTTACAAACAAATTCTAGAGTCGCCCCTGGTCCACCTTTATGGCGATATCTCGAAAAGGCGTCCACCTATAGAACTAAGGCCCACGGCCTTTTAAAATACTCATTAACACCTTTCATTTGATACCCATATCGTACAAACAAATTCTAGAGTAGCCCCTGGTCCACCTTTATGGGGATATCTCGAAAAGGCGTCCACCTATAGAACTAAGCCCACGCCCTTTTAAAATACTCATGAACACCTTTCATTTGATACCCATATCGTACAAACAAATTCTAGAATCGCCCCTGGTCCACCTTTATGGCGATATCTCGAAAAGGCGTCCACCTATAGAACTAAGTCCACACTCTTTTAAAATACTCATTAACACCCTTCATTTGATACCCAAATCTTACAAAAAAATTCTACATTCCGCCCTGGTCCACCTTTATGGCGATATCCCTAAATGGCCTACTCCCTCTTAACATACTCTTTGATACCTTCCATTTGATACTCATGTCATAAAAACACATGCCAGGTTTACCCTGGGTTCATCTTCCTACATAGTGATTTCCCCTTATTTTGTCTCCAAAGCCCTCAGCTGAGTATGTAATGTTCGGTTACACCCGAACTTAGCCTTCCTTACTTGTTTCTTCTACATTACCTTTTTGTCCTTTCAGCTCTTTGCTTATTATGTCCCTGCGCAAGTATCTTGGCTCCTGTTCCTCCTGTGGTATCAATGATATTGCGATCTCCGCATCTACAATCGCATGCTCCATTTTTCTTAATTTATTTTGGTCCATGAGGAGTTCGGCTCCTTGTTTGGTGATGGCCACTGTTGGTCGGTTCACGAGCTTGCCATGAAACTGGTGAGTGTGTTGGTTTTTGTTATACTCTCTTCGTCCTGCCAGCTTATCCAGTTACCGGTTCAGCCACCTATATTTTTATTGTAGTTCCTAACCGACTTCTGTCTTTATGCGGTCGAAGAATTTCATGAATGCAGTTGTAGGTAGTTGTTCTAGCTCATGCTTTAAAAATTCTCTTTCAGCCTTCCTGACTGTTTACTTCTTGCTTTAATATTTGCTAATATAATTGTTTAAGCAAATTTTTGGTCTAACATTCAATTTCAGGCATTGTTTGTTGAAACAAATACTTGTTGTATGTTTTTTAGTAGGCGTCGCTTGTAAACTGTTAGTTCGTGTTCAGGATAAAAGCCTGCCAAGCAATAACTGACTCCTATTGTTTTGTTGATTTTCCGACATGGCAGACGTTGGCCTTTTGCTTGTAGATGAAGGACCTTGACTGTTTTATTGATGTTTGCTGGGGAACATTCTTTTTGGACCGTGTGATTCGCGAATCGGACTCTGGTATGATCTTTGGATTTTATGTTTTTTGTTGTAATCTCTAATGTGTTCCAGTTTATATCATAATTGTCCAAGTTTTAGTATTTTCCTTTTCACTATTTCATTTTGGTTCTCCATGATTCTTCTGAATACATCTACTAGTGCTTCTCTCATATATGCTTCTTCACGCAAATGTACCAAATGCCTTAATGCTGCATTTTTATGCTGTTGGGGCTGATTCGAGGTCTTATGTATTGTTGCGTCAGTACCCGTTGGCTTTCTATATACATATGTCGTAGCAAAATCTATTGAGTCATATTTAAATTACTTCTTTAGGGTTTTCAGATAATGCAACACCTCTTGAGAAAAGGGATCTGTTGCATAATTAGATTTAAAAAATTTTGCAAAAAAATTTGCTATGGTATGTGAGAATTTCTGTATGGTATATGACAATTCCTTTATACTAACTTTTCAGTTTGTCTCTGACGGGTACCGCAGAGGAATAGAAATCATGAACCAATAAACAGATCCCGCATTAAAAAATGAGAGAGCAAAAAAATCATAGTTAGCTGTGAAATAAATTTTCTCGGCGTTACGTCACGCTTTTGACAACGTGTTTTATTGCTGACGCAGTGTTCAGACTTTATTCCAATCGGAGTATTTTGCTCCGCTCTCACCTCCTACTATATTTTTTATCTCAAAGGTTTATTTGGGTCGAGTTGAGAACTAAATAGTATTACTTCGTAATATGTTTTGGTTGAAGCTTTTATTGTATACGTATTAGAAACTGATTATTTACAAGTGACGATTGAATGAAATGACGTGAATTCATTGTATGTGTCTTAAGACATGTTTGTTCACATTTTACTCACAGTTTTTGTACTTTTTTCGTTCGGAATGAGAAAAGAAGGAGTAGAATGTAAACAAAAAATGTGTCCGGGCGAGATCTGTATATCCTGCCAAAATTCTACATACACTTTTTGAAGTTTTATTTAAGAATGAGGTCAGCAAAGCCTGTTTTGCGATAACAGTCGTCAGTTGGAGGCACCAAGAGAGGTCAAATCTTCCTCCAAATATCTTTCCCAACCCAGTGAAGGTTTTCACTTTTCTCTGTTTACAAACTGCTGCAGCGTGTTGGTTCATCCGCATAATATGCCCTAGCTAGCGAAGCTTTTAGATTTTCAATCTCTGCACTATCGTCCTGTCTGCATAAAGCTCATATAGTTCATCATTATAGTTCCTTCGGTACTCGCCGTCGACATCACGAATAGGACTATAAACCTTCCGGAGTACTTTTCTCTCGAATACTCCAAGAGCCATCTCATCTTCTCTAGACATCTTTCATGATTCCGAGCCATACTTCAGGACAGGTATGATGAGTGACTTGTAGAGCGAGAATTTTGTTAGTCGAAAGAGGACTTTACTTTTCAATTGCCTAAAGAAGCACTTGTTGGCAGTTGAAGTTATTCTCCGTTTGATTTCTAGGCCGACATTGTTTTTACTTTGTTTTTTAACGCTGCTTCCCAAATGAAGGAAATCCTTCACAGTCTCGAATTTATATCCGTAAACAGTGACGTGGCTGCAAAGGCCACAATGGCAGAAACTACTTCGTATTGCCCAAAATTCACTGCAAGACCCACTTTTTTTTATTCTTTTTCTTATACCAACTCTTCGCCGCCATGTTTGAACAGCCCTGCGGGTATCCCTTCATTACTTGGTAACTTGTGATTCTTTTGCCATGATACTGGACTGCGTCGCAGTGGTTTTCATCATCGGCAATCGGAGTATCGGATTCGTCTTCCCCCACACTCTGTACGTCAGTTACCAGGTCGCCATCATCGCTCCTATATGAATCTGCCCGGTCTTGAAAACTTCTGTCATTAAAAGAGCATGAAATATATATGGTAAACCGAAAATAATAATAATAATATTTTTTCGCGATAAATATCTGGGGAGATAGAATGTGGTGTGTTAATGGAAGAATTAATTTGTCATCCTACACGTTTTAGGCCGACTCCATGTGCATCTGATAAGGTAGATAACTGTTTTGCTGAGAAACATTTCATAGCAAAAACACAATCGAAAGGGTTTCCAAGCCACCAAATCAATTTGATGTTAGTTGTTCGCGCGCTTTCAAAAAGGAAGAAAAAATATAGTCCGAAAATTATATTTTTACTCCGGCGTAGTCGTTTACTCAGGTAACAGTTTTAAGTACTGCTAATATCCGTGACAGTACAAACAAATTCTAGAATCGCCCCTGGTCCACCTTTATGGCGATATCTCGAAAAGGCGTCCACCTATAGAACTAAGGCCCACGGCATTTTAAAGTACTCATTAACACCTTTCATTTGATACCCATATCGTGCAAACAAATTCTAGAGTCGCCCCTGGTCCACCTTTATGGGGATATCTCGAAGAGGCGTCCACCTATAGAACTAAGGCCCACGCCCTTTTAAAATACTCATTAACACCTTTCATTTGATACCCATATCGTAAAAACAAATTCTAGAGTCGCCCCTGGTCCACCTTTATGGCGATATATCGAAAAAGCGTCCACCTATAGAACTAAGACCCTCTCAGTTTTAAAATACTCATTAACACCTTACATTTGATACCCATATCGTACAAACAAATTCTAGAGTCACCCCTGGTCCACCTTTATGGCGATATCTCGAAAAGGCGTCCACCTATAGAACTAAGGCCCACCCCTTTTAAAATACTCATTAACACCTTTCATTTGATACCCATATCGTACAAACAAATTCTAGAGTCACCCCTGGTCCACCTTTATGGCGATATCTCGAAAAGGCGTCCACCTATAGAACTAAGGCCTATGGCCTTTTAAAATACTCATTAACACCTTTCATTTGATACTCATATCGTACAAACAAATTCTAGAGTCGCCCCTGGTCCACCTTTATGGGGATATCTCGAAAAGGCGTCCACATATAGAATTAAGGTCCACGCCCTTTTGAAATACTCATTAACACCTTTCATTTGATACCCATATCGTAAAAACAAATTCTAGAGTCGGCCCTGGTCCACCTTTATGGCGATATCTCGAAAAAGCGTCCACCTATAGAACTAAGCCCACGCCCTTTTAAAATACTCATGAACACCTTTCATTTGATACCCATATCGTTAAAACAAATTCTAGAGTCGCCCCTGGTCCACCTTTATGGCGATATCTCGAAAAGCGTCCACCCATAGAACTAAGACCCTCTCAGTTTTAAAATACTCATTAACACCTTACATTTGATACCCATATCGTACAAACAAATTCTAGAGTCGCCCTGGTCCACCTTTATGGTGATATCTCGAAAAGGCGTCCACCTATAGAACTAAGGCCCACGCCCTTTTAAAATACTCATTAACACATTTCATTTGATACTCATATCGTACAAACAAATTCTAGAGTCGCCCCTGGTCCACCTTTATGGCGATATCTCGAAAAGGCGTCCACCTATAGAACTAAGGCCCACGCCCTTTTAAAATACTCATTAACACCTTTCATTTGATACCCATATCGTACAAACAAATTCTAGAGTTGCCCCTTGTCCACCTTTATGGCGATATCTCGAAAAGGCGTCCACCTATTGAACTAAGTCCACACTCTTTTAAAATACTCATTAACACCCTTAATGTGATACCCATATCTTACAAACAAATTCTAGAGTCGCCCCTGGTCCACCTTTATGGCGATATCTCGAAAAGGCGTCCACCTATAGAACTAAGGCCCACGGCCTTTTAAAATACTCATTAACACCTTTCATTTGATACCCATATCGTACAAACAAATTCTAGAGTAGCCCCTGGTCCACCTTTATGGGGATATCTCGAAAAGGCGTCCACCTATAGAACTAAGCCCACGCCCTTTTAAAATACTCATGAACACCTTTCATTTGATACCCATATCGTACAAACAAATTCTAGAATCGCCCCTGGTCCACCTTTATGGCGATATCTCGAAAAGGCTTCCACCTATAGAACTAAGGCCCACGGCCTTTTAAAATACTCATTAGCACCTTTCATTTGATACCCATATCGTACAAACAAATTCTAGAGTCGCCCCTGGTCCACCTTTATGGGGATATCTCGAAAAGGCATCCACCTATTGAACTAAGTCCACACTCTTTTAAAATACTCATTAACACCCTTCATTTGATACCCAAATCGTACAAACAAATTCTACATTCCGCCCTGATCCACCTTTATGGCGATATCCCTAAATGGCGCCACCCATAGATCTATGGCCTACTCCCTCTTAACATACTCTTTGATACCTTCCATTTGATACCCATGTCATAAAAACACATGCCAGGTTTACCCTGGGTTCATCTTCCTACATAGTGATTTCCCCTTATTTTGTCTCCAAAGCCCTCAGCTGAGTATGTAATGTTCGGTTACACCAGAACTTAGCCTTCCTTATTTGTTTCTTCTACATTACCTTTTTGTCCTTTCAGCTCTTTGCTTATTATGTCCCTGCGCAAGTATCTTGGCTCCTGTTCCTCCTGTGGTATCAATGATATTGCGATCTCCGCATCTACAATCGCATGCTCCATTTTTCTTAATTTATTTTGGTCCATGAGGAGTTCGGCTCCTTGTTTGGTGATGGCCACTGTTGGTCGGTTCACGAGCTTGCCATGAAACTGGTGAGTGTGTTGGTTTTTGTTATACTCTCTTCGTCCTGCCAGCTTATCCAGTTAGCGGTTCAGCCACCTATATTTTTATTGTAGTTCCTAACCGACTTCTGTCTTTATGCGGTCGAAGAATTTCATGAATGCAGTTGTAGGTAGTTGTTCTAGCTCATGCTTTAAAAATTCTCTTTCAGCCTTCCTGACTGTTTACTTCTTGCTTTAATATTTGCTAATATAATTGTTTGAGCAAATTTTTGGTCTAACATTCAATTTCAGGCATTGTTTGTTGAAACAAATACTTGTTGTATGTTTTTTAGTAGGCGTCGCTTGTAAACTGTTAGTTCGTGTTCAGGATAAAAGCCTGCCAAGCAATAACTGACTCCTATTGTTTTGTTGATTTTCCGACATGGAAGACGTTGGCCTTTTGCTTGTAGATGAAGGACCTTGACTGTTTTATTGATGTTTGCTGAGGAACATTCTTTTTGGACCGTGTGATTCGCGAATCGGACTCTGGTATGATCTTTGGATTTTATGTTTTTTGTTGTAATCTCTAATGTGTTCCAGTTTATATCATAATTGTCCAAGTTTTAGTATTTTCCTTTTCACTATTTCATTTTGGTTCTCCATGATTCTTCTGAATATATCTACTAGTGCTTCTCTCGTATATGCTTCTTCACGCAAATGTACCAAATGCCTTAATGCTGCATTTTTATGCTGTTGGGGATGATTCGAGGTCTTATGTATTGTTGCGTCAGTACCCGTTGGCTTTCTATATACATATGTCGTAGCAAAATCTATTGAGTCATATTTAAATTACTTCTTTAGGGTTTTCAGATAATGCAACACCTCTTGAGAAAAGGGATCTGTTGCATAATTAGATTTAAAAAATTTTGCAAAAAAATTTGCTATGGTATGTGAGAATTTCTGTATGGTATATGACAATTCCTTTATACTAACTTTTCAGTTTGTCTCTGACGGGTACCGCAGAGGAATAGAAATCATGAACCAATAAACAGATCCCGCATTAAAAAATGAGAGAGCAAAAAATCATAGTTAGCTGTGAAATAAATTTTCTCGGCGTTACTTCACGCTTTTGACAACGTGTTTTATTGCTGACGCAGTGTTCAGACTTTATTCCAATCGGAGTATTTTGCTCCGCTCTCACCTCCTACTATATTTTTTATCTCAAAGGTATATTTGGGTCGAGTTGAGAACTAAATAGTATTACTTCGTAATATGTTTTGGTTGAAGCTTTTATTTTATACGTATTAGAAACTGATTATTTACAAGTGACGATTGAATGAAATGACGTGAATTCATTGTATGTGTCTTAAGACATGTTTGTTCACATTTTACTCACAGTTTTTGTACTTTTTTCGTTCGGAATGAGAAAAGAAGGAGCAGAATGTAAACAAAAAATGTGTCCGGGCGAGATCTGTATATCCTGCCAAAATTCTACATACACTTTTTGAAGTTTTATTTAAGAATGAGGTCAGCAAAGCCTGTTTTGCGATAACAGTCATCAGTTGGAGGCACCAAGAGAGGTCAAATCTTCCTCCAAATATCTTTCCCAACCCAGTGAAGGTTTTCACTTTTCTCTGTTTACAAACTGCTGCAGCGTGTTGGTTCATCCGCATAATATGCCCTAGCTAGCGAAGCTTTTAGATTTTCAATCTCTGAACTATCGTCCTGTCTGCATAAAGCTCATATAGTTCATCATTATAGTTCCTTCGGTACTCGCCGTCGACATCACGAATAGGACTATAAACCTTCCGGAGTACTTTTCTCTCGAATACTCCAAGAGCCATCTCATCTTCTCTAGACACCTTTCATGATTCCGAGCCATACTTCAGGACAGGTATGATGAGTGACTTGTAGAGCGAGAATTTTGTTAGTCGAAAGAGGACTTTACTTTTCAATTGCCTAAAGAAGCACTTGTTGGCAGTTGAAGTTATTCTCCGTTTGATTTCTAGGCCGACATTGTTTTTACTTTGTTTTTTAACGCTGCTTCCCAAATGAAGGAAATCCTTCACAGTCTCGAATTTATATCCGTAAACAGTGACGTGGCTGCAAAGGCCACGATGGCAGAAACTACTTCGTATTGCCCAAAATTCACTGCAAGACCCACTTTTTTTTATTCTTTATCTTATACCAACTCTTCGCCGCCATGTTTGAACAGCCCTGCGGGTATCCCTTCATTACTTGGTAACTTGTGATTCTTTTGCCATGATACTGGACTGCGTCGCAGTAGTTTTCATCATCCGCAATCGGAGTATCGGATTCGTCTTCCCCCACACTCTGTACGTCAGTTACCAGGTCGCCATCATCGCTCCTATATGAATCTGCCCGGTCTTGAAACCTTCTGTCATTAAAAGAGCATGAAATATATATGGTAAACCGAAAATAATAATAATAATATTTTTTCGCGATAAATATCTGGGAGATAGAATGTGGTGTGTAAATGGAAGAATTAATTTGTCATCCTACACGTTTTAGGCCGACTCCATGTGCATCTGATAAGGTAGATAACTGTTTTGCTGAGAAACATTTCATAGCCAAAACACATTCGAAAGGGTTTCCAAGCCACCAAATCAATTTGATGTTAGTTGTTCGCGCGCTTTCAAAAAGGAAGAAAAAATATAGTCCGAAAATTGTATTTTTACTCCGGCGTAGTCGTTTACTCAGGTAACAGTTTTAAGTACTCCGAACACTGTTAGCGAAACATGAGAGAAATGTAATAAATCGAAAAATTTCAAAAGCGCTACGTCATCAAACTTTTTTTCAAATTTTGATTACAAATACAACAATTCCGGAATGCGGGATCTTTGCTCAATCGATTATGAACAGAAATATACCGGAATATTTCAAAACCAATATTTTATTTTGATTGACCTCGAACCGGCAAAATGATAATCAAGTTTTGCATAATTCACTTTTTTGTAAAATTAATAAAAAGATGATAAAAAAATTTTAAGGACTACCTTTATATAAATGGACCAAAAAATAGAAGGCAATTTTTCCTTTAATACAGACATAACCTTGTTGAATTTTGACTAAAAAACTTTAACAATAGCTTTTGTAAAAGGATTTTGGGATTTAAAACAATAAATTTGGAGCGCAATCTTTCAATTTAAGGCAAACCACGTACTTGGGATTAACTAACTGATTATTTAAAATTAAGGCACGCGCTCTACCTTTATAATTTTAATCACCAAAATTATTTTACCAGAGCTATTGTTAAAGTTTTTTAGTCAAAATTCAACAAGATTATGTCTGAATTAAAGGAAAAATTGCCTTCTATTTTTTGGTCCATTTATATGTGGTAGTCCTTAAAATTTTTGTATCATCTTTTTATTTTCACCTTTTTAATACTGTCTACAAAAAGGCATTTGGAATTTTGGGTTCTGACTCACGGCCCAAGTTTCAAGTCTCTAGCTCACCGGGAAGTTACTTAAAAATCGATTGCAAGATTCCCCTCGTTTTTTAAGGATTTGTAGTTATCTTGACTAGCACACCACCTATCGGAAATTTGTTTTCTATAAGTTGTATTGTAACTAGGCTTCTAACTAAGTGCCAAGTTTCAAGTTTCTAGGTAACCGGCAAGTTAGTTAAAAATGGATTGAAAGATTCCCAAATCAAAACTAATGCTCTTAATATCTCAATCCATGCACCACCTAGCGAAATTTTTATGTTCAAATATTTCATTGCTACTGGGTTCTGACTCACGGCCCAAGTTTCAGGTATCTAGCTCACATCGAAGTTACTTAAAAATCGATCGCAAGATTCCCCCGGTTTTTAAAGGATTTGCAGTTATCTTGACTAGCGCGTTACCTAGCGGAACTTTGTTTTCTATAAATTGTGTTGTCACCAGGCCTCTAACTAAGTACCAAGTTTCAAGCCTCTAGATAACCGGGAAGTTAGTTAAATATGGATTGAAAGATTCCCAAATTAAAATTTGTTTTCTTACCATCTCGATCCGCGTGCGCCACATAGCGCATTTTTTGTTGATCAAATGTTGCACTGTCACCGGCCTGATGGCCTGAAGGTTTAATGTGGCCACATAAATCGTTCCCGAGATGGTCGGGCTAGCCCTTAATGGTGCTGTGATACCGGAGCGTACCGGATCTGTATCCGGCAAAGGACCATCACATCGAAAACACTCCCCAAAGCCTTCAGGGAGCAACATTATCGCTATAACAACAACAACATCGACTCGCAAACTATGTGCTATGTTACAAGTTTCTAGGTAACCGGGAAATTAGTTAAAAGTGTATTGAAAGATTCCCAAATCAAAAATAATTTTCTTAATATCTCGATCCATGCGCCACCTAACGAAATTTTTTTGACAAAAGATTGCATTGTCACCGGGTTCTGACTCACGGCTCAAGTTGCATATCTCCAGCTAACCGGGAAATTACTAAAAAATCGATTGCAAGATTCCCTTCGTTTTTCATGTAGTTATCTCACTTAGCGCGTCACCCAGCGGTTTTCTGGAAACTGTATTGTCACCAAGCCTCGAACCGTGTTGCAAGCTTCAAGTCTCTAGGTCACCGGGAAGTTAGTTAAAAATGGATTGAAAGATGCCCAAGTCAAAATTTATTTTCTTAATATCTCGATCCATGCGCCACCTAGCGAAATATTTTTGATCAGATATTGCATTGTCACCGAGTTCTGACTCACGGCCCAAGTTTCAGGTCTCTAGCTCACCGGGAAGTTACTTAAAAATCGATCGCAAAATTACCTGCGTTTTTTCAGGGATTTTCGTTTATCTCGATTCTCTGCCACCTGGCGGCATTTTGTTTTCAACGAATTGTAGTGCCATCGACTCGCAAACTATGTGCTAAGTTTCAAGTCTCTGAATCTCCGAGAAGTTAGTTAAAAGTCGATCGCAAAATTTCCGTTTTAAAATTTATTTTCTGTATATCTCGATCCGTGCACCACCTAGTGGAGTTTTTTTCACTTGCACTGTAATGTCTCCCAGATCTGATCTGTGCTCTAAGGATCAAGGGTCTAGCTCAACGGGAAGTTACCGAAAAAGACTTTTCCGTGGGTCAAAAATTCGTATGGAAATAAGGGGACAAACATGAAAGCGACTTAATATAAAGGTATAAAAAATAATAGTTAATACTTAACTTTGTATAGAAAAGTCAAATATTAAAGTCACAACTAGTTTTCCAATTCTTTTTTGTTTGTTACATACAAAAATTTTCTCACAAAAAATTTAAAGTCAGTTAGTGGCTTTATGAAAATCAAGCAAAAAGTTATTTGCCGCGTAATTAACAAACAAAATTTTAGTTTGCTATTTCTTTATGATTGTTTTCGTGACTATTTCGTGATCATTTAGCGACTTTAGGATCAATTTGGAGTAATTTCGGGATTATTTCAGAACAAATTCGGAACTATTTCGAAATCACTCTAAAATTATTTCGAAATAATTTTCACATTGTTTTTAAGCTGTTTTAAGCAATTTCGGGAGTCTTGAAGACGAAGAATTAATAAATTAGTTTAATTAATTAGTTACAAACCAATAAAACCCACATATCATTAAATACTTTCAAATAAATTAAAAAACTACAAGAAAAAATGTGGTCCACTTGTGTCATACCATACATGCATGCATGGAGTACTCGCGATTTTTGCAGGGTATAGGTTATTGTATCGGTGGCCGTTGCTACTTTTTGAAGGACTACAGTACCAGCTCTTCGTTATAAATAATTAAAACGCATATTATTTCATCTTGTTGTTGTATTGACGATTAATACACTCCCCTATGTTTTCGGAAGTGTTATCAATGTTTATGGTCCTTTGCCGGATATAGATCCGGTAACAAGCACCATTAAGGTACTAGCCCGATCATCTTGGGAACGATGTATATGACCACAGTAAACATTCTTGGTTATCCCGCCTTACCCCACCCCCTTGTTATATGTATGATACATTCATATTTGTAACAGGATTCCCCTCGCGTGGGTGAGGTTGACAATTGGGTTGCGGAAGCTCTGAAGCTAAAAAGCTATATTAAATGTTAGAATCTATATATATAAAATTCAAATTATGAATGTATGTATGTAGGTATAGTTCGAGTTGCGTCCTAAACGGATCGACCGGTCACAACCAAATTTGCACAATCCACTAGAAGCCATTCCAAGGATGGCCATAGGCTAAAAATAATATCGATATATGAACGGTGCGTGGCACCTCCCATATAAATGGAATTTTTCATTCTGTATATCTCTGGATGTAGTAATGATAGGATAATGAAAATTGATAAGGAGCTATATGAGGCTAAGTCCTAACACCTCCAGTAAAATGTGGAATTGGGGAAAGGGGGCGTGGCACCTTCCCTACAAATGTGATTTTTCAGAACTATGGCTGCCGTACAAACTTGGGTTATTATAACAGCTAAAGTTTGACTACAGAGTTGTTTGGCTGTTATTCCTTTTGGATGTTTAGTAATCTTCCGCCGTTAAATTTTTTGTTAACTTCGGTCTATCCATATCTTCTATCTATATATATATATATATAAATGATGTATATTGGTATAGAATAAAATTATGATTTTCCGACATGGCAGACGTTGGCGTTTTGCTTGTAGATGAAGGACTTTGACTGTTTTATTGATGTTTGCTGGGGAACATTCTTTTTGGACCGTGTGATTCGCGAATTGGACTCTGTTATGATCTTTGGATTTCATGTTTTTTGGTTGTAATATCTAATGTGTTCCAGTTTATATCATAATTGTCCAAGTTTTAATATTTTCCTTTTCACTATTTCTTTTTGGTTCTCCATGATTCCTTCTGAATATATCTACTAGTGCTTCTCTCTTATATGCTTCTTCAAGCAAATGTACCAAATGCCTTAATGCTGCATCTTTATGCTGTTGGGGCTGATTCGAGGTCTTATGTAATGTTGCGTTAGTACCCGTTGGCTTTCTATATACATATGTCGTAGCTAACTCTATTGAGTCATATTTAAATAACTGCTTTAGGGTTTTCAGATAAAGTAACACCTCTTGCGAAAAGGGATCTGTAGCATAATTAGATTTAAAAAAATTTTGCAAAAAAAATTTGCGATATGGTATGTGAGAATTTCTATATGGTATATGACAATTCCTTTATACCAACTTTTCAGTTTGTCTCCCTGACGGGTACCGCAGAAGAATCGAAATATACCGGAATATTTCAAAACCAGTGTTTTATTTTGATTGACCTCGAGCCGGCAAAATGAAAATCAAGTCTTGCATAATTGACTTTTTTATAAAATTAATAAAAAGATGATAAAAAAATTTTAAGGACTACCTTTATATAAATGTGGAGCGCAATCTTTCAATTTAAGGCAAACCATGTACTTGGGATTAACTAATTGAATATTTAAAATTTAAGCACGCGCTCTACCTTTATAATTTTAATCCCCAAAATTCTTTTACAAGAGCTATTGTTAAAGTTTTTTAGTCAAAATTCAACAAGATTATGTCTGTATTAAAGGAAAAATTCCTTCTATTTTTTTTTCCATTTATATAAAGGTAGTCCTTAAAATTTTTGTATCATCTTTTTATTTTCACTTTTTTAGTGCTGCCTACAAAAAGGCATTTGGAATTTTGGGTTCTGACTCACGGGCCAAGTTTCAAGTCTCTAGCTAACCGGGAAGTTTCTTAAAAATCGATTGCAAGATTCCCCTCGTTTTTCAAGGGTTTGTAGTTATCTTGACTAGCACGCCACCTATCGGAAATTTGTTTTCTATAAGTTGTATTGTCCCTAGGCCTCTAACCAAGTGCCAAGTTTCAAGTCTCTAGGTAACCGGGAAGTTAGTTAAAAATGGATTGAAAGATTCCCAAATCAAAACTAATTCTCTTAATTTCTGGATCCATGCGCCACCTAGCGAAATTTTTATGATCAAATATTGCATTGCTACTGGGTTCTGACTCACGGCCCAAGTTTCAGGTATCTAGCTAACCGCGAAGTTACTCAAAAATCGATCTCCCCGTTTTTAAAGAATTTGCAGTTATCTTGACTAGCGCGTCACCTAGCGGAACTTTGTTTTCTATAAATTGTATTGCCGTCAGGCCTCTAACTAAGTACCAAGTTTCAAGCCTCTTGATAACCGGGAAGTTAGTTAAATATGGATTGAAATATTCCCAAATTAAAATTTGTTTTCTTGCCATCTCGATCCGCGTGCGCCACATAGCGCATTTTTTGTTGATCACATGGTGCACTGTCACCGGGTTCTGACCCACGGCCTAAGTTCCAAGACTATAGCTCACCGGCAAGTTACTCAAAAATCGATCGCAAAATTCCCCTCGTTTTTCAAGGATTTGTAGTTGTCTCAATTAGCACGCCACCTAGCGGAACTTTGTTTTCTATAAATTTTATTGTCACCAAGCCTCGAATTGTGTGCCAAGTTTCAAGTCTCTAGGTCACCGAAAACTTAGTTAAAAATTTATTAAATGATTCCGAAATCAAAAAAATTTTCTTAATATCTCGAACCATGCGCTACCTAGCGAAATTATTTTGATCAAATATTGCATTGTCACCGGGTTCTGACTCACGGCCCAAGTTTCAGCTCTCTAGCTCACCGGTAAGTTACTTAAAAATCGTTCGCAAGATTCCCTGGGTTTTTTCGGGGATTTTCAGAGCTTTTCGTTTATCTCGATTCGTCTGCCACCTGGCGGCATTTTGTTTTCCACGAATCGTAGTGACATCGACTCCCCCCAGCAGGTTAGGCGGTAAGAATATACCCGCGGTAGGTATGCCTGTCGTAAGAGGCGACTAAAATACCAAATTAAGGGGGCTGTGTAGCGCAACCCTACAGGTTGCCAGCGCAATATATAGCTTCTTCAAACCCAATTGTCAACCTCACCTATTCGTGGCGAATCCGGTTTAACTAGCAGACGAGGCTCTGGGGACCCCAATCTCCTCATGAAACTTGGTGGTGGGGAGGGAGGGATGGCCTGAAGGTTTAATGTGGCCACATAAATCGTTCCCTAGATGGTCCGGCTAGCCCTTAATGGTGCCTTCAGGGAGCAACCTTATCACTACAACAACAACAGCATCGACTCGCAAACTATGCGCTAAGTTACAAGTTTCTAGGTAACCGGGAAGTTAGTTAAAAGTGTATTGAAAGATTCCCAAATCAAAAATAATTTTCTTAATATCTCGATCGATGCGTCACCTAGCGAAATTTTTTTGACAAAAGATTGGATTGTCACCGGGTTCTGACTCACGGCTCAAGTTGCATATCTCCAGTTAACCGGGAAATTACTAAAAAACCGATTGCAAGATTCCCTTCGTTTTTCAAAGATTTGTAGTTATCTCACTTAGCTCGTCACCCAGCGGTTTTCTGTAAATTATATTGTCACCAAGCCTCGAACCGTGTGCCAAGTTTCAAGTCTCTAGGTCACCGGGAAGTTAGTTAAAAATGGATTGAAAAATGCCCAAGTCATATTTTTGATCAGATATTGCATTGTCAACGGGTTCTGACTCACGGCCCAAGTTTCAGGTCTCTAGCTTACCGGGAAGTTACTTAAAAATCGATCGCAAAATTACCTGCGTTTTTTCAGGGATTTTCGTTTATCTCGATTCGTCTGCCACCTGACGGCATTTTGTTTTCAATGAATTGTAGTGCCATCGACTCGTAAACTATGTGCTAAGTTTCAAGTCTCTGCATCACCGAGAAGTAAGTTAAAAGTCGATCGCAAAATTTCCATTTTAAAATTTATTTCTCTATATCTCGATCCGTGCGCAACCTAGCGGAGTTTTTTTTTCACTTTCATTGTAATGTCTCCCAGATCTGATCTATGCTCTAAGTATCAAGGGTCTAGCTCAACGGGAAGTTAGCGAAAAAGACTTCTCAGTAGGTCAAAAATTAGTATGGAAATGAGGGGACAAACATGAAAGCGGCTTAATATAAAGGTATAAAAAATAATAGTTAATACTTAACTTTGTGTAGAAAAGTCAAATATTAAAGTTACATACAAAAATTTACGCAGCAGTACTTTCTCACAAAAAATTTAAAGTCAGTTAGTGGCTTTATGAAAATCAAGCAAAAAGTTATTTGCCGCGTAATTAACAAACAAAATTTTAGTATGCTATTTCTTTAAGATTGTTTTCGTGACTATTTCGTGATCATTTAGCGACTTTAGGATCACTTTGGAGTAATTTCGGGATTATTTCAGAACAAATTCGGAACTATTTCGAAATCACTCTACAACTATTTCGAAATAATTTTCACATTGTTTTTAAGCTGTTTTAAGCAATTTCGGGAGTCTTGAAGACGAAGAATTAATTAATTAGTTACAAACCAATAAAACCCACATAGCATTAAATAATTTCAAATAAAGTAAAAAACTACAAGAAAACATGTGGTCCACTTGTGTCTTACCATACATACATGCATGGAGTACTCGCGATTTTTGCAGGGTATATGTTATTGTATCGGTGGCCGTTGCTACTTTTTGAAGTACTCGAGTACCAGCTCTTCATAAATAATTAAAACTCATATTATGTCATTTTGTTGTTGTATTAACGATTAATACACTCCCCGATGTGTTGGGAAGTGTTATCAATGTTTATGGTCCTTTACCGGATATAGATCCGGTAACAAGCACCATTAAGGTACTAGCCCGATCATCTTGGGAACGATGTATATGACCACAGTAAACCTTCTTGGTTATCCCGCCTCACCCCACCCCCTTGTTATATGTATGATACATTCATATTTGTAACAGGATTCCCCTCGCGTGGGTGAGGTTGACAATTGGGTTGCGGAGGCTCTAAAGCTATAAAGCTCTTAATTGCGCTTATCAACCCCTTGAATCCATTTATCACGTAGCTGGCATAAAATGGCAGGCTCAATTTGGATTTCTGTTCCTGTATGGATATTTCTTCCAGGTGTTCCATGAAAACTTCCATAAGAATGGCTGATGTGGGCCTTCCCATTCCAAGACTTTTTTTCTCTATATATTTTATTATTAAATTGAAAAAAGTTTTGACATAAAAAGGTTATAAGTGTTTCCTTTTTTTCATACTTTTCACTTAGTTTTTTTTTATTACCAAATATTGTTGAATTTACTATGTCCAGATTCTCTGGTAGTGGTATTGATGGGTATAGATCTTTCATGGCAAAAGATACCAATTTGCTGTTCTTTGTCAGCTCAACGGTTTCAAGTTTCTCCACTAGTTCTGCTGTGTTTTCAATATCGTTTTTAAATATTTGAACAATTTGTAACATGGAGCTGATTAAATTTAAGATGGGTCTCATTGGAGTGTCCAGCTTGTGGATTTTTGGTAGCGCAATCAGCGGTAGAGTCGATGAGTTCATTTGGACTAATATATATTAAATGTTAGAATCTATATATATAAAATTCAAATTATGAATGTATGTATGTATGTACGTATAGATCGAGTTGCGTCCTAAACGGATCGACCGATCACAACCAGGCTAAATATAATAGGCTAAAAATAATATCAGTATATAAAAGGGGCGTGGCACCTCCCATCCAAAATGAATATTTGGTACTACACAGCTCTGAAGGTATTCATGCTAGAACATTGAAATTCAGTAAGGAGTTATCTGAGGTCAATCCCTAACACCCCCATGGAAATTGTGGTGTGGGGGAGAATGGGGCGTGCCACCTCCCATATAAATGGAATTTTTCATTCTGCATATCTCTGGATGTAGTAATGGTAGGATAATGAAAATTGGTAAGGAGATATATGAGGTTAAGTCCTAACACCTCCAGTAATATGTGGAATTGGGGAAAAGGGGGCAACTTCCCTACAAATGTGATTTTTCAGAACTATGGCTGCCGTACACACTTAGGTTATTATAACAGCTAAAGTGTTATTCCTTTAGGCTGTTTAGTAATCTTCCACCGTTAAATTTTTGTTCAGTTCAGTCTATCCGCATCTTCTATCTATATATATATATAAAGTTAAAATTATGAATGTTTGTATGTAGGTATAAATCGGGTTGCGTCCTAAACGGATTGGCCAATCAGAACTTTGAATCACCCACTAGAAACCTTCCAAAGATGCTAAAGCTAAACATAACTTCAATATAAAAAAGAGGGTGGCAACTACCATACAAACGGAATGCTTGATACAGCATAACTCTGGAAGTATTCATGCAAGAACATTTAAATCCAGTAAAGAGTTAAATTGGATCAATCCCTAAAACCACTAAGAAAATAAGGGGTGAGTAAGAAGTGGCGTGGCACCTCCAATACAAATGGAATAATGAAAATTGTTATGGAGCTATATGACGTTAAGTCCTAACAGCACCAGTAATATATGGAATTGAAACCAGTAAGGAAGGTTAAGTTCGGGTGTAACCGAACATTACATACTCAGTTGAGAGGTATGGTGACAACATAAGGGAAAATAACCATGTAGGAAAATGAACCGAGGGTAATCCTGGAATGTGTTTGTATGACATGTGTATCAAATGAAAGGTATTAAAAAGTATTTTATGAGGGAGTGGGCCATAGTTCTATAGGTGGACGCCATTTAGGGATATTGCCATAAAGGTGGATCAGGGTTGACTCTAGAATTTGTTTGTACCATATGGGTATCAAATGAAAGGTGTTAATGAGTATTTTAAAAGGGAGTGATCCTTAGTTCCATAGGTGGACGCCGTTTCGAGATATCGCCATAAAGGTGGACCATGGGTGACCCTAGAATTTGTTTGTACGATATGGGTATCAAATGAAAAGGGTTAATGAACATTTTAAAAGGGAGTGGGCTTTGGTGAAAAGGGCGAGAGGTTTAGTTATTTTAAAAGGGAGTGATCCTTAGTTCCATAGGTGGACGCCGTTTCGAGATATCGCCATAAAGGTGGACCAGGGGTGACCCTAGAATTTGTTTGTACGATATGGGTATCAAAAGAAAAGGGTTAATGAGCATTTTAAAAGGGAGTGGGCCTTAGTTCTATAGGTGGATGCCCTTTCGATATATCGCTATATGGGTATCAAATTAAAGGTATTAATGAGGGTTTTAAAAGGGAGTGGTGGTAGTTGTATAAGTGGTCGCCTTTTCGGGATATCAGCATAAAGGTGGACCAGGGTTGACTCTAGAATTCGTTTGTACAATATGGGTATCAAACGAAAAGTGTTAATGAGTATTTCAAAAGAGCGTGGAGCTTAGTTCTATAGGTGGACGCCTTTTCGAGATATCGCCATAAAGGTGGACCAGGGGTGACTCTAGAATGTGTTTGTACTACATCGGTGTCAAATTGAAGGTATAAATGAGGGTTTTAAAAGGGAGCGGTGGTAGTTGTATAGGTGGTCGCCTTCTCGAGATATCGCTATAAAGATGGACCAGGGGTGACTCTAGACTTTGTACGATATGGGTATCAATTGAAAGGTGTTAATGGGTCTTTTTAAAAGGGAGTGGGCCTTAGTTCTATAGGTGGTCGATTTTTCGAGATATCGCCATAAAGGTGGACCAGGGGTGACTCTAGAATATGTTTGTACGATATGGGTATCAAATTAAAGGTATTAATGAGGCTTTTAAAAGGGAGTTGTGGTAGTTGTATATGTGAAGGCGTTTTCCAGATATCGACCAAAATCTGAACCAGGGTGACCCGGAACATCATCTGTTGGATACCGCTAATTTATCTATATATATAATACCACGAACAGTATTCCTGCCAAGATTCAAGGGTTTTTTATTTCGCCCTGCAGAACTTTTTCATTTCATTCTACTTAATATGCTAGGTGTCACACCCATTTAACAAAGTTTTTTTCTAAAGTTATATTTTGCGTCAATAAACCAATCCAAATACCATGTTTCATCCTTTTTTTCGTATTTGGTATAGAATTATGGCATTTTTTTCGTTTTTGGTAATTTTCGATATCGAAAAATTGGGCGTGGTCATAGTCGTATATCGACCATTTTTTATACCAATACAAAGTGAGTTCAGATAAGTACGTGAACTGAGTTTAGTAAAGATATATCTTTTTGCTCAAGTTATCGTGTTAAAGGCCGATGGGAAGTACAGACGATCGACTGTGTATAAAAACTGGGCGTGGCTTCATCCGATTTCGCCCTTTTTCACAGAAATAAGTTAATGTCCCAGAATATAAGCCCTACCAAATTTCACAAGGATTGGTAAATTTTTGTTCGACTTATGGCATTAAAAGTATCCTACACAAATCAAAGGAAAAAGGGCAGAGCCACGCCCATTTTGAAATTTTCTTTTATTTTTGAATTTTGTTGCACTATATCATTACTGGAGTTGAATGTTAACATAATTTACTTATATACTGTAAAGATATTAAATTTTTTGTTAAAATTTGACTTAAAAAAATTTTTTTTTAAAAGTGGGCGTGGTCGTTCTCCGATTTTGCTAATTTTTATTAAGCGTACATATAGTAATAGGAGTAACGTTCCTGCCAAATTGCATCATGATATCTTCAACGACTGCCAAATTACAGCTTGCAAAACTTTTAAATTACCTTCTTTTAAAAGTGGGCGGTGCCACGCCCATTGTCCAAAATTTTACTAATTTTCTATTCAGCGTCATCAGTTCAACTCACGTACCAAGTTTCATCGCTTTGTCCATCTTTGGTAATGAATTATCGTACTTTTTCTGTTTTTCGAAATTTTCAATATCGAAAAAGTAGGCGTGTTATAGTCCGATATTGTTCATTTTAAATATCGATCTGAGATGAGTGCTCAGGAACGTACATACCAAATTTCATCTAGATACCTCAAAATTTACTCAAGTTATCGTGTTAACGGGCAGACGGACATGGCTCAATCAAATTTTTTTTCGATCCTGATGAGTTTGATATATGGAAGTCTATATCTATCTCGATTCCTTTATACCTGTACAACCAACCGTTATCCTATCAAATTTAATATACCCTGTGAGCTCTGCTCAACCGAGTATAAAAAAACAAGACAATTTGGACTTTCAGAACTATGGCTGCCTTAAAAACTTAGGTTATTTCAACACGTAAAGTTTGATTGCAGAGTTGGGTTTAGCTGTTATTCCTTTAGTATTCTTTTATGTTATCTTTTGGGTTGGTTTTGGATATGCACGGAGGAACCGGAAAAACATTTCTGTTTAATTTGATATTAATTGATGTAATTTTAATGTGAAATGATCATCCCAAAGGTGGTGCTTTCCTGTTACTTGCTGGAACAGCCGCAATTGAAGTAAATGCGTGCTTTTTTGTCTATAGACGGCTTTACGTAAAAAAATTTGCTCTCTTTAGAAATATGAGAGGGCATTTTGGCGGAAACATTTCAGCAGCAGCTTTCGCTAAATACCTTCTTGAAATTAATTATGGCAAAATTCCTATTTCTTTACTAACAGATTCGATTTCTTTTCCTGCAAGTTTTTGAGAAATTATGACATCACTTGCAGCTTTAATATCTAATGTTTCTTCCAAATATTGAATTTATCTTTACAAACTATAAATTGCTTTGAGAAAAGGCATTTTAGGCACCTTAAAATGAGGATGTTAGTATCACTAGAACCAAGACAACTTATCACTTTATTAACACAGTCGTGGAAGAGTCCCAAGCTGTGCATATCCGATTGAGTTTATTAGCTCTTTTGAGCCATCAGAAATTTCTCCTCATCGATTGATCCTTAAAAAAGGGCCCATGGTTGGTTGGCTGGTTGGAGTGACGAGTCCCATTTGATTCCAATTAGCGCTCATGCGCCGCTTTGATACCACAAACTCGTGAGTTAACTAATGAAAGGGTATTGTAAGAATATTAATGAACATTTTCACGTGCCTCAGGGAAAAACCCGTCCCCCTATGTCCATCTCGTGGAGTTTATGAATTTGAGAAGCTCTCCCGCCCTATCATCCTTGAGTTCTGGGAGGATTTCGAAAAAGGGCTTTCCAAGAAACTTTATTCTGCTGAGACAGTGTGCTGGGCATTTGCACAGCAGATACTCAACCCTTTCCTCCGCCTCCGGACGCTTGAGGCTGCGACGGGAGGTATTGTGTTCCAGTCCCGTCCGTGCCGCATGTACCCCAATTATGCAATGCCCCGTGAGCACCGCAACTACTCTGGATATATCCCTACTGTTCATCTTAAGGACAGCTCCCGATCGTTTTTCGTTATATAGTGGCCACATGCTCTTGGAAACTCTACAGGTCCGCAGCCGATTCCACCTATTGTTGGCCTCCCCCGACCAGTGCTGGGACATGCGACCCTTAATGAGTCCCAGGGGTGCAAGGACCTCCTTCGCTCCTGAGACATCAAGAGCCGCTCCACGCCCTGCCAGCTTATCCGCCACCTCGTTACCCTGTATGTTTCGATGCCCCGGCACCCATATCAGGGTAACGATCTGCCGGATCGCCAGAATGATGGCGCTCTCCCTACACTCCCCAACTAGGTCTGATGATATCGTCTCTGACCCGAGTGCCCCAAGAGCCGTCTGGCTATCGGAGCAAATGGCTACCCTGTTGCCGTTACCTTTGATATCCATTAACACTCTGCACGCCTCTCGGATGGCAAAAATCTCAGCTTGAAACACACTTGCCGAGTCGGGAAGCCGCATACATAAGGACGTGGGCGGCACAGTCGGAAATACTCCCGCTCCCACTCCGCCAGCCATTTTGGATCCGTCCGTGAAAACCGAGATGTGGAATCTCTGTGGGATCCCCCCATCTTTCCAATCTTTCCTTGTGGGGAAGAGAATTGTGTAGTTTGTGTCGAAGACTTTCTTTGGACAAATGTAGTCCGTTTTTGCCAAGCTTCGGGAGTCGCTAATATTAAGCAGAAAAAGGGCCCATAATATTTTCACGGATATTAGCATCACTAAGCTATACCATCACTAAGGCGACGCTGAGGCCATGCTAAGCGATATTTACGTCAATAATCAAATCATGTATACACATATATAAGGCAGCCGAGAGATGTCACACACAGATGTATTTACTTATACGCCTATGTGTGCGCGAGAGACTGTAAACTACAAACATTCACATCAATAATTCAATCATTATGTCCACACATATGTAGGTACACGCAGCTGAGAAGCAAGGCACAACCATATGCAGACATCTTATTTGAGATGCTCCTAAATGTAGGCAATTATAATTGTGGAAGTGTCCCTCACACATACAAGCATGGGGTATAAGAGAAGCTATAAAATCGTGCAATTTTAGTTATAGCTGAGAAGTTTGAGAGCTCATGGACAATGCTAGTAGATTCTAGAAGATGCGAACGAGGAAACCAAAGAGTATAAAAGGCCGCAGATGTAGAGGCGCTGGAATTCAGTTTGATTTGAGTTGCCAAGCAGTTACGACTAACACGATATCTAGCGAGCAATAGCAGTATTATTTTGAAAGTCAGTTTCCTTTAAGCTATCAGTTTGGTTATTAAGCTATTCCTGCACAGATTGAGTGTTATTGTGAAGTACTTTAATAAAGGCCGTTTTTCCATTATTCAATATTGGAGTTATTTATTCAACAGTTTAGCGATACGAACCTAGCAAAAGGGCAAATAAGAGGATTTGCAGAAAATTACAATTGGTGTCAGAAGAGGAATTGTTGAGTAAATTCCGAAGATTGGGAATACCACTTGGACATGGCAAAGTTCAGTGAATTGAAGATCCAGCAACTGAAAAAGGAGTTGGAGAGCCGTGGATTAAATACAAACGGCAATAAGATCGAACTTCAAGCACGGCTACGAGAGGTAATGGAGTCGCAAGGAATTGATGTGGAAGAGTTTGTCTTTAATCCTGATGGGGACGAAACAACAACAAAAATTTAAGAGAAAACCGAAACATCGCAGACAGTTACGAGCACAGACTTGAAC
The DNA here is from genome assembly GCF_040869045.1 of Eurosta solidaginis. NCBI lineage: Eukaryota > Metazoa > Arthropoda > Insecta > Diptera > Tephritidae > Eurosta > Eurosta solidaginis. The sequence goes on from NC_090324.1 coordinate 140,870,805, forward strand.
ACGATATTGGCTGCAATAACTGCTCAAACATCGACAGTGGCATCTCAGCTGGAATCGCAGGAGACACGATGGAAGAACAGAAAACGTATATGTCATCCCAATTGGAATCGCAGGAGACACGCATAACATCGAAGATTGAAGCACAAGAAATGCGTATGTTAGAAATGTCGACACAGATTACATCGAAGATTGAAGCAAAAGAAACGCGTATGTCAGAAATGTCGACACAGATTATATCGAAGATTGAAGCACAAGAAACGCGTATACAGAAATGTCGACACAGATTACATCGAAGATTGAAGCACAAGAAACGCCTGCCATACGCGTTTCTTGTGCTTCAATGTCAACACAGATTACATCAAAGATGGAGACACAACTGAAAGAACAAGAGGCACACATAACAGTACAACTCGAAGCGCAAGAGGCGCGTATATCATCAAAACTCGAAGCACGTATGGACGAGAAAATAACGCAGTTTGAGGAAAAAATCGAAGCCGAGGTGGATGCTTTGAGAGGTCGTATACAAGAGTTGCAATTAAACCGCCCAGCTGCTTCAGCGAGTAATACGAAGGTAAAAACTCCATCTTTTGACGGTTCTGTTCCTTTCCAGGTCTTCAAGCTACAGTTTGAGAAGACCGCAGCAGCCAACAACTGGAATGCGGAAGATAAAGTTGCTGCACTGTTCGTGGCATTGAAGGGGCCAGCAGCGGAAATCCTACAGACGATTCCCGAAGGAGAGCGGAATAATTATGAAGCATTGATGGCTGCTGTAGAACGACGTTATGGAAGCGAGCATAGAAAAAAGATATTCCAAATTGAGTTGCAAAACCCCTACCAAAAAGCAAATGAGACTTTGCAGGAGTTTGCTTCAGATATTGAAAGATTGGCTCATCTTGCAAATGCGGACACACCCGTGGAATACACTGAAAGGGTAAACATCCAGAGTTTCATAAATGGCATACAGGACGTGGAAACGAAGCGAGCTACATACGCAAACCCAAAGCTGACATTTGCTGAAACGGTATCACATGCATTGACTCAGAAAACGGCCTCACTATTGAGTAAACCAGCATACAAAGCTCATCGTGTGGAAGTGGAAAGACCAGATTGGGTAGACACAATTTTGGAGCACTGAAGGGATCACAACAGAAAAATGCCGGAGTTATTAAATGTTTCAAGTAGCTCCAACAATGTGGGTGGTCATAACGCAGAGCAGAAGGTGATGAGCAAATCTCCAAGACCACTGAATCGTTAAACTAAATCGAGTCAGCCGCAAGGGGCGACAGCTGGCTCCCGCAATTGAATACCCCATAATCTCTATCTCGCAGATTGGAAGAAGATCGAGCAATCTTACTGTTGGAGGACATGTGGACGGAAAGGAACGTTTACTGACTGTAGATACGGGTGCATCTCATTCCATCATTCGAGCGGATTTAGTCAACAAAAAGATAAGACCATTGCTTGGAGCAAGATTACGTACAGCCACGGGAGAGGACACCCAGGTAATTGGAGAAGTAGAATGTGAAGTCGCAATTGGGAACGTCACGGTAGTACACAATTTTATAGTGGCAGAAATTGTTGATGAAATCATAATTGGAGTAGACTTCTTAATCGACCAGGGCATCAAGATCGACATGCAAAGCAAGACGATGCGATATAAAAACATGGATGTACCACTTAATTTCGGCTACGAGAGAGGCTACAGCAGTAAACGAGTGCTGGTGGAAGAGAGTCAGCAAATACCACCAAAATCCGAAGCAGTAATCTGGGCAAAGGTTGATGGAGATTGTGGGACAAACAAATTGTGGGTTGTCGAAGCAGCAAACAAATCAGCACTGAACATACTTGTAAGAAAAACCCTGGCTATGACAAAACAAGATGGACGTATTCCGGTAAGTGTACTCAATGAGTTCAAGCCACCACTCAAACTGACTAAAGGAGCTATTGTGGGAAGATGCCAAGAGGCTGAAGTAGTTATTAACTGCGAACAGCTCCACGAACACGTTTCAGCTAGTAATACTGATCTTTCAAATGACATCACGGCATGGACGCAGGGGCTAGAGGAAGCATATCAGAGTCAAATTGACACTGGAGATGCGAGGCCGATCCGTCAAGCTCCACGTAGTGTTCCACGGGCGAAGCGGGAAGTTGTGAGTCAAATCATTCAAGAAATGAGCGACAGCGGCGGCATCGAACCATCAGCTAGTCCATGGAGCTCACCGGTAGTACTTGTAAAAAAGAAGGATGGAAAAATGAGGTTTTGCGTGGACTACCGAAGTTGAGTGACGTAACGAAAAAGGATAGCTACACATTGCCAAGAATTGACGACACTCTGGACTCGCTATCTGGTACGAAATGGTTTTCCACACTGGACTTGAAAAGCGGCTACTGGCAAGTGGAGGTGAAGGAGGAAGATAAAGAGAAAACAGCCTTCAGTGTCGGTGATGGTCTTTGGCAATTTACAGTGATGCCTTTTGGACTTTGTAATGCACCAGCTACTTTTGAGAGACTCATGGACCAGGTACTGAAAGGACTACATTGGAAAATATGCTTGGTGTACCTGGACGACATCATCGTATTGGGCAAGAGTTTTGATGAACATCTTAGGAACTTGGAGGAAGTTTTCCAAAGAATAGCTGGAGCTGGTCTGAAGTTAAGTCCCAAAAATTGTGCGCTGTTTAAAAAGGAAGTAAATTATTTGGGTCACAAGGTAACGACAGAGGGCATCTGCACTGCGAACGAAAAGATAGAGGCTGTAAAGGATTGGCAAAGACCACAGAACCTACTTGAATTAAGAAGTTTCCTTGGGCTGTGCACATATTACCGCCGATTTGTACCAAATTTTCCAGCGTAGCCCATAGCCTCCATTAGCTTACAAGAAAAAATAAAGCTTTTGAATGGAAGAAGGAGCAAGAAGTGGCTTTCCAAACATTGAAGGAGCGTTTGTGCACTGCCCCAATGTTAGCATATCCGATTCCAGGAGCAACATTTATTCTAGATACAGATGCGAGTGGATATGCTATAGGAGGCGTTTTATCACAACTGGTCGATGGACAGGAGAAGGTAGTTGCATATTACAGCCGTTCGATTGGAAAACCAGAGAGGAACTACTGTGTTACGCGGAGAGAGCTGTTGGCATTGGTAGAGTGCATTAAACATTTTCACAAATACTTCTACGGCCAGCGATTCCGTGTCAGGACAGATCACGCAGCTTTGAAATGGCTTCTGCAGTTCCGTAATCCGGAGGGACAATTGGCACGGTGGATCGAGCGACTACAAAGCTATGACTTTTCCATTGAGCATCGAAAAGGTAGTACCCATGGAAATGCCGATGCAATGTCACGAAGGCCATGTAGTTTGGAATGCAAGCACTGTTCAAAGGCCGATGCTAAAGAAGACATTATAGATGTCCGTCTAATGACTATAACGTGTACGGATGAATGGGACAAGGAACAAATAAGAAAGTGTCAGCTAGAAGATACAGATCTGTCACATGTTATGCAAGGGCTCGAACGAAACGAAAGACCAAGCAGAGAGGAGATGTCAGCCGAGAGTCCCATTGCGAAGTCATATTGGGCACAGTGGAACGGTTTAGAATTGATATCCGGTTGCTTGTATCGAGTATGGGAGAGTGAGGATGGTCAATGCAAGAAGCAATTGATAGTTGTTCCCAGAAAGAGGATTCCTGACGTGCTCAGCGAGCTGCACAATGGTCCAAGTGGAGGTCATCTGGGAATCACGAAGACACTCGAGAAAATTAAGCAGAGATTCTATTGGGTTGGTTGCCGTCAGTCGGTCACCGAGTGGATTGCCAATTGCGAGGTATGCAATAGAGCGAAAGGGCCCAAAACCCGAAGTCATGGCCAGATGAAGCAGTATATTTCAGGTGCACCATTTGAAAGGATCGCCATGGATGTCGCAGGTCCATTTCCTACTAGCAACCGCGGAAACAAATATGTACTGGTGGTTATGGATTATTTCAGTAAATGGCCAGAGGTATACCCAATCCCAAACAAGAAGCAGAAACAGTAGCAGAAGTGGTTAAAAACGAATGGGTTGCAAGGTATGGTGTACCAATGGAGTTACATTCTGACCAAGGCAGGAATTTTGAATCAGCTGTGTTCCAAGAAATGTGCAAGAAGTTTGGCATTCGAAAAACACGGACAACTGCATTGCATCCTCAGTCCGATGGTATGGTGGAACGTTTCAATAGAACATTGGAGGAGCATTTAAGAAAAGTAGTAGACAAGTACCATAAGGACTGGGATATACACATATCATTATTCTTGATGGCCTACCGATCGGCAGTACATGACACAACGGGCCAAACTCCCGCAAAGGTAATTTTTGGAGATGACCTTCGACTGCCAGCTGATTTGAAGTATGGGATAGATGCCGATGCGGAGAGGAATGTCAAGAAATCCACTGGTGTCTTGGAAGAAGAGCTGAGAGAGATACACCATCTGGTAAGGCAACGAGCAAAGATTATGAGTGACAAGATAAAAGCGAGGTACGATAAAGCACTTAATTCAGAAGGGTTTCAGGAAGGAGATTTCGTGCTGCTATACAACCCACAACGAAAAAAAGGTTTGTCCCCGAAATTGCAGTGTAACTGGGAAGGCCCACACAAAGGTGTAAAACGGATCAACGATGTAGTATACCGCATACAAACCACTACCAAACCACGAACTAAAATGAAGATGGTTCATTTGGAGAGATTAGCAGCGTTTAGATAGAGAGATTTGTCTGATCGGGACGATCAGACTTAGGTGGAGGGCAGTGTCACAGATATTAGCATCACTAAGCTATACCATCACTAAGGCGATGCTAAGGCCATGCTAATCGATATTTTACATCATTAATCAAATCATGTATACACATATATAAGGCAGCCGAGAGATGTCACACACAGATGTATTTACTTATACGCCTATGTGTGCGCGAGAGACTGTAAACTACAAACATTCGCATCAATAATACAATCATTATGTCCACACATATGTAGGTACACGCAGCTGAGAAGCAAGGCACAACCATATGCAGACATCTTATTTGAGATGCTCCTAAATGTAGGCAATTATAATTGTGGAAGTGTCGCTCACACATACAAATATGGGGTATGAGAGAAGATATAAAAACGTGCAATTTTAGTTATAGCTGAGAAGTTTGAGAGCTCATGGACAATGCTAGTAGATTCTAGAAGATTCCAACGAGGAAACCAGAGAGTATAAAAGGCCGCAGATGTAGAGGCGCTGGAATTCAGTTTGATTTGAGTTGTCAAGCAGTTACGACTAAGACGATATCTAGCGAGCAATAGCAGTATTATTTTGAAAGTCAGTTTCCTTTAAGCTATCAGTTTGGTTATTAAGCTATTCGTTGCACAGTTTGAGTGTTATTGTGAAGTATTTTAATAAAGGCCATTTTTCCATTATTCAATATTGGAGTTATTTATTCCACAGTTTAGCGATACCAACCTAGCAAAAGGGCAAATAAGAGGATTTGCAGAAAACTCGTTACAATATCATAATATTTATGCTTCGTTATTTCGATTCTCCACGCTTATGTAGTGGGACAAGGCCTTTCGTCACAAAACTTTTACGTATGTCATTGAAGCAATTCATTTTATCGGAAAATTTCGAAAACAAAAAAGTTTAAAACCAAATATTCCATTGATACCGATAGATTTGCCTTTTCAATTTTAAATGCCTCGAATTTTCTATTCCTGTCATTGAAGCTCAAGGACGATAATTAGATGAGAATCAAAGCATTGATGAGCGCAATACGAACCTTTATAGCTTCAGAGCTTATGCAACTTAATTGTCAACCAATGTCAATTGCCAACCCCACCTACGCGAGGGGAATCCTGTTACAAATGTGATTATATCATACAACAACAGTCATTAGCTGTAGGAGAAGTCAATCTTACCAACTTATGTTTTACCCATGGCCAGTTACGCGTAGCTTGCATATTTTTATAGAAACTTTGGGTAAAACCCACGGGCATAAACTATACTATATTTGTTGCTTTTTTAAAATCTCCTTTGATTTATTTCTGGTATACATAAGCGGGATTCTCTCCTATTCTGAGACATTTTATTTCCCCGATGAGTTCTTGGGTTTTGGTTATATATTCCTCTTTTACGATTAGCACAGTTGTGACGATTTTTCCTACGTTTTGTTTTTTCTTCTGCATTACCTTTCTGCCTTTTCAGTTCTTTGCTTATTATGTCCCTGCACATGTATATTGGCTCCTGTTCCTCCTGTGGTATCAATGATATTGCGATCTCCGCATCTACAATCGCCTGCCCCATTTTTCTTAATTTATTTTGGTCCATGGAGTTGGGCTCCTTTTTTGGTGATGGCCACTGTTGGTCGGTTCACGAGCTTGCCATGAAACTGGTGAAGTTGTTGGATTTTGTTTTACTCTCGTCGTCCTGCCAGCTTATCCAGTTTCCGGTTCAGCCACCTATTAGTTCGTGTTCAGGTTAAAAGCCTGCCAAGCAATTTGTTGATTTTCCGACATGGCAGGCGTTGGCCTTTTGCTTGTAGATGAAGGACCTTGACTGTTTTATTGATGTTTGCTGGGGAACATTCTTTTTGGACCGTGTGATTCGCGAATTGGACTCTGGTCTAATGTGTTCCAGTTTATGTCATAATTGTCCAAGTTTTAGTATTTTCATTTTCACTATTTCTTTTTGGTTCTCCATGATTCCTTCAGAATTTATCTACTAGTGCTTCTCTCTTATATGCTTCTTCAAGCCCATGTACCAAATGCCGTTGGATTTTTATACACATCTGTCGTAGCTAAATCTATAGTCATATTTAAATTACTTCTTTAGGGTTTTCAGATAAAGCAACACCTCTTGAGAAAAGGGATCTGTAGCATAATTAGATTTAAAAAAATTTGCAAAAAAAAATTTGCGATATGGTATGTGAGAATTTCTATATTGTATTTGACAATTCCTTTATACTAACTTTTCAGTTTGTCGCCCTGACGGGTACCGCAGAGGAATTAAAATATACCGGACTATTTCAAAACCAGTATTTTATTTTGATTGACCTCGAACCGGAAAAATGAAAATCAAGTCTTACATAATTGACTTTTTTATAAAATTAAAAAATAATAGTTAATACTTGACTTTGTATAGAAAAGTCAAATATTAAAGTCACAACTAGTTTTTCAATTCTTTTTTGTTTGTTACAAAAATTTACGCAGCAGTATTTTCTCACAAAAAATTTAAAGTCAGTTAGTGGCTTTGTGAATATCTGCAAAAAGTTATTTGCCGCGTAATTAACAAACAAAAAATTAGTTTGCTAATTCTTTAAGATGGTTTTCGTGGCTATTTCGTGATCATTTAGCGACTTTAGGATCAATTTGGAGTAATTTCGGGATTATTTCAGAACAAATTCGGAACTATTTCGAAATCACTCTAAAACTATTTCGAAATAATTTTCACATTGTTTTAAACTGTTTTAAGCAATTTCGGGAATCTTGAAGACGAAGAATTAATTAATTAGTTACAAACCAATAAAACCCACATAGCATTAAATACTTTCAAATAAAGTAAAAAACTACAAGAAAAAATTGTGAAGGATGCAATAAAAATCATAGTCTAATGAGATCATAGCACCTGATTGATGCACTCATTTGGCGGTTCTAAAATTATAAATAGAAACTTACAAAATGTAGTGATGACTCGATGCGTTACAACGCAAACCTTTCAATGTGTGAGTCGCTAATCATGATATGTCATGCGTTTTGAAATCTTCGGCTTTACGGTGCATGAACTTAGTTTTTTTTTGTTTGCTGGGTTGAGCACATATGGTCAAAATTAAACCACGGTTGTTGTTGTTTTTCCTGACGCGTTTCGACGTTCTTTTCTCTCACGTCATCTTCTGGGGATTTATTAATTATATTACAATTAAATTAACAATTGCATTTTATTTGAACAAACATAAACAGTTGGCACTTGCATTTATAATAAATTCCAAAATATCACGCTTCACTTTTTCCTCTCACAATATGTTTTAATCTGTGCTTTTATAGCTATAGGGTGCATAAATGATGAAGCTATGTAAGAGATCAATATAAGAAATTACTTATCAGCAAAAAACCCGTGCATAGGTGTTTTCTTACCATGAATGAATGAATTTCTTTTTGGTTCTCCATGAGTGAGTGAATTTTGTACGAGACGGATGTGTTTCTTTTGCGCTCTTCTAAATTTTGTTTAAATTCGGTAAAATATAATCTTAATAAATTGAAGCTGCTTGCTAATCGTTGCTTTCCTAATTGTACCTACAAATAAACAATTAAACATATATGGATTCTGTTGGTAAAGGTAAACATCAATCTTCAAGCAAAGATTCACCTGCATCGAAAACTCAGCGGCTTGAGTGTAACGGACCTCTCTCTGAATCCATTCTCTCAGCTTTGAAATGAACAGAAGATAAACTTGTGTTGATGAAAGAGAGGATTCGTGAGCGAATCAGCGGTATCTCCTCTCTTTTATCCGAAGAGATTGCTTCGCTTGAGCGGAAATTCACAGCTAAGTTGTAGGAGAACATGAAGCTTTTGCTCAACGTATTGATAAACTCGAACGTAGGCGGGAAGAGGAATCGGCAATTACACTCAACTTGTCTACTGAATTGAAGGCAGTCAGAGAAGAGTTATCGAAGTTAAAAACTGAGAAGGGAAACAACTCTCATTCGTCTGATGCTGAATTTTTGGTCTACCGTTTGACAGTGAAGAAAATTTGTCTTGAATTTTTGGCGCGTATGCAAATCAATCGAGTTTTCCCCACCCATCTTCGTGACATATTTCGCACAAAACATACAGCGGAATGCCCCAACAGGGCTGTGATTGTGAAATTCAACTCAACATACGATCGCACTCGCACTCTCTCTGCCTTTTCCAACTATCGCAAGAACACAAATTCTGCTATTTCCCTTACACTGGCCATTTTCGACAGCAACAACAACTTCAGCATCTTTGAGAGTCTTTCTGCCGATAATAGAAAAATCTTGCAAGCTGCTCTTAAACACAAGAAGGCAAACAAATTAAATAGTGTATTCTCCCGACGAGAAGAAATTTTCGTTCGCCTTTCAACGAGCAGTGAACCTGTCTCCGTAACAAGCGACAAAAATTTAATGAGCATTGTTGGCGCATCTTAATATTTATCATTTATACTTATATGAACATACATACATTCTCTTCTACTCACTCACTTATTGACATGCTAGTATTTTTATTGCTACTGATGTTTCTGTATTGTTTTGACTATTCATTTTATTTATTTTGTTTACTCATCTTGTTTTCTATCCCCTCTCTTGTGTTCAGGGAATCTATATCCAACGCTTTTATGTTAGTAATCAATTGTGCATACATTTGTATTTGAATAACACTAGTCAACAACATTTTTGTACATGGGTCGTGCGTATATTTTTTTTTATTGCTTTTGCACCCAGAAATAAGAATATGAACATAAAAAAGTGTTTGATTTGGTTTTGTTCGAAAAAATGAGAAAAACGACAAACATGAAAATTCATCAAAATTTGACATAGATTTGATTTATTCTAGTATAGTAAAAAACAATTTAAGATTTATTCTTATAAATTTAGTTTTAGAATACATTTTAAATGTTTAAAAATGCTTTTTCCTGCTTTTCCTGCCATATTCGGTAACATTTTCTCTTATTAACGTCGAAATATAGTCCCCCATCATGCTTTCCGTATACTGGCTTTGGTAGCGTTTCTCAAACTCCATTATATCTTGATGGAATCGCTCCCCGTGTTCTTCTGAATAAGCTCCCATATTATCTTTGAATTTATCCAGATGTGAATGTAACATGCGCATCCTTAGTGACATTTTACATCCGATGGCGGAAAAATTCGTAATCATGCCAGTTATCAGCTCATCATAATTTTCATCCCTAGGATTTCCAAGAAAGCCATGAACTACTGCCTTAAAACTGTTCCACGCTTGTTTCTCGTCACTGTAGAAACAAGAAAATTCTTCATGACGCTTTCTTTGCCGAGATATTCGAACATCAGAAATAAGTAAATTTCGATGTTTAAGCCGCGATGCTAATAACTCTGCTTTGTCTTTTGATAGATTTAAGTCTCCTATTAAGTCATTGAGATCTTCAGAGTTGATGAGATGTGGTATTCCTGGTTCAAATTGAGGAACAAATTCGGAATTTACGGATGCAGATGAACTCGGTGTTTGAAAGCTGCTTTGAGGGAATAGTTGCTTTTCCAACACAGGTGGATCAGGTACAGAATTTTTCTCCGAATGTGGTACTGGAGCGGATGTAGATGGTAGTTCCGGATATATTGTTTTCCTTAAACGTTTCCCTTTCAGTGGTTTCACTACACAAAAATAGCAATCAGTGTCATGATTACTCGGTTCCCTCCAAATCCTCGGCACCGCGAACTTCATGGCTCTTTTCTCACCCTGGTACCAAACTATAATAAAACGTAAAGCATTTCATAACAATTTCAGTTATTTTGCAATTATATATACGTAGATATATGTATATATAAGTTATCTCCCATCTCGGGGGAGATGTAAATAATTTAAAGGTGCGGAGGAACTCACTGTCCTCCGATACTTGTGAATTGAAACAAGGAACGATTTCAGATTAAACGTCACAACTTCTTTATTCGTGCCAATTGCACGCCAATTAACTACTGCCCTAAACATACGTTGCAACTTACTTAAATAACTTCTTAGCCTAACTAAAATGTTTACATTGCAGTTCCCATGCTTTACCCAGAACTGCTCGCGCATGTTGACAGGAATTGCTTAGCGTGCGATTCCCATAACTAACGTAAGGTGACCTGATCGATGGTTGCGCGTGTGCCGCGTCAGCGACTTTATTCTATTGAACTAAATAAGTCACACGCTTAGCAACGTGATCTTAGGGTATGCCGTTGTGTGGTATTATGATACCTATGCGTGTAACTCCTCCCCCTTTAAAGATCTGTGTTCGGTAGATCAAATGTCGAAAAGCGTGAGGGGGAGAAATTTTGTAAGGAATGATTGCGACCTTCTGGTGATGATTTAGTACTGACGCTTGTGACTGGCAGGCTAGGATCTGAGCGATAAAATTCAGGTGCAGATTCGCCTTTGGGGATCCTATTTATGCTAATGCTTCCCGTCCAATGCGTGGGAATTTGAACCGGTGGAAGGTCTAGTTTCTTTGTGTAACATCTCCATAGCGTTCCGGCAATAAGGACTATTGCGCAAATCGAGATAGCCTCTATAACGATAGAAAAATTGATTTTTTCATTGACATAGCCTAGATACTTAACATTCTCCATTGTGATGTCGTGATGTACTCCAAGTTGACTTTTATGGTATGGTTTTTTATGTTAGAAAGTACGGCTGGGAGGGCGTGTGCGGTAACAGCTTCATTGCTGGAAAGTTCCTGACAACCAGTCTTGATTTTCTCGTTGTTGAATTGAATTACGTATGCGCCATTAATGGTATTTGTGGCATTGTTGCTCCTTATTATGCCCTGGTAGTTTGAAATGAAAATGGTGTTTTCGTTTACCAGCTCTATATGGGACCCGTTTCATCTAATAAATTCACAACTAGCTGCCCCACATTTTAAGAGTCGTGGCAGGCAGCTGTTTTCTTCTAGCGCAATCAAGGACTCGGATCTGCATACTGTGGATGAGCCGATAACCATGCAATCCTTCGTCCTCTTGATTGACCAGCATTCTGTCGAACGGTAGGTCCACTTGTTTAACAGCGTAGATTCCAGCGCGGGTAATCAGAAGATTGTATTTACTGGCGGTCAATTTCGGCATAGATAGGACGTAGAGTAGAAGTGTCCCGTTTGTGAGGACCGATGGTTGGCCATATTCGATTGCCTCAATTACATTCTGGTATGGGAGGGTTTCTGTTTCGGATAGGATTTAGTTCACCTCTTCTATGTCTAACAAGTTGGTATTAACAATTCCTCGCTTTGCCAATTGACATGCTCGCACAAATTCATTGACTTCTTCGCGAACGAGGACGATGTTGCGAGGTGCGCTTTGCTCGAATTTGATTCCTTCTGTTTCCTTTACTACGTAGTTGGTGCGGTTCACCACTTCTTCAATTCGTTTCAATACTTCTTCGGTGGTTGTGAATAGCTTTCTATTGACCTTCTAATGATGGTTGTTGTTCGCTATTATCTGGTCTTGGCTGTGGAGGATGTTATTCCAATCTGTTGCGTCAAGCGATCCTGCCAGCCATTTCCATGCTGACCCAATCCAGTCAATGGATCGGGTGACCCTAGTCTTGCTTGTGCTTCCCATCAACTCTCCGAGTCGCTCGAGGGTTTGGTTGATGTAGTGCTGGGCTAAGAGTTGCTCGTCGGTTCGTTTGATTAGATGACTTGCTAATTTATCCATTTGAGTCACCATCGTGGTATATTTTTGTAGGTCGATGACGTGTATGAGTTTGAATGAGCCCCCTATGATCCACCCATCTTCGCTCTTGATGGCTATTATTGGGGCATTGTAGTTAAATATGTATAGTGCGCTGATGGCTGATGCCAGCAGTGGGAATCTGCAACGCAAGATGTCAATTCTAATTTAATGTAGTTAGTAGTTGTTATGTTCTAAGTAAGTTACGGTTATCTATTTAATAAAAAGGAAAAATGTTATTGATAGTAGGAAGGTATTATTAGTAAGCGGAATTCTTAAGATTAGATTGGTTATCATTAAACTAGCGTTACTGTTTTAGTTTAGGATTTTCGCCTTTCTAGCGATGTTAATTTGTTAATGTGTCAGTGGTTTACAAATTATGATTAGTGGGGAAGATTAAAATAAAATTTAAAAATTTTACTTTATACTGTTATTACAAATGGTTTCAAAATTAAAAAAGGAACAAAAAATTAGGAAAATTAAAAAGGTGAAAAATTTTGGTTTCCTTTTTTTCTTTTTTATTGTTAACAATTTTTTCGTTTTTCTTCTTTTCTTTGGATTAATAATTTAATTTTATTTTTATTTTTATTTGTTTATTTGTTTTGTTAAACAATTTTTTGTTATATTTTTGCTTAGCGGATTAGGCGCATATGAGTGCCTTTCATGGGGGTGTTTGCGCCTTGCACTCACCGGCGTCACCCCAAATCGTCGACTCGTAGGTGTTTTTTACACCATCCCTCCCTCATGTAGGGGCGGAGCTTCCTCGTGGTGGCACCTGGTAACGCTTCGGCGGCTAATACGAGCGGCGACTTTTCTTCCCACCCCTTCAACCCTATCTTCCTTTCTTTTTCCTCCTCTTTTTTCTCTCCCCTTCTCCTTAGTGGGCTGGATCTACGACCCGTGCCGAGGATCAGCCAGGCTGGGGGGCCCATAAATAGCGCAGCCGTTAACGGAGTGCATCGAATACCGGGCGACCTTCGATGCTATTAAGCCTTACCCGAACATCGCGGATCTCTGTCCGGGTGGACCATTCCCCTTCTCCGCTACTCGTGGGATGTTTAGTATGGAGGAAAAATTTTCAAAAAATATTAAGGAGGGCGGCTCTCCAAATAAGAAGTCGTTAGGAGCTTGCTCCGCAAAGGCTAAGGCTCAGCCGGGCCTCAAATTAGCTGAGAGAACTCCTCAGAGGTTCGCTGCTGCAGCGGCAGATAGACAGAAAAGGCCTAGAGATTATCCGGTTCGAGCAGTCCGAGGGCCAGTACCTCTCAAGGAGGGGGTACTGACCGGGAGGTCGTCAGTACTACTACCGCCCCTCCCTTTGACCCCACCAGCAAACCCTCCGCCAAGCGACATGCGTCTGGTGGGTCGACTGCTGGGGGCCGCAGGGAGATGGGGCGGTCGGCTATAGGGCCAAGGGCCAATCTAGGCAGGAAAGGGCTGAGGGAAAATCCAGCCTGGGTATTCCAAAGGCCGGTACCTCTCGAGGAGGGATCACCGAACGGGAGGCCCTTGGGGCGGCTGCCGCGCATCTCGTAGCCACCAGCACGGCTGCCACTCGGCGTCAAGCGTCTGGCGGGTTGGCTGCTGGGGGGCTCCAGATGTGTGGGGGTGGCCGGCTCTAGGGTGAAGGGAGTCAAAAAGCCCAGTCATCAGGACAAACGCTGGGCTGCCCGTATCCTGCGTAGGAATGCCTCCTCGCCGATTAGGGAGGGGGAAGTTTCCGCGGAGGACTGAGCGAAGGCTCAGCGCGACCTTGCTTGGGCGAAGCAGATGTTGCCGGAGTTCAGGCTGGACTGGGTCGAGAGCGATGAAGCCTCGAAGCGCCAGCGGTCTATGGATGAATTCAACCCTACGGCGCCGAAAAGGGCCAATACGCAGGGAGGCTGGACTCGGTCTTTCGTCGAAATAGCCAAGGATCGGCAGTGATACTCCGCAGGGAGGTGTTCTCTCTCCGCTATTTTGGGTGGTTACCCTCAACCAACTACTGCGCCTAATGGAATCAGAAGGTCACCAAGTGATCGCGTATGCAGATGACATCTGCGTCACCATGCGGGGGAAATTTCCGCAAACTCTTTGCAACCTAATGGAAGGGGCACTATACAAAATTTCGCACTGGGCCACAGCCACAGGCGTGGAAGTCAACCCGGATAAAACCGAGCTTGTCCTCTTCACGAGGAGCTACAAAGTACCAAATCTAACACTGCCAAGAATTGGGGGTACGTTTTTAGCGTTTAGCGATCGAGTCAAGTATTTGGGAGTAATTCTGGATAGGAAGCTATTATGGGGTGACCATATAGTGGGGCGATGCAAGAAGGCAGCAGCAGTGCTGTTCACCTGCAAGAGGGCAATTGGCACCTCCTGGGGTTTCTCCCCCAAGGTGACATACTTGATTTATACAGCCATTGTGCGCCCGATTCTTCTTTATGGTGCCTTGGTCTGGTGGCCTGCACTAGCTAGAACTACCTATTTTAAAACGCTTCAAAAGGTGCAACGGAGTTCGGAGCTCTGCATCACCGGGGCTCTCGGCTCCACTCCATCTGAAGCACTCAACACAATGCTATACCTTCCAACTCTTGACCCGGTGGCGAAGGAAATAGCGGTCATCGCCGCTCTACGCATAAGGAAACAGGTCTCTGGTCAAATGGGTCTAGTGGACACGCAAAAATCCTGAGCACGAACGCCCAGTCCCAATAGCGGTGCGCACTGACTACTGCATGCCAAAAAACGTCTTCGTTAAAAACAATAGCATATATATACCATCGCGACAGGACTGGAAAACCAGACAACATGCGGTACCGGGTGCCATCAACATATTCACGGATGGTTCTTAGCTTGACGGGAAGGTGGGAGCAGGCCTCTTTTCGCCGGATCTGGGTCTAGAGGTCTCTTTTCGCCTACCAGATTACTGTAGTGTTTACCAAGCGGAAATGCTGGCAATACACAGGGCTGTGAACCATCTAGGGTCTATGCCTAAGGATGGTAAAAGGGTGTTTATTTTCTCAGAGAGCCAGGCCGCATTAAAGGCCTTGGACTCGTTCGTCGACAACGCAAATTCGGTCACTGAATGCCGCAGATCTCTTAACGAGATGGCTCAGCGCTTCAGTATCAGCCTTATATGGGTAACTGGGCACAGGGATATTTAAGACAATTGCAGAGCAGACGAGGTGGCCAGAAGAGGCACCACCGACCATATCCTTCCGGGAAATGATTCGGTAGGTATACCCATGGCCACTTTCAGGCTTCGTGTGAATACAAGCACTATAATAATCGCAAATTGACTATGGACAGCCATATCATCGTGTGAGACATCCAGGCAAACCTGGCCCTCATATGACAAGGGGCGCACTGAAGCGCTTCTGATTTTAAACAAATCAGTTCTGTCGTCCCTGATAAGGGTTCTAACAGGGCATTGCTTAATAGGCACGCATGGTGCTAGAATGGGGGTAACGACCTTCGACTATTGTCGCAGCTGCAGAGGAAGAGAGCTGGACCTTCTCTGTCAATTTTCAGCGCTTAGTAGGCGTAGGATGGCTATCCTTGGTAAACCTTTTCTACATGACCTCGCTGAGGTCTCTTGCTATGAAGTAAAGGTTCTAGCAAAATTTATAATTTCCACGAGGTGGTTTGACCCGCTTTAGGCAGGGTAGGGGTCCTCTTTGAGACCGTATAGGGTATTACAATGGGCCCACTGGTGGCCTAAGTAGTGAGCTGTTACCATAGTGTCCAGCTCAGCCTTTGCAACCTAACCTAACTTAACCTTAGGCGCATAAGCTTAAGTTTGTTTTTCTTGTTTTTCCTCTTTCATCTACGGATTAGGCGCAGAGAATTAAATATGCATTTGCTTAGCGGATTAGGCGCATAAGCTCAAATTTTTCTTTTTTTCTTTTTCATCTACGGATTAGGCGCAGAGAATTAAATATGCATTTGCTTAGCGAATTAGGCGCATAAGCTCAAATTTTTCTTTTTTTCTTTTTCATCTACGGATTAGGCGCAGAGAATTTAAAAAAATATTTGCTTAGCGAATTAGGCGCATAAGCTCAACTTTTTCTTTTCTCTTTTTCATCTACGGATTAGGCGCAGAGAATTAAATAAATATTTGCTTAGCGGGTTAGGCGCATAAGCTCAAATTTTTCTTTTTTCTCCTGGACCAGAGGTGTTAACATTTCTCGAGCCAGCTATGGGGAGATCGCCAGAATCCCATTTGGAAGTAGTGTAGCCATTTGTCAATGGCACTACGAGCCTACTAAGGCACGATTTGTCCTACTTAAAAGCCCGCTCTTGTTAGATAAACTCCCTCTTGGTGCCAGATGTTTTATAATTTCTTTCCATGATTTTTGTATGTTTGTTTGTTTTATTGTGTGGGGTTAGTTTGTCCCCTTCTTTTTATATTTTTAATGTGCTTATCCTTCACGTATATGACGTCATTTTCGTCATAACGCTCCGGTAGCATCCTTTTTATACTCAGTTGAGCAGAGCTCACAGAATATATTAACTTTGATTGGATAACGGTTGGTTGTACAGGTATAAAGGAATCGAGATAGATATAGACTTCCATATATGAAAATCATCAGTATCGAAAAAAAATTTGATTAAGCCATGTCCGTCCGTCCGTCCGTCCGTCTGTCCGTTAACACGATAACTTGAGTAAATTTTGAGATATCTTGACGAAATTTGGTATGTAGATTCCTGGGCGCTCATCTCAGATCGCTATTTAAAATGAACGATATCGGACTATAACCACGCCCACTTTTTCGATATCGAAAATTTCGAAAAATCGAAAAATTGCGATAATTCATTACCAAAGAGGGATAAAGCGATGACACTTGGTAGGTGGGTTGAACTTATGACGCAGAATAGAAAATAAGTAAAATTTTGGACAATGGGCGTGGCACCGCCCACTTTTAAAAGAAGGTAATTTAGAAGTTTTGCAAGCTGTAATTTGGCAGACGTTGAAGATATCATGATGAAATTTGGCTGGAACGTTACTCCTAGTACTATATGTATGCCTAATAAAAATTAGCAAAATCGGATAACGCCCACTTTTAAAAAAAAATTTTTTTTAAGTGAAATTTTTACAAAAAATTTAATATCTTTACCGTATATAAGTAAATTATGTCAACATTCAACTCCAGTAATGATATGGTGCAACAAAATACAAAAATAAAAGAAAATTTCAAAATGGGCGTGGCTCCGCCCTTTTTCATTTGATTTGTCTAGGATACATTTAATGCCATAAGTCGAACAAAAATTTACCGATCCTTGTGAAATTTGGTAGTGGCTTAGATTCAAGGACGATAACTGTTTTCTGAGAAAAAGGGCGAAATCGGTTGAAGCCACGCCCAGTTTTTATACACAGTCGACCGTCTGTCCTTCCGCTCGGCCATTAACACGATAACTTGAGCAAAAATCGATATATCTTTACTAAACTCAGTTCACATAATTATCTGAACTCACTTTCTATTGGTATAAAAAATGGCCGAAATCTGACTATGACCACGCCCACTTTTTCGATATTGAAAATTACGAAAAATGAAAAAAGTGCCATAATTCTATACCAAATACAAAAAAAGGGTTGAAACATGGTAATTGGATTGGTTTATTGACGCAAAATATAAATTTAGAAAAAAACTTTGTAAAATAGGTGTGACACCTACCATATTAAGTAAAAGAAAATGAAAAAGTTCTGCAGGACGAAATCAAAAGCCCTTGGAATCATGGCAGGAATATTGTTCGTGGTATTACATATATAAATAAATTAGCGGTACCCGACAGATGATGTTCTGGGTCACCCTGGTCCACATTTTGGTCGAAATCTCGAAAACGCCTTCACATATACAACTACCACCACTCCCTTTTAAAATTCTTATTAATACCTTTAATTTGACACCCATATTGTACAAACACATTATAGAGTCACCGCTGGTCCACCTTTATGGCGATATCTCGAAAAGGCGTCCACCTATAGAACTAAGGCCCACTCCCTTTTAAAATACTCATTAACACCTTTCATTTGATACCCATATCGTACAAACAAATTCTAGAGTCATCCCTGGTCCACCTTTATGGCGATATCTCGAAAAGGCGTCCACCCATAGAACTAACGCCCACCCACTTTTAAAGTACTCATTAACACCTTTCATTTGATACCCATATCGTACAAATTAATTCTAGAGTCACCCCTGGTCCACCTTTATGGCGATATCTCGAAAAGCCGTCCACCTATAGAACTAAGGCTCACTCCGTTTTAAAATACTCATTAACACCTTTCATTTGATACCCATATCGTACAAACAAATTCTAGAGTCAGCCCTGGTCCACCTTTATGGCGATATCTCGAAAAGGTGTCCACCTATAGAACTATGGCCCACTCCCTCTTAAAATACTCTCTAATACATGCCATTTGATACGCATGTCATACAAACACATTCCAGGGTTACCCGAGGTTCAGTTTCCTACATGGTGATTTTCCCTTATTTTATCTCCATAGCTCTCAACTGAGTATGTAATGTTCGGTTACACCCGAACTTAGCCTTCCTTACTTGTTTTATTGTGTCTTTTTATCTGAGCCATTTGCTTTTCCCTCAATAGTGCTTTAATTTGGATATTAATTTTACTGCTCTGGTCAAGGAGTTCTTGGAAGTTGGAAGCTTGTGAGTGATTAAAAAAAATGTCTGTTGGTCTTTTTTTCGTTACCGGGTGAACTGAATTATTATAGCGATCTACAGCTATGATAACATGTTCCTTGGTCCTGAGGGCTTCTTTCTCCGCTTTAAGGCATCTAAAAATTTCAAGTAACGTAGAGTGAAATCCCTCGATTTGGCCGTTCACCTCACTCCTCTGAGTTCGGGTGCGGTAAAGCTGAATTCCTAGAGATTCTAACAAGCTTTGTATAATAGGGCTAATCAATCCGCGTTCGTTATCTGTGACTTAAATTCTAGGGGTTGTGAAATAGAGCAGAAGTTTCACTATTTTTTGCCTAAGGTGCAAGGTTCCTTTGTTTCTGATGTGGAAAAGCTTTGCGAATTTAGAAAATTTATCAATGCAACTCAAAAATTGTTCCCCCTGAATTTCGAATATATCTAAGTGAATTATCTCGCATGGTCGCGATGGGATTGGTGTAGCCTGTAATTCTGGCCTATGGGGGTGCCTGTCGTACTTACTGAGTTTACACATCTCACAAGCCATTACATATTTCCTAATTTGACTGCTCATCTTGGGAAAATAGCATCGCTCAAGAAGTTGTTTACAATCTGGATTTCTTAAGTCCTCCCCAAGGGTTTGCGCTATTCGTTCCTTATAGTTGGTAAAATGGTCTAAACAAACTCTCTGTAATAGTCCTAACTGATCTTCCGGTATTTTGATAACATTGATGACATTTGGGCTCAGTTTTTCTTTCAAAATGCTAATTACTTCGTTTTCACTAATGTGTTCTATACCTACGTAGTGGCGTGAGTGTCCAGGGTGCGGTTCTTCGTAGATTTGAAGTCTGCCCCCGAACACAATTTGGTTTCTGAAAAGATTTAGTGTTACTTCCACGAAGGGGATCAGGTCTGTGTTATCCTGTTCTGCGCTATGGACTGTATTAGAATCTGATCCCATGGTTGCATTCTGTTTATCGACCTCGGATGTGGGCGGCATTGAATCCGTCAGTTGGTTTACTTAGGTTTTTAGACGAGAAAGGGCATCAGACACGACGTTAGATTTTCCGGGTTTGTAGATGAGTTCATAATTGCACTCTTCGATCCGGGCTTTCCATCGCTTCAGCTTAGCATTGTAGTTGCGATTGCTGAGGGAGAAAGTCAGTGGTTGGTGGTCGGTGAATATACGTATTTTCTTGGCACCATACAAGTAATTTCGCAGATTGTCTAACGCCCAAACCATGGCGAGCATCTCTTTTTCGTTTGTAGCGTACCCTTCCTCTGTGGTTGTTAAGCCTCTCGATATAAACGCAATTGGCTTTTCTTTACCATCATAGTCCTGCGACAATACCGCGCCAATAGCGTAGTCTGAGGCTTCTGTTATTAAGTTAAAGGTTTTTTCGAAGTTGGGAAGTGTTAAGACTTCCGAGGTTGTCAAAATTTCCCTAAGGTCATCGAATGCCCTAAGGGCGTCCCTATTTAGTGATATTGGCACTTTTTGGACTGCGTAGCCTTAACTTGTGCGCGTTCGCCCCTTGTGAGGTTAGTGAGCGGTTTCGCAATTTTGGCGTAGTCCCGAATAAATTTCCTATAGTAAGAAGTTAAACCTAAAAAACTTTTGAGTTCTTTTAGATTTGAGGAAGGGAACAGATTTCTTACGAATGTTTTTTCTTAGGATCTGGCAGGATTCCTTCGGAGGTTGCAATATAACCCAGAAATTCAACGCTTCTTTTTAAAAACTGTGCTTTTTTGAGGTTAGCTTTGAGTCCCGCGTCTAGTAGTCTAAAAAGAATTGTTTCGATGTCCTCCAAATGGGTGGCCTCGCCCTTACTGAAGATAATTATATCGTCGATATATACAAAACAAATTCGACCTATAAATTCCTTGAGGACATCGTCTATCATCCTTTGGAAGATAGAGGGCGCATTCCTTGGCCCGAAAGGAAGTCGCAGGAATTCATATTTTCCATTCATGATGGAAAAGGCCGTTTTAGGGATGTCACCCTTTTTCATTGGGATTTGATGGAATCCTGACGTTAAGTCCAGTGTGGTAAAATATTTGGCATCGCCAAGGCTGGCAATAGTTCCGTTGATGTCCAGATTGGGATATGTATCGGGAATCGTTACGGCGTTTAACCTTTTAAAATCAATGACTATCCGGTATTTCTTTTCTTCATCCGATCCGGATTTCTTTGGGACAATCCATAGGGGGGAGTTATAGGGACTCTTTGACGGACGGATGATGCCTTATGAAAGCAGTTCCTGCATTTGTCTTTCGACCCCTCCACGCATATTGACGGGGTAGGGATAGCTTTTGGTGTAAATAGGGTTTTCGGTTACTGTTTTTATCTCAGCCTGGAGGTTGGTTTGAATTTCCGTGGATTGGTCGACTGGACCGAATAAAGTTTCGTACTTTTCTAGTATCCCATATATCTTGCTTTTCGTAGGTTCGGTGACATAGTTGTCAAGGGGGATGTCTACATTAATGGAGTTAACCTGTTGCGCAGTCTTTCGCTTAAGAGGCAGAAGGATGTCTGGTTTAACGATGAGGGTATTGAGCTCCCTATCTAACACCGCTTTAATTTCTGAGAGATTATCATCCCCTATTATCCCGTCAAATGATTCTAGACCGGGAGGGACAAAGAATGTAGTCGACAGATCCCTACCAACAAACTGAAAAAAGTTTCCGCAAACTTTCTTGTCGATTTTGATTCTTCCCCCCGCCGAGATTACAAGGAATGGTTTATCCACTGGGTAGTGTTTAAAGCTACGCGCTCGCTAATGTAGTTTTTGTTTGCGCCGGTGTCAACTAAGAACTCTAATATACCTGACCCTGAGTGACGTTCTCTAAATATGGTACGCCGGACACGAGGCTAACATTGTAAAATTTAGTTGGTCAATTGTTGAATCTTTTTGTTCACTGGAGGCATCTTCTCCTTCCTCTTCGTCTACGGCCACTAGATGAAACAATTTTTGTTTCTTGTTTGTTTCGTTGTTTGAAAATTTTTTTGGAAACTGACTTTTCCTTGGCCCATCGTACCTAGAGAACCTGGAATTTCCTGTCTGGCGGGTTTGAGAGGATGCACCGGCATTCACTCTTAAAGCCGTGGGGGGTCACTGTTGTTGCGCCAGCTTTGCGCAGATTGGTGGCTATTCCTGATTTGCCTTGACCTAGCGTATGGGGAGTTGAATCCCCTCTGATTTTGATGCAAAGCTCCCATTGGTGGGTCGACTGCTGGGGGCCGCAGGGAGATGAGGCGGTCGGATATAGGGCCAAGGGCCAATCTAGGCAGGAAAGGGCTGAGGGAAAATCCAGCCTGGGTATTCCAAAGGCCGGTACCTCTCGAGGAGGGATCACCGAACGGGAGGCCCTTGGGGCGGCTGCCGCGCATCTCGTAGCCACCAGCACGGCTGCCACTCGGCGTCAAGCGTCTGGCGGGTTGGCTGCTGGGGGGCTCCAGAGGTGTGGGGGTGGCCGGCTCTAGGGTGAAGGGAGTCAAAAAGCCCAGTCATCAGGACAAGCGCTGGGCTGCCCGTATCCTGCGTAGGAATCCTCCTCGCCGATTAGGGAGGGGGAAGTTTCCGCGGAGGACTGAGCGAAGGCTCAGCGCGACCTTGCTTGGGCGAAGCAGATGTTGCCGGAGTTCAGGCTGGACTGGGTCGAGAGCGATGAAGCCTCGAAGCGCCAGCGGTCTATGGATGAATTCAACCCTACGGCGCCGAAAAGGGCCAAGACGCAGGGAGGCTGGAATCGGTCTTTCGTCGAAATAGCCAAGGATCGGCAGTGATACTCCGCAGGGAGGTGTTCTCTCTCCGCTATTTTGGGTGGTTACCCTCAACCAACTACTGCGCCTAATGGAATCAGAAGGTCACCAAATGATCGCGTATGCAGATGACATCTGCGTCACCATGCGGGGGAAATTTCCGCAAACTCTTTGCAACCTAATGGAAGGGGCACTATACAAAATTTCGCACTGGGCCACAGCCACAGGCGTGGAAGTCAACCCGGATAAAACCGAGCTTGTCCTCTTCACGAGGAGGTACAAAGTACCAAATCTAACACTGCCAAGAATTGGGGGTACGTTTTTAGCATTTAGCGATCGAGTCAAGTATTTGGGAGTAATTCTGGATAGGAAGCTATTATGCGGTGACCATATAGTGGGGCGATGCAAGAAGGCAGCAGCAGTGCTGTTCACCTGCAAGAGGGCAATTGGCACCTCCTGGGGTTTCTCCCCCAAGGTGACATACTTGATTTATACAGCCATTGTGCGCCCGATTCTTCTTTATGGTGCCTTGGTCTGGTGGCCTGCACTAGCTAGAACTACCTATTTTAAAACGCTTCAAAAGGTGCAACGGAGTTCGGAGCTCTGCATCACCGGGGATCTCGGCTCCACCCCATCTGAACCACTCAACACAATGCTATACCTTCCAACTCTTGACCTGGTGGCGAAGGAAATAGCGGTCATCGCCGCTCTACGCATAAGGAAACAGGTCTCTGGTCAAATGGATCTAGTGGACACGCAAAAATCCTGAGCACGAACGCCCCAGTCCCAATACCGGTGCGCACTGACTACTGCATGCCAAAAAACGTCTTCGTTAAAAACTATAGCATATATATACCATCTCGACAGGACTGAAAAACCAGACAACATGCGGTACCGGGTGCCATCAACATATTCACGAATGGTTCTTAGCTTGACGGGAAGGTGGGAGCAGGCCTCTTTTCGCCGGATCTGGGTCTAGAGGTCTCTTTTCGCCTACCAGATTACTGTAGTGTTTACCAAGCGGAAATGCTGGCAATACACAGGGCTGTGAACCATCTAGGGTCTATGCCTAAGGATGGTAAAAGGGTGTTTATTTTCTCAGACAGCCAGGCCGCATTAAAGGCCTTGGACTCGTTCGTCGACAACGCAAATTCGGTCACTGAATGCCGCAGATCTCTTAACGAGATGGCTCAGCGCTTCAGTATCAGCCTTATATGGGTAACTGGGCACAGGGATATTGAAGACAATTGCAGAGCAGACGAGGTTGCCAGAAGAGGCACCACCGACCATATCCTTCCGGGAAATGATTCGGTAGGTATACCCATGGCCACTTTCAGGCTTCGTGTGAACACAAGCACTATAATAATCGCAAATTGACTATGGACAGCCATATCATCGTGTGAGACATCCAGGCAAACCTGGCCCTCATATGACAAGGGGCGCACTGAAGCGCTTCTGATTTTAAACAAATCAGTTCTGTCGTCCCTGATAAGGGTTCTAACAGGGCATTGCTTAATAGGCACGCATGGTGCTAGAATGGGGGTAACGACCTTCGACTATTGTCGCAGCTGCAGAGGAAGAGAGCGTCCAGCACCTTCTCTGTCAATGTCCAGCGCTTAGTAGGCGTAGGATGGCTATCCTTGGTAAACCTTTTCTACATGACCTCGCTGAGGTCTCTTGCTATGAAGTAAAGGTTCTAGCAAAATTTATAATTTCCACGAGGTGGTTTGACCCGCTTTAGGCAGGGTAGGGGTCCTCTTTGAGACCGTATAGGGTATTACAATGGGCCCACTGGTGGCCTAAGTAGTGAGCTGTTACCATAGTGTCCAGCTCAGCCTTTGCAACCTAACCTAACTTAACCTTAGGCGCATAAGCTTAAGTTTGTTTTTCTTGTTTTTCCTCTTTCATCTACGGATTAGGCGCAGAGAATTAAATATGCATTTGCTTAGCGGATTAGGCGCATAAGCTCAAATTTTTCTTTTTTTCTTTTTCATCTACGGATTAGGCGCAGAGAATTAAATATGCATTTGCTTAGCGAATTAGGCGCATAAGCTAAAATTTTTCTTTTTTTCTTTTTCATCTACGGATTAGGCGCAGAGAATTTAAAAAAATATTTGCTTAGCGAATTAGGCGCATAAGCTCAACTTTTTCTTTTCTCTTTTTCATCTACGGATTAGGCGCAGAGAATTAAATAAATATTTGCTTAGCGGGTTAGGCGCATAAGCTCCAATTTTTCTTTTTTCTCCTGGACCAGAGGTGTTAACATTTCTCGAACCAGCTATGGGGAGATCGCCAGAATCCCATTTGGAAGTAGTGTAGCCATTTGTCAATGGCACTACGAGCCTACTAAGGCACGATTTGTCCCACTTAAAAGCCCGCTCTTGTTAGATAAACTCCCTCTTGGTGCCAGATGTTTTATAATTTCTTTCCATGATTTTTGTATGTTTGTTTGTTTTATTGTGTGGGGTTAGTTTGTCCCCTTCTTTTTATATTTTTAATGTGGAGTTTATGAATTTTTTTTTCCACTAAGTGTGGTGACTGAAACTTTATTGTCGTTTGAAACGATTTCTTTCTTGTTTTTGCTTCCCCTTTATTTGCTTATCCTTCACGTATATGACGTAATTTTCGTCATAACGCTCCGGTAGCATCCTTTTTATACTCAGTTGAGCAGAGCTCACAGAATATATTAACTTTGATTGGATAACGGTTGGTTGTACAGGTATAAAGGAATCGAGATAGATATAGACTTCCATATATGAAAATCATCAGTATCGAAAAAAAATTTGATTAAGCCATGTCCGTCCGTACGTCCGTCCGTCTGTCCGTTAACACGATAACTTGAGTAAATTTTGAGATATCTTGACGAAATTTGGTATGTAGATTCCTGGGCGCTCATCTCAGATCGCTATTTAAAATGAACGATATCGGACTATAACCACGCCCACTTTTTCGATATCGAAAATTTCGAAAAATCGAAAAATTGCAATAATTCATTACCAAAGGGGGATAAAGCGATGAAACTTGGTAGGTGGGTTGAACTTATGACGCAGAATAGAAAATAAGTAAAATTTTGGACAATGGGCGTGGCACCGCCCACTTTTAAAAGAAGGTAATTTAGAAGTTTTGCAAGCTGTAATTTGGCAGACGTTGAAGATATCATGATGAAATTTGGCAGGAACGTTACTCCTATTACTATATGTATGCCTAATAAAAATTAGCAAAATCGGATAACGCCCACTTTTAAAAAAAAATTTTTTTTAAGTGAAATTTTTACAAAAAATTTAATATCTTTACCGTATATAAGTAAATTATGTCAACATTCAACTCCAGTAATGGTATGGTGCAACAAAATACAAAAATAAAAGAAAATTTCAAAATGGGCGTGGCTCCGCCCTTTTTCATTTGATTTGTCTAGGATACATTTAATGCCATAAGTCGAACAAAAATTTACCGATCCTTGTGAAATTTGGTAGCGGCTTGGATTCAAGGACGATAACTGTTTTCTGAGAAAAAGGGCGAAATCGGTTGAAGCCACGCCCAGTTTTTATACACAGTCGACCGTCTGTCCTTCCGCTCGGCCATTAACACGATAACTTGAGCAAAAATCGATATATCTTTACTAAACTCAGTTCACATAATTATCTGAACTCACTTTCTATTGGTATAAAAAATGGCCGAAATCTGACTATGACCACGCCCACTTTTTCGATATTGAAAATTACGAAAAATGAAAAAAGTGCCATAATTCTATACCAAATACAAAAAAAGGGTTGAAACATGGTAATTGGATTGGTTTATTGACGCAAAATATAAATTTAGAAAAAAACTTTGTAAAATAGGTGTGACACCTACCATATTAAGTAAAAGAAAATGAAAAAGTTCTGCAGGACGAAATCAAAAGCCCTTGGAATCATGGCAGGAATATTGTTCGTGGTATTACATATATAAATAAATTAGCGGTACCCGACAGATGATGTTCTGGGTCACCCTGGTCCACATTTTGGTCGAAATCTCGAAAACGCCTTCACATATACAACTACCACCACTCCCTTTTAAAATTCTTATTAATACCTTTAATTTGACACCCATATTGTACAAACACATTATAGAGTAGATATAGAGTATAGATTGGCGGCCACCGTGGTGTGATGGTAGCGTGCTCCGCCTATCACACCGTATGCCCTGGGTTCAACTCCCGGGCAAAGCAACATCAAAATTTTAGAAATAAGATTTTTCAATTAGAAGAAAATTTTTCTAAGCGGGGTCGCCCCTCGGCAGTGTCTGGCAAGCGCTCCGATTGTATTTCTGCCATGAAAAGCTCTCAGTGAAAACTCATCTGCCTTGCAGATGCCGTTCGGAGTCGGCATAAAACATGTAGGTCCCGTCCGGCCAATTTGTAGGGAAAAATCAAGAGGAGCACGACGCAAATTGGAAGAGAAGCTCGGCCTTAGATCTCTTCGGAGGTTATCGCGCCTTACATTTATTTTTTTTTTTTTATTTTATTATAGAGTCACCGCTGGTCCACCTTTATGGCGATATCTCGAAAAGGCGTCCACCTATAGAACTAAGGCCTACTCCCTTTTAAAATACTCATTAACACCTTTCATTTGATACCCATATCGTACAAACAAATTCTAGAGTCATCCCTGGTCCACCTTTATGGTGATATCTCGAAAAGGCGTCCACCCATAGAACTAACGCCCACCCACTTTTAAAGTACTCATTAACACCTTTCATTTGATACCCATATCGTACAAATTAATTCTAGAGTCACCCCTGGTCCACCTTTATGGCGATATCTCGAAAAGCTGTCCACCTATAGAACTAAGGCTCACTCCGTTTTAAAATACTCATTAACACCTTTCATTTGATACCCATATCGTACAAACAAATTCTAGAGTCAGCCCTGGTCCACCTTTATGGCGATATCTCGAAAATGTGTCCACCTATAGAACTATGGCCCACTCCCTCTTAAAATACTTTTTAATACATGCCATTTGATACGCATGTCATACAAACACATTCCAGGGTTACCCGAGGTTCAGTTTCCTACATGGTGATTTTCCCTTATTTTATCTCCATAGGTCTCAACTGAGTATGTAATGTTCGGTTACACCCGAACTTAGCCTTCCTTACTTGTTTTATTGTGTCTTTTTATCTGAGCCATTTGCTTTTCCCTCAATAGTGCTTTAATTTGGATATTAATTTTACTGCTCTGGTCAAGGAGTTCTTGGAAGTTGGAAGCTTGTGAGTGATTAAAAAAAATGTCTGTTGGTCTTTTTTTCGTTACCGGGTGAACTGAATTATTATAGCGATCTACAGCTATGATAACAAGTTCCTTGGTCCTGAGGGCTTCTTTCTCCGCTTTAAGGCATCTAAAAATTTCAAGTAACGTAGAGTGAAATCCCTCGATTTGGCCGTTCACCTCACTCCTCTGAGTTCGGGTGCGGTAAAGCTGAATTCCTAGAGATTCTAACAAGCTTTGTATAATAGGGCTAATCAATCCGCGTTCGTTATCTGTGACTTAAATTCTAGGGGTTGTGAAATAGAGCAGAAGTTTCACTATTTTTTGCCTAAGGTGCAAGGTTCCTTTGTTTCTGATGTGGAAAAGCTTTGCGAATTTAGAAAATTTATCAATGCAACTCAAAAATTGTTCCCCCTGAATTTCGAATATATCTAAGTGAATTATCTCGCATGGTCGCTATGGGATTGGTGTAGCCTGTAATTCTGGCCTATGGGGGTGCCTGTCGTACTTACTGAGTTTGCACATCTCACAAGCCATTACATATTTCCTAATTTGACTGCTCATCTTGGGAAAATAGCATCGCTCAAGAAGTTGTTTACAATCTGGATTTCTTAAGTCCTCCCCAAGGGTTTGCGCTATTCGTTCCTTATAGTTGGTAAAATGGTCTAAACAAACTCTCTGTAATAGTCCTAACTGATCTTCCGGTATTTTGATAACATTGATGACATTTGGGCTCAGTTTTTCTTTCAAAATGCTAATTACTTCGTTTTCACTAATGTGTTCTATACCTACGTAGTGGCGTGAGTGTCCAGGGTGCGGTTCTTCGTAGATTTGAAGTCTGCCCCCGAACACAATTTGGTTTCTGAAAACATTTAGTGTTACTTCCACGAAGGGGATCAGGTCTGTGTTGTCCTGTTCTGCGCTATGGACTGTATTAGAATCTGATCCCATGGTTGCATTCTGTTTATCGACCTCGGATGTGGGCGGCATTGAATCCGTCAGTTGGTTTACTTAGGTTTTTAGACGAGAAAGGGCATCAGACACGACGTTAGATTTTCCGGGTTTGTAGATGAGTTCATAATTGCACTCTTCAATCCGGGCTTTCCATCGCTTCAGCTTAGCATTGTAGTTGCGATTGCTGAGGGAGAAAGTTAGTGGTTGGTGGTCGGTGAATATACGTATTTTCTTGGCACCATACAAGTAATTTCGCAGATTATCTAACGCCCAAACGATGGCGAGCATCTCTTTTTCGTTTGTAGCGTACCCTTCCTCTGTGGTTGTTAA
The DNA here is from genome assembly GCF_040869045.1 of Eurosta solidaginis. Classification (NCBI taxonomy): domain Eukaryota; kingdom Metazoa; phylum Arthropoda; class Insecta; order Diptera; family Tephritidae; genus Eurosta; species Eurosta solidaginis. The sequence goes on from NC_090324.1 coordinate 140,900,152, forward strand.
GCCTCTCGATATAAACGCAATTGGCTTTTCTTTACCATCATAGTCCTGCGACAATACCGCGCCAATAGCGTAGTCTGAGGCTTCTGTTATTAAGTTAAAAGTTTTTTCGAAGTTGGGAAGTGTTAAGACTTCCGAGGTTGTCAAAATTTCCCTAAGGTCATCGAATGCCCTAAGGGCGTCCCTATTTAGTGATATTGGCACTTTTTTGGACTGCGTAGCCTTAATTTGTGCGCGTTCGCCCCTTGTGAGGTTAGTGAGCGGTTTCGCAATTTTGGCGTAGTACCGAATAAATTTCCTATAGTAAGAAGTTAAAACTAAAAAACTTTTGAGTTCTTTTAGATTTGAGGAAGGGAACAGATTTCTTACGAATGTTTTTTCTTAGGATCTGGCAGGATTCCTTCGGAGGTTGCAATATAACCCAGAAATTCAACGCTTCTTTTTAAAAACTGTGCTTTTTTGAGGTTAGCTTTGAGTCCCGCGTCTAGTAGTCTAAAAAGAATTGTTTCGATGTCCTCCAAATGGGTGGCCTCGCCCTTACTGAAGATAATTATATCGTCGATATATACAAAGCAAATTCGACCTATAAATTCCTTGAGGACATCGTCTATCATCCTTTGGAAGATAGAGGGCGCATTCCTTGGCCCGAAAGGAAGTCGCAGGAATTCATATTTTCCATTCATGATGGAAAAGGCCGTTTTAGGGATGTCACCCTTTTTCATTCGGATTTGATGGAATCCTGACGTTAAGTCCAGTGTGGTAAAATATTTGGCATCGCCAAGGCTGGCAATAGTTCCGTTGATGTCCAGGATGGGATATGTATCGGGAATCGTTACGGCGTTTAACCTTTTAAAATCAATGACTATCCGGTATTTCTTTTCTTCATCCGATCCGGATTTCTTTGGGACAATCCATAGGGGGGAGTTATAGGGACTCTTTGACGGACGGATGATGCCTTATGAAAGCAGTTCCTGCATTTGTCTTTCGACCTCTCCACGCATATTGACGGGGTAGGGATAGCTTTTGGTGTAAATAGGGTTTTCGGTTACTGTTTTTATCTCAGCCTGGAGGTTGGTTTGAATTTCCGTGGATTGGTCGACTGGACCGAATAAAGTTTCGTACTTTTCTAGTATCCCATATATCTTGCTTTTCGTAGGTTCGGTGACATAGTTGTCAAGGGGGATGTCTATATTAATGGAGTTAACCTGTTGCGCAGTCTTTCGCTTAAGAGGCAGAGGGATGTCTGGTTTAACGATGAGGGTATTGAGCTCCCTATCTAACACCGCTTTAATTTCTGAGAGAGTATCATCCCCTATTATCCCGTCAAATGATTCTAGACCGGGAGGGACAAAGAATGTAGTCGGCAGATCCCTACCAACAAACTGAAAAAAGTTTCCGCAAACTTTCTTGTCGATTTTGATTCTTCCCCCCGCCGAGATTACAAGGAATGGTTTATCCACTGGGTAGTCTTTAAAGCTACGCGCTCGCTAATGTAGTTTTTGTTTGCGCCGGTGTCAACTAAGAACTCTAATATACCTGACCCTGAGTGACGTTCTCTAAATATGGTACGCCGGACACGAGGCTCCCATTGTAAAATTTAGTTGGTCAATTGTTGAATCTTTTTGTTCACTGGAGGCATCTTCTCCCTCCTCTTCGTCTACGGCCACTAGATGAAACAATTTTTATACTCAGTTGAGCAGAGCTCACAGAGTATATTAAGTTTGATTGGATAACGGTTGGTTGTACATATATAAAGGAATCGAGATAGATATAGACTTCCATATATCAAAATAATCAGGATCCAAAAAAAATTTGATTGAGCCATGTCCGTCCGTCCGTCCGTCCGTCCGTCCGTTAACACGATAACTTGAGTAAATTTTGAGGTATCTTGATGAAATTTGGTATGTAGGTTCCTGAGCACTCATCTCAGATCGCTATTTAAAATGAACGATATCGGACTATAACCACGCCCACTTTTTCGATATCGAAAATTTCGAAAAACAGAAAAAATGCGATAATTCATTGCCAAATGCGGTTAAAGCGATGAAACTTGGTAGATGGGTTGAAGTTATGACGCAGAATAGAAAATTAGTAAGATTTTGGACAATGGGCGTGGCACCGCCCACTTTTACAAGAAGGTAATTTAAAAGTTTTGCAAGCTGTAATTTGGCAGTCGTTGAAGATATCATGATCAAATTTGGCAGGAACGTTACTACTATTACTATATATGTGCTAAATAAAAATTAGCAAAATTGGATGAAGAACACGCCCACTTTTTAAAAAAAATTTTTTTTTAATTCAAATTTTAACAAAAAATTTAATATCTTTACTGTATATAAGTAAATTAAGTCAAAATTCAACTCCAGTAATGATATGATGCAACAAAATACAAAAATAAAAGAAAATTTCAAAATGGGCGTGGCTCCGCCCATTTTCATTTAGTGTGTCTAGAATTTTTTAATGCCATAAGTCGAACAAAAATTTACCAATCCTTTTGAAATTTGGTAGGAGCATAGATTCTATGACGTTAACTGTTCTCTGTGAAAATGGTCGAAATGGGTGGAAGCCACGCCCAGTTTTTATACACAGTCCACCGTCTGTCCTTCCGCTCGGCCGTTAACACAATAACTTGAGCAAAAACCGATATATCTTTACTAAACTTAGCCCACGTACTTATCTGAACTCACTTTATCTTGGTATAAAAAATGGCCGAAATCCGACCATAACCACGCCCACTTTATCGATATCGAAAATTACGAAAAATTAAAAAAATGCCATAATTCTATACCAAATACGAAAAAAGGGATGAAACATGGTAACTGGATTGGTTTATTGACGCAAAATATAACTTTGGAAAAAACTTTGTAAAATGGGTGTGACACCTACCATATTAAGTAGAAGAAAATGAAAAAGTTCTACAAGGCGAAATCAACAGGCCTTGGAATCTTGGCAGGAATACTGTTAGTGTTATTGAATATATAAATAAATTAGCAGTACCCGACAGATGATTTTCTGGATCACCTGATCCACATTTGGTCGATATCGCGAGAACGCCTTCACATATACATCTAAGGGCCACTCGCTTTTAAAACCCTCATTAATACCTTTAATTTGATATCCATATCGTACAAACACATTCTAGAGTCAACCCTGGCCCACCCTAATGGCGATATCTCGAAAAGGCGTGCACCTATAGACCTAATGCCCACTCCCTCTTAAAATGCTCAGTAACACCTTTCGTTTGATACCCATATCGTAAAAACATTCTAGAGTCACCCCTGGCCCACCCTAATGGCGATATCTCGAAAAGGCGTTCACCTATAGACCTAATGTCCACTCCCTCTTAAAATGCTCAGTAACATCTTTCCTTTGATACCCATATCGTACAAACATTCTAGAGTCACCCCTGGCCCACCCTAATGGCGATATCTCGAAAAGGCGTCCACCTATAGACCTAATGCCCACTCCCTCTTAAAATGCTCAGTAACACCTTTCGTTTGATACCCATATCGTACAAACATTCTAGAGTCACCCCTGGCCCACCCTAATGGCGATATATCGAAAAGGCGTCCACCTATAGACCTAATGCCCATTCCCTCTTAAAATGCTCAGTAACACCTTTCGTTTGATACCCATATCGTACAAACATTCTAGAGTCACCCTTGGTCAACCTTTATGGCGATATCTCGAAAAGGCGTCCACCTATAGAACTGAGGATTACTCCCTTTTAAAATACTCATTACCACCTTTCATTTGATACCCATATCGTACAAACACATTCTAGAGTCACCCTGGCCCACCCTAATGGCGATATCTCGAAAAGGCGCCCACCTATAGACCTAGTGCCCACTCCCTCTTAAAATGCTCAGTAACACCTTTCGTTTGATACCCATATCGTACAAACATTCTAGAGTCACCCTTGGTCCACCTTTATGGCGATATCTCGAAAAGGCGTCCACCTATAGAACTAAGGATTACTCCCTTTTAAAATACTCATTACCACCTTTCATTTGATACCCATATCGTACAAACACATTCCAGAGTCACCCCTGGCCCACCCTAATGGCGATATCTCGAAAAGGCGTCCACCTATGGACCTAATGCCCACTCACTCTTAAAATGCTCAGTAGCACCTTTCGTTTGATACCCATATCGTACAAACACATTCTAGAATCACCCCTGGCCCACCCTAATGGCGACATTTCGAAAAGGCGTCCACCTATAGACCTAATGCCCACTCCCTCTTAAAACGCTCAGTAACACCTTTCATTTGATTCCCATATCGTACAACTAGAGACACCCCTGGTGCACCTTTATGGCGATATCTCGAAACGGCGTCCACCTAGGGAACTAAGGATCACTCCTTTTCAAAATACTCATTAACAGCTTTCATTTGATACCCATATCGTACAAACATATTCTAGAGTCACCCCTGGTCCACCTTTATGGGGATTTCTCGAAAAGGCGTTCACCTATAGAACTAAAGCCCATTCCCTTTTAAAATACTCATTATCACCTTTCATTTGATACCCATATCGTACAAACACATTCTAGAGTCAGCCCTGGTCCACCTTTATGGCGATATCCCTAAATGGCGTCCATCCATAGAACTATGGCTTACTCTCTCTTAAAATACTCTTTAATACCTTCCATTTGATACACATGTCATACAACCACATTCCAGGGTTACCCTAGGTTCATTTTCCTACATGGTGATTTTCCTTATTTTGTCTCCATAGCTCTCAACTGAGTATGTAATGTTCGGTTACACCCGATCTTAGCCTTCCTTACTTGTTGTTTCTTGTTTGTTTCGTTGTTTGAAAATTTTTTTGGAAACTGACTTTTCCTTGGCCCATCGTACCTAGAGAACCTGGAATTTCCTGTCTGGCGGGTTTGAGAGGATGCACCGGCATTCACTCTTAAAGCCGTGGGGGGTCACTGTTGTTGCGCCAGCTTTGCGCAGATTGGTGGCTATTCCTGGTTTGCCTTGACCTAGCGTATGGGGAGTTGAATCCCCTCTGATTTTGATGTCGGTCTGCAAAGCTCCCATTGGAGTGGGCTGCATTATTGTATCTTGAATGATTCCGGGCTGGATTCTGCGGTGTGCCAGAGTAGTCTGTGCTGCCGCGAGGGAAAAATCGCTGTGATGGAGTTTGGTACGAATCGCCGAACATTCGGCCACTTCTGTTTAATGCCTGTGGGGGCGGTAAATATCGTTTCGCCGATCGACGTTCATGAACGTGAGGCATGGCGAATATGCCCCAGGTAAAGATTTTGGCTTCTGCATAAGAAGCAAGGTCGGCAAGTCGCCGTTTAGCCCCCTGATGAAGACATCCAAGGCTCTTCGTCTATGTGCCTCGGCCAATGCCTTCACCGTTTCTGTGTGCACATATTTATCAGTGCTTATCGTATTTATCATGAGTGACAATTGTTTGTTGATTTGGGCATAGAATTCGGACAAATTTTGTCGCCCCTAGGTCATGAGGGTAAGCTGCTGATTAAGGGTTTCGATATCCCTAACGTCCGCATAATGCAAGGAGAGAATCTCCTTGATTTTCTTCCAATCCGAATCTAGTATATTGTGAAACACCAAGGCGGCATCTGCCGCTCCCCTAATCTTGCATCTTATGTGCCTTAAAATTGCCCTATATATTGGCTTTTGCCGAACGGGCTTATAATCACTTGAGACTTGTTCTACACTATGGATCCAGGAGGTATAGTGCTCCCGAGATCCATCAAACACTTGATGTTCTTTCACGCAATCTGGTAACCTTGCTATTTCTTTAAGATCCTCCTCCGTCTGAGGAGTAACAAGAGGCTCTTCTACTGGTGTTGCCTCGCTATCGACAGATTGCCGACGAACCCCTTCTACCCTACTTTCTAGTCTCTCTAGGGTTTGGCTAAGTCCTTGTATGGACTCGTCAGCGTTTGTCGATTCTACGCTTTTGAGGCGTTCCTCGAATTTCCTCAGCTGAGCGAGGATAGCGTTCACGGCGCCATTCATTTCAGTCAGCGACTTCTTCATTTCGTTGGCGTTCATGATTAGGTATGCTGAAAAGATAAGAACTGTAAGAAAATATTCGTGTGACCTAAACAATCCAATGTATCATTTGAGGTTTCTTTTCGCGTTTAGATTGGAGAATTTTCAATTTTCTCTCATTCTCTTTCACTTGCCCCCCCTGCTCGCGCGTGTAGACAGGAATTGCTTAGCGTGCGATTCCCATAACTGACCTGATCGATGGTTGCGCGTGTGCCGCGTCAGCGACTTTATTCTATTGAACTAAATAAGTCACACGCTTAGCAACGTGATCGTAGGGTGTGCCGTTGCGTGGTATTATGGTGCCTATGCGTGTAACTTATATATGAAGCATTTAGTACAATAAAAAAGAGAAAATAAGCTTACGCTCCAGAATGCTTCTGCAAGAGTTACATGAAATATGTGGAGCCCATTTTTTGTCCTGGTTTTTAACAGGTAGACCGAAGTAGGCTAGGTAGGTCTCGCAAATCCTTGTGTTTTTAGTTAAATCAAACTTTTTTTGTCTTCGTTTAATACATTCGCCACATATATAGCAAAACGAATTAGCCGCTCGTTTACAACTTCTCGAAGACATCATTCCTCTGTGATATGCAAAAACATAGTGCCGCCCACAACGAGTGACCCAAGAAACTACAACATCTTATAAAAAATTATACTTACAAAAACGTTATCAGGTAGCTGGCAAGCTCTATTGCTAGGCCTGCCAATCCGTCAGTAAAAGTTTTGATGAGTTTCTTAATATGTACTTAACGAATTGCCAAATCTACCAAAACCATGTGTATCTGGGACCTTTATCTCCTTTTTACTGTTTCTCAGCCACATTTTTTTTGGTTTTTTTTTACGATGAGTGTGCTGTGCTTTAAGTAGATCTTTTTTCGATGCATCGCTGCATCAGGTAGCTACCCGCCGCCCTCTATCGGCCGAAATAATGCAAAAGGACCTACATTAGCCTGATGCAAAAATGCAAAATTTTCAAATCGCTATAACTTCTACAAAACCAAATATTTTTGATTCGTAATTGCATTTTTTTTTTATAGAATTGAACATAGAATCCGAATATATAGGGCAAAACCCATGTACAAAATTTTTTTTTGTTGACCTGTGTAATTATTGTATTTTTTGTTGTGAACTAGTGCTAGTTATTGAAATGATTGCTGACCATTCTGTTATGTTATATGTGCTCTGTAAACATACAGATGGCTTCAAAACTGTGCACTTTAATGCCCGCAGCTTGAACTTTGAGAAGTTAGATTGCATTAGAAGTATCTTTGAGATATCTTCCGTCGATGTTATCTGTGTGTCGGAAACATGGTTAAATGCTGATATTCCGGATAAATTATATTCCATAACAATTAAAAGATTTTTAGAAATGATCGTTTAGGTAAAAAGGGAGGTGGTGTTGCTATTTATTGTAGGGATTACTTAGACGTTAAGGTTTTAAGTCGTTCCTCTATGTCGGAAATTGAGTTTTTATCTGTACTTTTGTCCGATAATTTCATTAAAGTACTTATGTCATGTGTTTACAATCCCAGCAAAAACTCTTGTTATCTACCTTTCTTCGATGATCTCTCATCTCGACTAACTGACTTCGATCATTTAATTGTCTGTGGCGACATTATAATAAATCGTTTAACTCTCGGCTGTGCCGTTACTAATTCCTTCGACACTATCACCTCTGTTGGTACGTTTATTGTTAATACCTTATTGCCTACCCGTTTTTCATGCAATACGCGTCAGAGTTTGTTGGATGTTGTTATTGTCACCCTTTCCACCTCTGTAGTTTTATTTGATCAATTGTCCTTTGTTTCTGATCATGACTTAATTTTTTGTACTTTTAACTTTAACATAGTAGTGGCGGTGTTCCCATGGAACTATCTTACCGCGACTATAATGCCATTAGGTATGACAGTTTAATTTCTGATTTAAACCTTTTCCCATGGGATTACTACCGGGAATTAGTCACTGTCGATGACAAACTATCATTTATAACAAGAGCAATACTTTACTTTTTTGATAAACGCGTGCCAGTTCGTACGCTTACATTGTCTTCGCGTTCTTGTCCTTGGTTTAGTCGAGAAGTCGAACTCGCGATTAAAAACCGAAACTTTGCATACAATCTTTGGAAAAGAAAGTCAACTAGCGATAACTGGAACACCTACAAACAGGCTCGGAATAAAGTTTCATCCACTGTTCTGCTGGCGAAAAAGAGATTTTACTGCGGAAAGCTCAACACTGAATCGCCCCCTAAAAAGTTATGGTCCAATTTGAAAAGTTTACGTGTACGGCCTTGCCCTGAGGCTAACTGTTTTTTTTAACCCTAACATATTCAATAAATTTTTTGTTTCATCTTGCTCACCACCAATCCAATACACTAGTTATTTATCTGTGAATACATCTTCCAGTTTTTCGCCGATAAGAAAGTTTCAGTACGCAGCGGTTGGGGAACCCGAAGTTGCGAAATGTATTTACAGCATTAAGTCCAATGCGATAGGTACCGATGTTATCCCAACTAAATTTATTAAAATAATCTTACCTAATATTTTAAGCTGTATTACGCATCTTGTGAACCATTGTTTCACCACATCCACATTCCCCACCGCATGTTGTTGTTGTTGTTGTAGCGATAAGGTTGCTCCCTGAAGGCTTTGGGGAGTGTTATCGATGTAATGGTCCTTTGCGGGATACATATCCGGTACGCTCCGGTACCACAGCACCATTAAGGTGCTAGCCCGACCATCTCGGGAACGATTTATGTGGCCACATTAAACCTTCAGGCCATTCCCTCCCTCCCCACCCGCAAGTTCCATGAGGAGCTTGGGGTCGGCAGAGCCTCGTCTGTTAGTGAACCAGGATTCGCCGCGGATAGGTGAGGTTGACAATTGGGTTTGGGTAAGCTATATATTGCACTGGCAACCTGAAGGGTTGCGCTACACAGCCCCTTGAATCTGGTATTTTGGCCGCCTCCTACGTCAGGCATACCTACTGACCCCCTAACCCGCTGGGGTTTCCCCACCGCATCGAAAGTAGCTATTGTTACCCCTCTTGCCAAAAAACTTGGTGTTTCCCAGCCTTCTGAATTTAGACTTATCAGTATATTGTCCAGGCTGTCGAAGGTACTTGAGTCACTAATGGCGCAACAAATTACTACTCCCGTTGAAGAGCATAATCTGCTGTGTAAGTGTCAATCCGGTTTTACGGCAGCCCACCCTTGTTCTATAGTTGTAGTCAAAGTGCTTGATGATATCCGTCAGGAGTTTGATCACGGCCGCCTTACACTTTTATGCCTTCTCGATTTCTCCAAGGCGTTTGATTCTGTTAACCATAGCCTGCTCTGTGTAAAACTTCTAAACTTCTTTGGATTTGATGAATGTGCTGTAAACCTCCTAAGAAGTTATTTAAGTCGGCGACATTTTTTCAGATGAAGGTTACCTAGTTCCGGAGTGCCACAGGGCTCCGTCCTAGGTCCTCTAGTCTCTTAGTATGTTTTTGAATGATATTTTCAACACCTGCTATCACGTTCGATTGCACACATATGCGGATAATGTCCAAATATACGTATCGAATCGTGTTGGTATGATGGAGTATTTAGCTTTCAGGCTTAATTGGGACTTGCGACTGATTCTTGAGTGGTCCACCGTAAACCTCCTGTCCCTAAATCCAAAGAAATCGTTTGTTTTCCAATATACAAAGATAATATTCAGCTCTCTGATATCCCTCACCTTTATATTGTTTCTGAAAAGCTTCAGGTGTTCGAGAAAGTGAGAAATCTGGGTTTCATTATCAATTCTGGGCTGTTCTGTGAGGACCACGTCAACGATGTTGTGGGAAAAATTTACTTTACTTTGCGGTGCTTAAGAACCTCCTCGCTTTTTGTACCCTCAGACATGAAAAAGAAGCTTGTTTTGAACTTGATTGTTCCTCTTATTACACACTTTGAGGTAGTATACAGTAAGCTGGATTTACGTTCTCTCCGCAAACTCAATGTTGCATTCAACCTTGCCACCAGGAATGTTCACGGCTTAAAGAAATTCGATCACTTATCCACGTTGAGAAACTCCATTCTTGGATGTGACCGAATAACCTTCTTTAATGCTCGTAATTGTATTTATATGTTTAAATTGTTTGTCCAAAAAAACCGGAATATCTATATGAAAAGCTTAGATTTTTCAAAAGCACTCTTTCCTCGAATTTAACATTGCCAAAGTTCAACAACTTGAGCAGTTCTAGGCTTTTTTGTAAACGATTATAAGGTGGGTTTTGTCTAAGGCTGGGGTAACGCTCAGTCAATCCAGAGTCGAGTAAAGGTCCCACAAACCCCACTGAATAAATACACAATATTTATGTGTTACGAACACAGGTACAAACGGCTGGTGATATTAGGCGGGCAGCAGCTTTCCGGCGCAAGATGGCAAGGGGCGGAGCGGCGGCTAACGGTCGTTGGTATAGAGGAGGTGCGATAGGGCGGTTGAACGGTTGGGTAACGGAGGGGTTGGTACGGTGGTACGGAAGCAGCGGCGGTATAGAAGCAGCGGCTTAACGGCGGTAGGATGGCAAGCGGTCAACGGTCGTTGTAGCAGCGACGTGATGGATGCAGCGGCTTGACGGCGGTAGGATGACAGACGGCCAAAAGTCGTCGTAGCAGCTGCGTGACAGATGCAGCGGCGTGACGGGATAGAAAAACCGGCTTAACGGCGGTAGGATGGCGGACGGCCACCGATCGTCGTAGCAGCGGCTTGAAGGAAGCAGTGGCTTAACGGCGGTAGAATGGCAGACGGCCAACGGTCGTCGTAGCAGCGGCGTGACAGGTGCAGCGGCTTAGCGGCGGTAGGATGGCAAGCGGCCAACGGTCGTCGTAGCAGCGGCGTGACGGATGCAGCGGCTTAACGGCGGTAGGATGGCAAGCGACCAACGGTCGTTGTAGTAGCGGCGTGACGGGTGCAGCGGCGGTGGGATGCGGAGCGCGTACCAGGGCCGGGGAGAGAGGGAAAGGCTGGCGATGGTGTTTACCTGAACAGCGGCGGCGGTAGGATGGGCGTACCAGCGAACTTGTATTGGTAGGTCGGCTTCGGCAGGATCGGGCTGATCGATTGTCTTCGCAGGCTCGGTAGTCGGCGGGGTCAGTCACTTGCGGGAGAAACTGCGAGGACTCGGGTTAGTGTTGGTTTCACCACTGGACACCCCCGCCTCCCTACTTGCACGCTAATAGAAGGTGCGTAAGGGGGGCGGGGCTGTACCAGCCGAGACACCGTGGTCGATCCGTGCGCGGAGGGGAAGTGCACCTTAACGGCACAGCGGTAGCCCCTGTGCGCACGCATCGGCTCACGTCTGAAACCAGAGCTATGGGGAGGGGTCGTGCGATAGTTCTGGCAGCGGGTCATTTCTTACCAGACCAGGGCGACGGAGGGAAAAGTAGCCCGAAGACACCACTCTCGTCGTCCTGGTGCAGCAAGAGGTGACTCGCGCCACGGCCGCACCCTCTTATCCCTAGCTAACTAGTGGGAGTGGTCCCATCGCTCCAGCCAGCCTATTAAACCAGAGCTGAGGGGTGGGGTGCTTTGGGTCATTGAGGCAGCGGGCCGCTCAACACCAGGGTGGGCGACGGAGGGAAAAGTAGTCCGAAGACACCACTCGCGTCGTCCAGACCATGTGGGGGTGACCCACTCAAGGACGGCACACCTGCCATTCAGCCTTAGCTGAGGGGGGGGGGGGGGGGGGGGGGGTATTTGGTCATTGACGCAGCGGGCCGCTCAAGCACCAAGGTGGGCGACGAAGGGAAAAGTAGCCCGAAGACACCACTCGCGTCGTCCAGCCCTGGTGGAGGGTGACCCGCGCCATGACGGCGCACCTGTCACGCAGCCCGAGCTGAGGGGGGAGGCAGCGGGCCGCTCAAGCACAAAGGTGGGCGACGGAGGGAAAAGTAGTCCGAAGACACCACTCGCGTCGTCCAGCCCTGGTGGAGGGTGACCCGCGCCATGACAGCGCCCCTTCCACTCAGCTAGCTAGCCGGAGTGGCTATTTTGTCTTTAAAAAAACAACACCACCCGCTGACTCACCTGCGAGGACTAAATTGCAAAAATGCAAATTCGCTGTTTATATGGCTGGTGCCGCAAACTGGTTGAGAAACCAGTACACCATTATTGTGACTTTCTTGTGATTTTCGTGTGTTGACGGAACACACCATTGGTTTGCTATCAGTCGTTGGTAGCGTGTGGTTATTTACCATAGTGGTTGTTGGCTATGCTATAGAGAAATAAGTACAGGGGGGTTCAGGTTTAAGTGAATAAGGAGATACAGGGGGTGATGTAATGGTAACGCTACGTTACAGTCCCCCTCCCTCTTCGGTTGACGGATAGCTGCGGTGGGGAAAGATGGATCTCCAGATACTGCCTAGGTCTTATGCCGGTGTGCATGTGGGCGAAGCACTTTATTTCAAAATAAATTTTTTCCCAATAATATACAGAGTCATTTACTTAAGTTGTGACAGAGTTAATGTGTATGTATCATATTATTATAATTCATTAATTTAAAAAAGTTTTTTTTGTTTTTTTTTTTTTGTCGGGGTGGGGACAGCACTTAAACTATATCCGGTTTAGTGTTTCTCCTGTGTCCTTTTTAATATGTTTTTTTTTTTTTTTGAAAAGTAATGCACATTTCATTTGTCTCTTAAGTCTAACAGGTTTTTTTAAAATTGAAAAAAAAAATATAAAAATATATGCGTAATATATGCGTTTCGGCCTCCTTTCTTGCGCTGTCTCATTCAACAGGTACCACTCGGTTCATTCCCATCAGCGACACTTTCGCCTGGTTCTCGCCCATAATTTTTTATTTAACCCGCTGGTTCTTCCAGTAAAACGTCCAGGTTTTCCTTCCCCCTCTTTTCGGGCGTTTCAGCCTTAGTTCTCTGAAAAATTCCTCGGGATCCGGCAATTTTTCTTGCGTTGTTTTTGTTTCTTTGGTTTCGGGGGCACGCCGTTCTTGCGTCTCTGTCGCCGACTCCTCCTTCCGGATGGCCATTAGGTGGTCTATTGGCGGCCCATGAAAAATGTGTATGCGTTGGATCCTTGGTTTGTTTACCGGCCATAATGCTGCCTCCAACGGTGGGCGCCATGGGCGGATCGGTTTTGGTGAGTCCGGTGGTGCGGGTTGCCGGTGTTTTCGACTCATGTTGGACGGTTTGGTTTCTGCAATGAATAAATAAATGGGTAGTTTAGGATTCGTACGGCTTCAAGTCTTGTAAGTGCGAGTGCGCGTGTTGTCGCTTTGGTAGCTCCGGGTGGCCTAGTTTCACCGTGTTCGTGGAAACATATTCCATCACCAAGTACGGGCCGGAAAATTTTGGTGCTAAATTCTGGGCGAATTTGTCTGCCCCGGATGAGAGTGGGTTGTCCCTTTTTAATCACCTGCTCGCCTATGCGTAGTTTCCATTGCCGTCTGCGTAAGTCGTAGTGTTTTATCTGTTGCTTTGAAGCTTTGGCTAGGTGCTCTTTTATCTCGTCCCATAACTTGGTGATGGACGGTGGTACAGTTGGTGGCTCTGATGGTACTGCTCCCTCCGTGCGCACTTGCTGCGGTGCTGTAAGATATCTACCGAAATTGATTTCTGCTGACGATGCTGTTGTAGATTCGTGACTAGCCGTGTTTATCGCTAATGCTATATGCGGAATCTCCTGGTCCCAGGTGCGGTGGTCGTCCTTGCATCGCTGAGCTATCATGGTCTTCACGACTCGGTTGGTTTGTTCGGTGGGGTTTTCAAGGGTTCCGTAAACTGCCGTAAACTTGTGATCGATGCGGTGGTCGTTAAAACACGTTGCTATTGCCTTCCCGACGAATTGTTTCCCACTGTCGGTGAGGAAGGTTTTCGGGCAGCCAAATCGGTATATGATTCTTTCTTGGAGTGCTTTGATTACGCACTGGGATCAACTCCACCCACTTGGAGAATTTATCCACCATGACGAGGAGACAAGTATTTCCTTGCTTGGAACGGGGCAGTGGTCCCACGAAGTCAGCGGTTACTATTTCCCACGGTCGCACAGTGTTTCGTGTAGAACAAGCTAGCTGGACAAAAACAAAGTTCTTATTCCAAGAAAAGTGTAATGGGAAATGAAAGAAAACAAACAAAATAACGGGATTTTTGCTTTTTTTTTTATATTTTTGCTCATATATATTGAGTAATTGAAGTAAGAAGGCAGGAGTGGCCGTAAAATGCATTGATTAATTTGCAAAATTCTTGTTGAATATTAAGCTTCATATTTCTTTTAAGTGAACACTTTTATATAATTTTTTTGATGGATTCTAAGCTCTAAGGTAAGTGAATTTTTTTAATAGTAATTATTTCGCAATTAGAGTATTTTAAATATATTTAACATTCCGTTATTAAGAAGAAAAGGTATTTTTTCTCTATATTTTTAACTTTATGGACAAAAAAGTTACATACATCCGCGGATATCCGGGCTAAATTTTACATATGTTATAGTCGCAACTATTCTCTAATAGTCGAAAGAAAAAACCATTGCGAATTCTTTGCACATCTATTTAAAATTTTTTTTTTTGTAGATTTAGTTATCTCTACATATAAAATAGGATGTATGTTAGTACCAGCTCCGACGAGATATTTGAACCTTTAAAACTGATCTACAAACGGCAAAACCAATTCCCAGGTACAGGGAACAAACACGTAGCCATAAAACATACAAAAATAAACGCGCAAGGTCAACAAGGGCACACCAAAGCAAAAAGGCGAAGATCACTGACTTCAACCTGCCGCAACCTACCGCACCAGTTACCAAGGCATAAAAACAGGTACATACAAAGCAATCCTAATGCAGGTATAACCACACAGGAACGCTACACAAAACAACCCCATTTGGTAGCATCTACGCCAATACCTGAATGTAATATAAATACTGCAAAACTTGGATTGATAGTAGATAAACCAAAACCAGGATTCTGCAATACTAATGACGGCAACACTGCTCGTAGGTTTTTCGAAAATTCTGAGGCTGGTGCTGAGATTGCGGGACTGGATGTTACGCTCATCAAAGGATTCGACACTCTCCTTCGCGCATTAGCACCTGGGTACAATATAAATATCCAAAGATTTGAAAAATTTGCGGTCGAGACTAAAAAACTATACATAGATCTCTATCCATGGTTTAATATACCTGTTACAGTTCATATAATCTTAGTGCATAGTACTGATATTATAAAATCAGCAATTTTACCTATTGGTCAATTTTCTGAGGAAGCACAGGAAGCCCGTAACAAAGATTTGAGACGATTCAGGGATGATAACATACAAAAGCAGTTGCGTGAAGCCACGAATAGAGATATTATGAATATGTTGCTTATAACATCGGATCCTTTAGTTAACAGTTTTATGGAGATACCTAAGAAAAAATTTAAAAGTCTGACTTCAGAAGTCTTTAACTTACTGTCCCCCGATAATGATGAGGAGTCAATAAATACCCCAGTTGTTTCAAGCTTTCACAGTAGTGTTGCTGATGCTCATGACTATTCCACAAGTGACTCATCGAATGAAAGTGATGATAGCGAATAATAACATAATTATAAAAGATATCCTACTCTATAACTTTTTGTTGGATCAGATTTTATTTAATTTAAATCTATTGTTTTTGTACTTTGTATGATACTATACTTTTAAGTTTTTGTAATAAGTAATTTTCACATAATTAATTTAAATATTTACATTGTTATTATTATTATTGTAATTCACTTTTACATTCCTGACTGGTACTATAAAATAATTTTGTAAAAATTGTAGTGCCAGGATAAATACTCAAATAAATACAAAATATAAGTAGACACCCTTTTTGCACAATTCTTACAATTTTCGCTTTCGCAAATTTATTTTAACTAATTCCCATAAGAAAATTTGTCACGATCTATAACAAAAACTAAATTATATTTAAAAAATGCTTGATAAATTCGATGAATTTTCATAAAGTTTTAATTTTTTTTCCGAATTTTTAGAATTTTTTAGAGTATTGAGATTTGTAGTCCATTCAATTTAAGTACAATAAAGTAATATTCTTAAGTCCTTTAAATTTTTTTGGATCTATGTCACTTATTCACATGAGTTACTGTATATGAAATAAGCAAATGTATGCATATGAAGTAAAATTTTGGAAAAAAATAAAAAAAAGAACATATGGCTGAAAAAAATGACGTAGTTGTAATAAATGACTGCATGTGAAACGGAAAATCTCAAAATAATTTTGTCCAGCTAGCTTGTTCTACACGAAACACTGTGGGTCGTGATGATTGCATGGTTGCCATCAATCCTGCTGGGCGTCTTTTCTCGAATTTGTATTCCGCGAATCTGATACACTTCCGTACGTGTTTGAGAACATCGCGGAACATCCCGGGCCAGTAATAGTTCTGTTGTGCTCTTTTGAGCGTTTTCTTCACCCCGAGATATCCGGCGGCGGCGGCGTCGTGGACTTCCTGTAGTACGTCTTTTCGTCGGTCGGCTGGGACGCACAGCTTCCATTGCGGTGACCGCGATAGTTGATTCCTCTCGTGCCAGTCGTTTGTTCCGTTGGTTATGGTATATAAAATATCGTCTTCAGCTTGTTGTAGCGGGTAGCGGGAGAGCGCGTCGGCTACCACATTTTGTGCTCCTTTCCTATATTCTATCTCGAAATTATATTGTTGTAATTCCAGTGCCCATCTTGCCAGACGTCCAGAGGGGTTTTGGAGCGAGTGCAGCCATTTCAGTGAGTGGTGGTCGGTGATGACGGTGAAGTGATACCCCTCCAGGTACGGTCTCATCTTACGGATACCCCATAGCACGGCGAGGCATTTATGTTCGGTGGCCGAGTATCGTTTTTCCAGCTGGGTTAGGCTTCGGCTGGTGTAGGATACCACATTCTCGTGGTCGGAATGGCGTTGATAGAGCACGACGCTCGGACCCTCTCCGCTCGCGTCGGTCTGGAGAAAAAACGGTCGAAAGAAATCTGGACAACAAAGTATTGGCGCGCTGGAAAACTTATCCTTGAGTGCTTTGAAAGCGTGATTTTGTGCGCCTCCAATTTCCACACATGTCCCTTTTTCAGCAGTTGGTTAAGCGCTGCGGCGAGCGTAGAGAAGTATGCCAAGAAGCGGTACCAGGGCGCGAGACCAAGGAAACGGCGGAGATTTTTGAGCGTTTTCGGTGAGGGCATCTCCTGTACAGCGGATACTTTTGCTGGGTCGATGTGAATTCCTTTCGAACTGATGATGTGTCCTAAGCAAAGGAGTTGTTGCTGGACGAAACTGCACTTTTCGAAGTTTACTTGCATCTTGTGTCGTTGTAGGCACTCGAAAACTTCCCCCAATATCGCCAAGTGTTCTTCGAAGGTATCTCCCAACACGATGATATCGTCCAGGTAGGCGAAAACTTTTGGTTGGAGTTCGGGCCCAAGTATCGAATCCAGAGCGCGTTGAAATGTAGCCGAAGCAAATGGCATAACTTTCCACTGGAACAATCCCCTGCCAGGAACTGTATCTAAGTGTTTCTGTACGGTGTCATCTACGTAGGATAGAGTGGCGCCGGTGTCCACTAGTGCGCGCATGCTCATGCCCTCTATGACCACTGGTATGTAGAATCGGCCATCTACTTGTGTTTTTGCGGTTGATTTGCCGGCGGGTGGTTCCCTTGGCTTCTCTGGTCGGACGTACGGTGCTTGGCGGCTTCTTTCCTTAAGTGTTTTGCCCGTGTGTAAAACCCGAGTATTCAAAAAAGTAAAAGTTTTTGGGATTTGCCCATATGTCCCCTAATTTTGCTTATTTGAAATATACGCCTTCAAATCTTGTTTTTTACCTTACTTTAAAACCTGTTATACCATACTGAACTCAAATATACTATACTATACTGTACTAGATTATACTATACATATTATATATTTAAGTCCGCTGCTTGTATTGTGCAATAAAAGACTAAGTCTTAATGCACTAATGTATCTTAAATAATTAATAAATTGAATTGAATTGAAGTGAATTCCTTCTGAATTTATTTACTAGTGCTTCTCTCTCCTATATGCTTCTTGTGTAAGAGGTGTTCTTTCAAGCCCATGTACCAAATGCCTTAATGCTGCACTTTTATGCTGTTGGGGGTGATTCGAGGTTTTATGTATTGTGGTAGTTGGCTTTCTATATACATATGTCGTAGTTAAATCTACTGAGTCATATATAAATGACTTCTTTAGGGTTTTCGGATAAAGCAACACCTCTTGAGAAAAGGGATCTGTAGCATAGATTGATTTAAAAAAATTAAAAAAAAAAAATTGCCATATTTTATGTGAGAATTTGTGTTTGGTATATGACAATTCAATTTCGGCGTTGTGCCATCATCAGTCAAATCGACACTAACATTTGACAAGGGATGACGGAAAATCGTTCCAATATACATCGTTGACAATTGGGTTGCGGAAGTTCTAAAGCTATATAACTTTTTATTGCGCTAATCAGCCCCTTTAATCCATATTATCACGTTTCTGGCGTAAAATAGCAGGCTCAATTAGGATTTCTGTTCCTATATGTACTTTTCTTCCAAGTTTCGCCTGAAAACTTCCATAAGAATGGCTGATATGGGTCTTCCCATTCCTAGACCATTTTCTCTTCATATATTATTTTTAAATTGAAAAGAGTTTTGACATAAAATGATCCTTAGCGTTGTCCTTTTTTGTATACTTTTAACTTTGTTTTTTTTTTTTTTTATTACCAAATGTTTGTTGAGTCTACTATGTCCAGATTCTCTGATAGTGGTATTGATGAGTATAGATATTTTATGTCAAAATATCCCAATTTGCTGTTCTTTTTCAGCTCAACGGTTTCAAGTTTCTCCACTAGTTCTGCTGTGTTTTCAATATCGTTTTTAAATATTTGAACAGGGCTTTGCAAAATTTGACATATATAATATTTCGCTTAAACAAAAATGGCACATTCGTTTCTTTGGCATTGGACCGACGACATATTAGAGATGCCGCCGAATTGCGTCGTTTTTCGCACGCCGCCGCCGAATGCCAAAAAAATGGGCGCGGCGTTACTATATTTTCTACTCTTTTAAGGGCCGTTTTCTCATGAAGCCTTTAATTTTAGCGCTCACTTTATCCTGCCTATAAGTGAATTTTCGTTTGCTCAAGTTCTTCTTAAATTACCGGGCGGAAAAATTTACCGGCAGCTCATCTGCCCTTTAAAATTTATTCTTAGGTTTAAATTAAAGCATATCATGTCAAGCTTAAAAGTATGCAACAAGAAAAAGTAGTACACTTTTAATTTGAACGTATTACAGTTTTCAAGAGTAGTAGTACACTTTTATAGTGAAATATTACAGTTTTCATGTGACGTTGCCGTATCTTCATCAAATGCAAGGTTTAATTTACAGGGCAGATGAGAAAATGAAAATCGTTAAAGTTGACTTTAAAGTGAGGAATTGTTTATCTGCCGGGTAAGTTAATTGGGCTTTATCTAGGCCATTTATTGTTCATCTCGAAAATTGGTCCGATATGGTCGAAAGCGGGTATCAAGGGATGCGCATCACTGCCAGTTATTTTCATTCATTCTTTCATTCATTTATTAATCATTTTCCTAATGCTATTACATATTTAAAATCTCCAAATTGTATTCAACACATTAACTATAACATAGCTTAAGAAAGGTAGATGGCATTTATTATTTTAAGAATTAAAATAGTACTAATGCCATTTTCAATAATTATATACTGGTTTTGTGTGGGGTGTACATTAAATATTTTCATAAAACCTTAAAGTTAATAATACACTAAAAAAATTATTAAAAAGAACTTCAGGTAAAATAATTTTCATATAATCGTTTAAAAGTTATTTGAGAAAACAGGCGCTTTCAATGCCAGTTTAACACGGATTTCGCATCACCGTATTCAAGTTATTATAACAAAACACTTAAAGAAAAATTATAATATAAATTTAAATGCTCACTTCGCATAATTTTTTAAAAAAAATAGTAAAGAACAATGAATTTCAATAAAATGTGGAACATATTTTCAAATTGTGTTCAAGTTGTTAAAAAAGCATGTTACCCGAAAAATGTGCCGAATTGTATATCCCCATTGGCTGAAAGAATAAGCGAAATCAGTCATGCAAAATCCTTTAGTAGGATCCAGTGATTTAAATTCTCCTTTGAAATGATTCTCAGCTCACACTTAAGTTGCATATATCTTCAACACGTATGAGAAAGGGTTTGAAAAGTCTTCGGAGCTATACCTAGAGCTTCTAGGAAAGTGACGTCGACGAAGGTATGAGTTTGAAGTTGCAGTCCTATAGCTTCTGCGCTGGCATATGGTATAAGAGCCAGGATGCGTGGTAGCGATTGGTGGTCGGGATTGCTACTGCTCGCACGTCGGGAATTGTAGCTTTAAGAAACAGCAGAAAAAACTGAAGGTGCACTTTGGCGCGATCGACAATAACCCAGCATTGATGCTATCGTTAAAACTGTGCCGCGAGAGTCATGACTATTAGTAGATAATTGATAGTCACATTTGTGCGTGACCAGCATGTAGCCACAAATGATTTAAAGAAATCATGCCGACGAGTGGTATCAGAGTTAGCCCAGAACATCTCCTTCGGTGAAACTACGCTACAAAAGTGTGACCATTTTAAATATTGCTCCTTCTCTCCGCAGGGAACTAATCCCGAAATTTTCTGAACGAACCGCGAGATTTTGAGGCAAAAACCGCGGCTCTTTCCGAAATGGCCGTATGAACGTAGATATCCTTAAATAGATATAATCAAAACCTTTCCAAATATAATTTTTTTAAATTTTCGCTTTACAAGCCTCCCATATACTCATCCGCAAGTTAATGATATTGTTCCAGATCGTCAAACATACCATTGACGTCAGCACTATGTTTCCATATTCATTAGTTGTGGACAATGTGATACTCTGAAGTCCAGCCATTCAATTCAGAGGTTTACGCCGATCACTTTGTCGGCGCGCCGGACACGCCGCCGCCGCCGGTATATAATAGAACCTACGCCGCCGTCGCCGATTAAGTGACTGGCGTAAACCTCTAGTACGTATATGATGATATGAGAGCGATTGAGCATAGGTTTGTAATTCGCCAGCGTAAGTAAATGATTAAATTAGAGATGATGTATGTAAATATGAAAGTAAGTATAACGCGCTAGCACAGTGGGCTGAATCTGACCAAACATGCTCCCCCCTTTGAAATGCCTGCGTTTCAATCTGAAATTGGTAATGGTGCTATTTTGCGTATTGGGCGGCGTATGGTACCCTTTGTGGTTTTGATGTCTACCACTCGAAACTTGCCGTCAAATCCTGGAACTCTGTTTACAATTTTTCCAAGAATCGACTGCTGCGGGGGCAAGTTTTCCCCGTGTATAATAACAATTTCTCCCACCTTTATGTTAGATTCTGGTTTTAACCATTTGGACCGAAGTTGTAAACTAATAATATAGTCACGAGACCAAATTTCCCAGAAACGTTGTTTCAAGTATGATACCCGCTGCCACTGTGTTGAAGAGGACATGTTCTGGACCTCAATATGCTTCTCCACAATTGATAGTAAAGGTTTGCCAATCAGAAGATGACCTGGTGTCAATGGATTCATATCATTGGGATCGGTAGATAGAGTGGTTAACAGTCGAGAATTAAGAATAGCTTAGACTTCTATTATGACGGTTTGCAATTCTTCATATGTTAGGTAAGCTTTGCTAATGTTTTTGATCAGAATCGTTTTCATAGATTTCACTGCTGCCTCCCATAGCCCACCGAAATACGAGACGAGAGGTGGAATGAAACAAAATTCGAAACCAGGGTTGTTGCTGTAGGTGATGATGTCGTCGACTGCTGCCGTAGAGAAAAATTGTTTTTGAAGTTCTTTCAATTTGGCTTGGCTTCCAATGAAATTGGTTGTATTATCAGAATAAAGGCGTTGAGGAATGCCTCGCCGACCTATAAAACGTTTCAAACAAAGCAGAAAGTCATCCCACTGCAATTTTAGAATCCAAATTTCTTGCAGAATTCAGAAGGTGGCACAGCTGTGCGTCATCCGTGTTAAAGATTCCTGAAGATGAAGATCCAGCCTATGACAATAATGAACTCACTGTATTAGTACTACTGGATTTCTCCAAAGCTTTTGATACGGTTGATCTCAAAATACTTCTTTTCAAGCTCGAAGCCAGCTATAATTTCTGCTCTTTTGCAATCAAGTTAATGCGAAGTTATCTCCTCGAGCGATTTCAACAGGTTCAATGCGATAAACAAGTCTCTAGTCTAAAACCAATCACATCTGGTGTTCCACAGGGATCGATCCTAGGACCATTATTGTTTACACTCTTCATCAATGACATAGTTACTTGTTGCCACAATGCCTCCATACATTTATATGCAGACGATACCCAATTATACATGTCTCGACCTATCGGTCTTTCCGAAGACTTATTTGCTAGAATGAATGAAGACTTAAGGCGTATAGCAAACTGGGCTTACCTAAATAAACTATCTCTCAATGCAGCTAAATCTAAGGCGATTGCAAATACATCAAATGACGGAAACAACTTTCCTGATATTATTCTCAATGGAGATAAAATCATTTCATCAAATCAAATCATCAACCTTGTGGTGAGCAAGATATATAATACCTTGCGTAAGTTATACAGAACTTCCTATTTGTTACTGTTTTATCAGAAATATTTGCTGACCTGCGAATATTGTGGGGGTGAAACCATTTAAAATTAAAACACCCGTAATATATGCTGTCGTTCTTCGAACTGTTTTATTAGTCAAGCAATGAAATTCATGAAACTATGACAAATATGGCACAAAGCATAATATGAAATATAACAATAGAGAGAATGGTCCTAGCTGTACATGATACTTACATACATGTGTGTATTAGAGTAATTCAGTTACTTAATGCTTACAATTTAAAGAACTCCAAAGTTATGATATTTTAAATATGAGTAAATACAGTTGAGTATATATACATATATGTATGTAATATATGCAACCCAGCAGCAAGTTAAATATGACCAATGACCCAACATTACATCTTCTGTGACACGATGAAAGTTTGTATTTATGTATGTATATGCCTGGCCCAATATCCCGGCCCCGTTGAAAGTATTTGCCAACTTTCAAGAGACTGGCAACAAAGCTAGTTTATGTATAGGGCGGCGAATTATTCCCTTTGCAGTACGAACGTCGGCAACCTGCACACGACCATCCTTACCAGCCATCACTGATTCAATACGACCCAACACCCAACATTGAGGGGGCGTGTTATCATCATGCACGATAACCATTTGCCTACGGTTAGGTTTCTTGATGGCTTGTTCCAGCTATTACGCACCTGAAGCTCGTTGATATATTCTTGAGACCAGCGACGCCACAGATGTTGTTTGATTGAGCTTACTTTTCACCAGTGTTCCGAATGATCCAACTCTATAACTGGATTTTCTGGCAATGCGCGCATAGCACCACCGATGAGGAAATGGCCTGGTGTGAGTGGATCCAAGTCATTCGGGTCCGAAGAAAGCGAAGACAAAGGGCGGGAGTTTAAAATCGCTTCTACTTCTGCTGTAACAGTGGTTAGCTTTTCGTATGTGAGCCGTGTGTTCATTAAAGTTCGGTTGAGTAACCCTTTGACGCTTTTTACAGCTGACTCCCACAATCAGCCGAAATGGGTGGCAGGAATAAAATGAAAGTTGATGAATTCATTTAGACAAAATTTGTTGATCGAATGAATTGTTTCGTCCTTGAATAAAAAGTTCTTGAGTGCCCCAATTTGTTGCTGGCACCTGTGAAGTTGGTTGCGTTATCGCAAAATATGTCGGAAGGAAGACCGCGCCTGGCTACCAAGCGCTTCAATGCCGCGATGAATGCATCAGTTGACAAATCAGATACCACTTCAACATGTACGGCCTTCGTGGCAAAACATATAAAAATGGCGATGTAGGTCTTGTAGGGAACCTTTCCTCGGATACGCAGGTACGTGTTTACCGGACCTCAGAAGTCCACACCACATCTCCAAAATGGTCCCGATGGCGTTAATCGTTCTACGGGTAGGTTACCCATTATTTGCCTTTCCAGGGTTGATCGATGTCGAACACAGTGTACACATGAGCGAACGACGCGGCGTGCTACTTCTCGTGCGTTAACAATCCAGAATTGTAGGCGTATTAGGCCAACTAGTGCCTTTGGGCCAGCATGATAGCTTTGATGATGAACAAATTCAACATATCGCCGGGTAAAGTCGTCTTTACCTGGAAGTAATATCGGATGTTTCTGGGTGTATTCAACGTTTGCCAACTCCAAGCGGCCTCCAACCTTAAGCAGTGCAAAGCCATCAGTCTCCTGCAAGAAAGGATTTAAAAACTTAAGTTGGCTACTGACCTCTCTTCCCTTGCGGAGTTCTTGTATCTCAGCGGAGAAATATTTGGTCTGCAGGTTCCAAATAATACAATGCATTTTACGTAGTAATTCTTGTGGCGACGGATAAGGTGTGTCAAAAGTACACAGTTTTCTTCTGGTATAGTAAAATCGAAGCATCCAGGCTACAATGCGCAAACAACGGTTATGCGAACTGATGTTGTAGATAACTTCGAGTAGATGGTTTGAAATGTTAGTGACAACGAAGGCCGATTTTCGCCTTTTCGAGTCAACGATGTTTTGATCAATTTCCCCCAGCTTGTGCGTTGGCCACTCGTCTTGGTTTTTTATTAAATATGCAGGGCCGTAGAACCATATCGACTTTTTAAGATTATCCACAGTACAACCTCTTGATATTAGATCGGCGGGGTTAAAGTGGGATGGAACATATTTCCAATGGCAGCTGGAGGTATGCTCCTGTATTTCAGATATTCGATTACCTACGAACGTGGACAGTGTGGCGGAGTGTTGCTGAATCCAATATAGCACGATTTGTGAGTCACACCACCAGAATGTTAAAAACTTGCTTTCAACAAAGTTCGTCTTAATCCTGGCGAAAAGTTGCGCCAACAGATGGGCGCCACACAATTCCAATTTTGGAAGCGATAGCTTTCGCGTTGGTTCAACACGTGATTTCGACGTAACAAGCTTCACCTCAACTTCGCCATTAGGGCGAACCGTAGGGCGTAGATGTAACAGCCATAGGCTCTGATTGATGCATCGTATAAACCGAGCAACTGAAAACTCTGAGAGTGTGGTTGTAGACAAAATCGTGGTATTGTAAGCGACTCCAACGACGAAAGCGTTAAGAGAAACGATGTCCATGCAGTGTGGGACTGATTCATCCCACTGCAGCCTAAGTAGCCACAGTTCTTGTAAAATAATTTTTGCCACTATTATGATAGGTGACCCTAAACCCAATAGATCGAATAGTGATGAAGCCACTGACAGTATTGAGTGTTTAGAGACAACGTTGAATGACTGCTTTAGCACCAGTGAGAACATAAACACGTCTTCTTGTTGATTCCATCTTAAACCCAAAGTACTAGTTATAGTGTTGTCCAGATTCAGCTTCTTGATAGTGCAATCATTGACCAATTCACTATAGTTTGAATGCCATTTTGCAAGTTCAAATCTGCCACCACGAAGTACTTCGGTAACTTCTGTTTTGATTGCGCGAAGATTATCAATAGTACTTGCTCCACATATAAAATCATCTACATAAAACGTCGATTTTATGGCTGCAGCACCAATTTTAAACTTGTCCGCATAGGTGTCAGCCAAATACGTCATGCTGCGTATGGAAAGATATGGAGCGGTGGCGGTACCGTAGGTGACTGTATTGAGTTTATATGTGCAAAGCGATTCATTCGAACTATTTCGCCAGAGTATATACTGAAATTTGCGATCCTCCTCATCCACGAGAACCTGTCTGAACATTTTTACGATATCGGCAGTAATTACATAGCGACACAACTTAAAACGTAAGAGAAGTGTGTATAGGTCGGGCTGTATGGTTGGTCCGACCATCAACAATTCGTTTAGTGACCTTTGTGACGTAGTCTGCAAGGAGGTATCAAAGACGACCCGTAGCTTAGTTGATGTACTGTTCGGCTTAAGTACACAGTGGTAGGGAATATAGTAATGCGGGACACTTAGATTCGGAGTACTCACCAAGCTCATGTGACTCAAACGTTCGAACTCTAACATAAAATCTGTATATTGTTGCTTAACATCTGGTGTACGACTTAAGCGACGTTCAAGCACTTCAAAGCGTCTGCGCGCAGTTTCATATGAACGACCTAGCGAGCTGGGATCATCCTTGAATGGAAGACGAACCACGATTCTGCCATCACTTTCTCGACGAATGGTTGTTTTGAAGAACTCCTCACATCTGCGTTGTTCAGGAATGTAGGTATCATCAGGTCTGCTAACATCTTCGATACGCCACAGTCGCTCTATATTTTGGTTTATGGAATTGTCCAGGGATAGTGCATAGCTATGGGGGGTTGTGGGTTTTGTATCACAACGACCGGAAACCACCCATCCCAAGAAGATCTTTTGCAAAACAGGCAAGTTTGGACCAAGTTTCACCTGTCCAACCGACAGAATCTCGAAAAATGCTTCAGTGCCAAGGAGCAAGTCAATGCGTCGCGACTTGTTAAACCCTTCATCGGCCTATTGCGCATCTTTGGGCAGATCCCATGATGAAATGTCGATTTCTGACTCGGGATGGTAGGAAATATGGGATGTAACACAAAAATCAAGAGGTAATTCTAGTTCTGTGAAGCGTGATTTCATTGTTGTGGCCGTACGATGCTTAACTTTTGTTTGCAAATCTCCAATGCTGCGAATTTCCAAGTTACTTTTCTTACGGGGCAAACGAAGTGTTTGTGCGAACTCATAAGATACAAAGTTTACCTGCGAGCAGGAGTCTAGTAATGCGCGTCCAAATTTATAACGACCGGTTGCATCTTTAACCAGAACCAAAGCTGTAGCTAGTATGATTCGATTCAAACAAGTGTCTGTATGTGTGTGTATTACTGCATCTGAACTTTGCTGTACAGTCGTTATGGGTTGAGATGCCACTTGTGCAGGCAATGAAGTAGTGTTACTATCATCGCGATGCAGCAGCGTGTGATGCGGACGAGAGCACGTTCGGCATCTTTTCATTGATGGACATTTCGCAGCCTGATGACCTTTACCAAGACAGTTAATACAAAGGCTCAATCTATCTATGGCTGGCACAAATCCTTGGGCTGAACCCTCCCAGAGGGTGCCGGCTGGTAATATGCACAACAGTTTCCCCTTCCAGGGGAGTGCTAGCTAAGTTAATAGCTCGGGCATATGGAAATGGTTATTAAACGTGGCCTCAAGGTGTGAACTGGACCACGCCCAGTTGAAAAGGTGGTCCACCCCTAATCCAGGGTGTTATGCGATTCCATGCCCATTGGAGGGTTTGCAGTCAGGGGCATCCGACTGTATTCTTACGGAGCCTCCTGGATACCGGTCCACCTCCGGGAGTAAAGGCGACTTGCTGCGGTATGGGGCTCTACCGCAGTCGACCGCATTGTTTCCCCTATCCCTTAACTTTCAGGCTGCCGAAAGGTCTCACCTTAGCAGGCAGCTGACGAACCAGATGTGAAATGAATAACAAAACCCTAGCCTCGGATTCCTGCACGGGTAAAGATGCCGCCCTTGGACTAGGCATTAAAAAAGTCCACAATTCGTTGGGAACCGCACAGACGGCGCCGACCAGGCCTTCACGGCAACAAACAAATCTTCGGCCACCTGTGCAAGCTAGCGGAAGAACTAAACCCTTGAGGGCAAGTCCAATTCCGCAGCAGCCGGCAAAGCTAGCCTTAAAGAGGGAAAGCAACGTCCGACTGAGCAAGCACAGGAGGCCCGTCCCACGCCCGTACCGGGCACCTCTTGTCAGCAGATGGCTGGTAACAGCACTAAATCCTCCACGGACAAAAGTACTGCCTCCACCGCGGCAAAGCTACCTCGCAAGCCGGCTGAACCCCTTGAGGGTTCCAAGGCAAATAAGCGAACCCCGATTTCGGTCCGCAACCAGCGGAACATTCGCAGTGCCGTCAAAAACGTTGAGAAACTTGGCAACTCTCCCAGCGATAAGTTGACGGCAGAGCAAAAAAGTTCTCTGGCCTGGGCCAGGAAGATAATTGCTGCCAAGAAGAGCAGCAACAACAACCCCATCCCCCTTCCTCTTCTGCCACCAAACTACTTTGTGAACCGAAGATGCCGGCCTTTAAGAGACAAAGGTCTATGGGAAATGCATCGAGCGATCCCAAAAGGCACCGGCCTTCGACCTCTACTCCCCCTGCCCTGAACAAAACCTTCAGCGAGGCGGCTAAGGCCAACTTTACGATGGCGGTTTGGAATTGCGGTCACCCGGATGGAAACATAACCCCGGATAACTGGAAGGATGTCCTTAACGGCCTTCTCAAAATCTTTAAGGACATCATGACCAAGTATCCGGGGCCGGCTCCCACTATCCGTGATGCCGGCTGGTACCAGGGTAGGGTCAAGCTTGTTTCCTGCGCCGACGAACGCTCGTGCAAGCTCTACAAACTCGCCATAGCTTCGCTAGGACAGCTGTGGCCTGGGGCCAGGCACCAACCTGCAAACAATAACCTGCGCTGGTTGGGCCAGCCCTCCTCTAAACACTTGCAAATACTACCTGCTATCTCTTTTCACGGATCAGGCAAACGCCAGATGCCCAGGAACCTACATGTAGTATATCCAAGCAAATCTGGCCTAAGCTGGATGAAAAGAGATCGCGATCGGTGATATTGTTAAACCGTATCTCTATAAGCCCACTATTGGGCCTTCTTACAGGTCACTGTCTCATGGGCACTCACGGTGCCTAAATGGGCCTGCAGACAAATGACTTCTGCCGCAGTTGTAGAGACGAGGAGATATAAAGCATTGAGCACTATCTGTGCTACTGTCCCGCACTGTCAAAAACCAGGTACGAATGCCTCCTCAGACACTCTTTTGTGTGCCTTGCGGAGCTTGAATCTATGAACCCAAACGACATCTTGCGTTTCATTAGGCAAACGCGCTGGTTTAGCCTCACTGGGGTCTAAACTTTCTACTTCTTCGAAAGTACGGTAACAGGAAATAGGGACCCCCGCGTGGTAGCACAATGGGCCACAACGGCCTACGTAAGTCTCCGCTCGGACAGCGGAGGCAGCCACTTTAACCTAACCTATGGTTCAATCTTTTTGCTGTATCGTAGCGTTGATTTAATGTAGTTGCAATAAATTGTTGACATTTGAAGATTCTGTGTTCCGTGTTTGAGCAGACAAGGCAGGCTTGGGATGTGCAGTTGAAGGTCAATCCTTGTCGTTGTGGTTTTTGGTTGCGTGGTTTACTCACCGCTGGTTGACTCGAGTGCATATCTACACCGACCTTACCTATCGATTCCAGATATTGGCAACGTCGTTCCACTACCCTAACGCATGATACCCATGTCGGGAGATCTCGAAAGTCTAAAAACTCATTCCATTTCTTCTTCGTGTCCTGATCGGCCTTGTCCATAACAATAGATATGAGCATTGCCTGAGCAATTTGTGACTCAGAACCAAGTGACAGTAATGAATTATATAGGACGGAAGCGTTGTCTATGAGACTTCGCAATTGTTGCGCATTCGATTTGGAAACGTTTGGCAGGTTGAAAAGTGAATTTATGTTGTCCAAAAAGAAAATAGTAAGGTTGTCATAGCGATCCTTGAGACGTTCAAGCGTCTTCGGATAATTTTCAGGCGAGATTTGAAATGCCTTTACAATTTCTAAGGCCGCTCCCTTTAAGCAATTAATCAGTTGATTAAACTTTTCGATAGCCGATAAACTAGGCTGATTGTCAACGACTGTCTTAAACGACGTTATGAAGTTTTTGTATTCTGAATACTTGCCATCGAATGTTGGTAATGACTGCCGTGGTAGCTTCATTGCAGTTGAATGAGAGACACAGGTCGAAGTGTCAGCAATGGTTGAATTGTGACGCTCAGCCCCCAATTGATCCTTGATACAAACCTTAATAGCGATATACGTGTCTTCAATCTCGCTTCTAGTGTCGCGCTGCGCTTCGTCTGGATCTAAGTTTGCGATGGCCAAGATTATTAAAAATAAGATGCCGATTAGGAGAATGTTCGAAGCGAGGAAGTACTTATGTAGGTACAAATGTTTGTACGAAGATATATATAATATATAAAGCTGCTTAGCATATGGTGGCGTGATTGCAACCACCGTTATCGGCAATGATTTAGAAAAGTGGTGCGGTACTAACTTACATAACAACGCCCCTGTGGCGTAATATGTATCAACGACAGCGCTCCTATAGCGTTGACTTGATGACTTGCGGCAATAGCAAACAAAATAGCGGCGTCGATGGAGTACGTACCAAGAATGTTATGTACTACCGTTCCGTTGTAAATCCAGCCGGTGTCCGTATTTGGATGCAATGAAGGGACCCAAACTCACGGGATTTAATTCCAAAGCCAATCACAGCAGCAAGTTCAATATGACCAATGACCCAACGTTTACATCTTCTGTGGCAGGATGAAGGTTTGTATTTATGTATGTATATGCCTGACCCAACAGTTACCACGAGACGCTAAGATGAAACTGGTCAAAGCTCTAATAATACCTCAAGTCTCTTGTGGTGAACTAATATACGGTAACCTGGACTCAATGTCTCTCAACAAATTGCAGCTGGCCTTTAACAATGTTGCCCGGTTTGTTTTTTCTAAAAAGAAATTTGATCACATATCTTCATATGCAATGCAGATTCTCGGATGCGATATTTATAATTTCCTAAAAATGCGAAATCGCTGTTTTTTGCATAAGCTAATACACTCACAAAAGCCGCCGTACTTACTTAACAAACTAAGTTTCTGCCAATCTACATAGACTTTGAATATATTAGTCCCGAATTTTAAGTACACAACGTCATCCAGAATGTTCTTTGCCAGTACAATCCGTCTATGGAACTCACTCCCATACGCAACTAAAGCTATTAGGAAAGCAGGATGTTTAAGCAGCCTCTTAACTTACCTTTTAATTATATATATATATCCTTGTCACAAATATTTTAAACTGAGGATGTTTAATTGTTAAAGAATAAGTTTATTTTATTATCTTTTTAACTCTTGTATTTACGCTATATTATATTATATTATATTATGATAAAATATTATATTATATTATATTATATTATATTATATTATATTATATTATATTATATTAAAATTATATTACTCTACTTTTATTTTTGATAATGTGATACGATTGATGTACTATCTAAAAGACTATGTCTTACTTGTACAAAAAACTCAAAATAAATGAAATGAAATATTTTGCCCCGAATAATAATTGGAGCTAAAAGACCCAGAATATCAAACATTTTTGCTAAAACTGATAAGATTGATCTTTTTGTAAATGGCTGAGTATCTGGTAAGTCATAGCGAAAACAGAAAGTGTCTGCAGAAGGTTTCCAAGATATACCTAATGCTTTAATGACATCCTCCTCATTTGTCTTAAAAGTAATTTCGCCACAAGAAGCGTCAGACAATTGTGCCGAATTCGAGTGACACTTAGTTAGCGACAAACTTGCACTTTTCAGAACTTCTATAATTTCAAATTTCAGTGAAATTAAATCGTCTATACTCTCTGCGCCAGTCAGTAAATCATCAACATAAAAGTTGTCTCGAATGGCAGACGCTGCTTTTGGATGGGCCTTCCCATTAAGGTTTGCCAGATGAACTAAACTTCGAATTGCGATAAATGGTGCAGCAGCTAAACCATACGTAACAGTATTGAGTTGAAAAAGTTGCAGTGGGTCATGTTTTTCATTTCTCCAGAGGATAAGTGGATAGCGCCGGTCTTCCTCGGCAACTAAAAACTGTCGATACATTTTAGACACATCAGCCGTTAGTACATTTAAATGGCAACCTCACTTGCACCACCATTGCATTAAAAATACTAGTGTTCAAGTCACTGACGCGGATTCTAGAGTTGATTAGCGACAGGATTTTTGACTTGGTTGAAATATAAGCTTCTTCAATTTCCGCTCTCGAAATATCGGTAGGGACTAGGGTCTCAATATTGCTATGTACGTCGCAAATCTGTTGAAAATACGACTCAACGATCTGCAAACGGCATTCAAGTACTGCGGTATCGGTTTCTCCATTTTCCCCGCCAATTCGATCTTGCATGCTACTTATATTGCGAAGAATGATGGTACTCCTTTGCATAAGTGAGGCTAGATAAGCTTGATTCTCAGCGGAATGTTCAAGTACGCCTTGCGAACTGTCAGGCATTATGATGGGAATTATACTTAGCCTAGAAGATCGTGTAGTAATGGTAGATCGAAAAAAAAAACAGATTATTTATATAGGAATTTAAATGTTTGATAGGTTTTAAACTTTCGAACAACGATAGTAAGTATTGTAAATGTGGTTGAATCGCAAAGTATTCCTATTTTATATACATACATAGGTATTTGACTAACAAGAGTAAGCATGATTGCTAACTTATATACTGGCAGTTGAGCCTTGACGACAATCTATATATATAAAAAGAAGTGTACATTTTGATTGTCACTCCATAACTCGAGAACGGATAGAAAGATTGCCATGAAATTTTTAGGAAAGATACAGGAAGGAGAGATGATGGTTAGTTGATTTTGAAATCCCAGATCGGTTTAGCCATTCTTGAGTTATGATTTTTTTTTAGAAAAAATTCAAAATTTGAAAAAAAAAAGTTTACATTTCGGTCCGACCTAACGAAAAAAATCGATCCAACCTATTACAAGTTAATTTCATTGACAGCATACAAATGTTAAACAGATGAACCTGTCCCAATGCAAATGTTTATCAATCATTTTCTTCTGCAGGCAACTATTGTTCACGCCTGCGTTTCCAACATATCTTCGTTAAGTTAATAATTTGCATACATACAAACACACACTCCCACTCATCGCACGCATTCATGCTTTTGTTGTAGAACGTAACGTCACCGTCTTCGCATTTGTTTTTCGCTTTTTTTTTATCATTTTGCTATTATCGCATATTCCTCAATGCACTGCACTCCCACTCACTCCCACTGCAGCAACATAATGCACACTCACCTGCACTAATATTACTTTGCCTATATACTCTTCGCACTCATCGCCTATTTTGTCAACATTAAATAACAGGACTTTTCCATGGAAAATTCCTAAACATAAATTCTGCTGCCTAAATTGAATTTTTTCTTAGCATGTAAGATCATTGAATTTGTAATCGTCAAAGATTTACGACAAAATAAAGCCATATAAAAACCATTTGCCTATTGATTTGGCATATACATAGATGTAGAAAACGCTCTACATTTCTCCAACTATTATTACTTTAAAAAGTGATTTAATTGTGTTCAGTGCAAGAAAACATAGTTAAAAAAGATTTTTTCCATAATTTCATCATATGCGTCAAAATGCCACCAACAAGACGATCAACTACAGGTCGACGAACGCGTAATTCTATCAATAGTTTTAATCAAAGGAGAGTGCAAAGTGTAGAAGAACGCTCACAGCAAAACCAAGTACAAAAATCCATTAAATCCAGCATCGAGACGAACGACACGACTTTCACTTCGTGCTGTGCAAGAGATGGTCTACGCTGCTTTCGCTTACAATGATTATAGTGAACATGCCAATATTGGTGGAATGACGGTGAAATGTCCACATTGTGATGCAGCCAAATTTCAGGGTGAAACGCCTGGCATGTGTTGTGCTAATGGAAAAGTGAGACTACCAGCATTTGAATCTCACCCCGATCCACTTCATTCATTCATTTTTGGAGCTTCGCAAACGTCTAAGCATTTTTTGTCTCATATTCAAGAATACAATGCGGCATTTCAAATGACTTCTTTTGGTGCGACCGAAATTGTAAGAGACAATTTCATGCCGACACTTAAGGTAATTACTTCATGCGGAATACCATATGAAAATTGCGATCTGAGCAGCAATTTTTTTGATGTGTTCAAGAATTCGTAACCAGTATCTAATTACATTTCAAAAAAATATTACAGATTCAAAGTCAGATTTATCATCGAGCTGGATCCTTGTTGCCGTATCCTGATGTTGATCATCAACTTTTGCAAATCTATTTTATCGGAGATGCAAATTGTGAATTGGATCGGCGTTGTACAATTGCTGCGCATGCAATGCGACAAATGGTTTCTAAACTTCAAACCTTCTTACATCAGTAGAATGAATTAATTCGATTGTTTAAAACCGTTCTCGATCGTATGCCATCTGATGATCACAGAATCGTTATAAGGGCTGACAAAACGCCCTTTGGAGAGCATGCGAGACAATTTAATGCACCAACAATTGATGAAGTGGCAATTGTGATTGTTGGAGACCAGTTTCAATCTCGCGATATTGAGCTACATCGAAGAAATGAAGAATTACGGCGTGCTACAGAGCTTTACCGCAGCTATGATGCATTACAATATCCATTATTGCACTGGAAAAGTGACGACGGATATCATATCAATATACGATTCATAGATCCACGAACCGGTAAAATTAAATGTATACAATTTAATATGTATTGTATTTATTTCATAACAAGAAGACATGACTTTAATTTTCTGATAATGTATTCATCATAGGTCGTGACGTACAAAAAACAGTTAGTGCGATGAATTATTATTCGTATAGATTCATGATTCGCCCACAAGAAGACAACTTTGTTATGCGATGTGGCAAACTTTTCCACCAATACGTTGTGGAATGTATGCGAAAATTGAAGCAGAACGCCTTAATTATCTTCGATTCAATCAAGCCAAATTACGATCGGAAGAATACATACACTTGCGATATGCAATAGTGAATAATGGCAATGTTAATGATATCGGACTTTTAACAATTTTACCATCGACATATGTTGGCAGTCCGCGCCACATGCACGAATATACGCAAGATGCAATGTCATACGTTCGCAAATATGGTCGTCCCGACCTAGTCATAACATTCACAAGCAATCCACAGTGGGCTAACTTAAAAAACAATTTATTTGATGGTCAGAATCCAACAGATCGACACGATATAATAGCACGTGTATTTCGACAAAAAGTAAGAGCACTGATGGATTTGATTATCAAATTGCGAACTTTTGGGGAGGTGCGTAGATGGATGTATTCGATTGAATGGCACAGGAGGGGGCTGCCGCACGCGCATATTTTGATATGGCTGGTTCGTAAAATAACACCCGATCAAATTGATATCATTATATCAGCTGAAATTCCAGATGAAATCAGTGATCCAGAATTATTTGAAGTTGTCAGGAAAAATATGATCCATGGCCCTTGCGGTCAGATAAATATGAATTCGACATGCATGATCGATGGAAAATATTCAAAACGGTATCCAAGGGTATTAACTTCAGATACTATTACACGTGCCGACGGATACCCGTTGTACCGACGTCGGTCACTGGAGGATAATGGCCATACAACAACAATTAAAATACGCAATCAAGACATTGAAGTTGATGATCGTTGGATTGTGCCTTATTCTCCACTATTGTCAAAAGTATTTCAGGCTCACATAAATGTTGAGTACTTTAATTCTGTTAAATCGATTAAATACATTTGCAAATATGTGAATAAAGGTAGTGATATGACTGTTTTTTGAGTAGCTGGTGACAATAGCATTGATGAAATCGCACAATATCAAATGGGGCGCTACATTAGCACCAATGAAGCTCTTTGGAGCTCTTATTCATTTCCAATTCATGAGCGATATCCTGCTGTGGTTCATTTGGCTGTTCATCTTGAAAATGGCCAGCGTGTGTCTTTTACTGATGCAAATGTATAGCAGAGAGCAGCACAACCACCAGCAACAACATTAACTGCATTCTTTCAATTGTGCGAAAGCGATAACTTTGCCAGAACGTTGCTGCATTCAGATGTAACGCATTATTTCACTTGGACTGCAAAGAAATGGCAACGACGTAAACAAGGAACACCTCTTGATGGCCATCCGGGTGTTTTTTTTGCAGATGCCTTGGGAAGATTATACACAGTTCATCCAAACAATGCAGAATGTTATTATTTGCGATTGTTGTTAGTAAATGTTGTTGGGCCACGTTCATTTCAATAATAAAATATACAGAATAAACTACATACAGAGTGTATGTGCCTACATGGTGATCAAAAGGAATATAAACAGAAAGGCAACTCTTAGAGACCAATTGTACAGCGAACAACGGGACATTCATATGGCTTAGCAGCTAAAAAGGCTTGCACTGATATGAATGTTGGATATTCGAGTTCAACGCTCAGCTCCCGAAAAGCTAGATGATGAAGAAGTGAAATTCAGAAACATGTCCTAATAACCATCGCCGTTTGCATACATTTAATTTTACCGGTTCGTGGATCTATCATTCGTATATTGATATGATAGCCGTCGTCACCTTTCCAGTCCAATAATGGATATTGTAATGCATTCAATATCGCGAGATTGAAGCTGGTCTCCAACAATCACAATTGCCACTTCATCAATTGTTGGTGCATTAAATTGTGTCGCATGCTCTCCAAAGGGCGTTTTGTCAGCCCTTATAAAGATCCTGTGATCATCAAATGGCATTCGATCGAGAGCGGTTTTAAACAATCGAATTAATTCATTGTACTGATGTAAGAAGGTTTGAAGTTCAGAAAAAATTTGTCGCCTTGCATGCGCAGCAATTGTACAACGCGGATCCAATTCACAATTTGCATCTCCGATAAAATAGATTTGCAAAAATTGATTATCAGCATCAGGATACGGCAACAAGGATCCAGCTCGATGATAAATCTGATTTTGAATCTGTTATATTTTTTTGAAATGTAATTAGATACTGGATACGAATTCTTGAACACATCAAAAAAATTGCTGCTCAGATCGCAATTTTCATATGGTATTCCCCATGAAGTAATTACCTTAAATGTCGGCATGAAATTGTCTCTTACAATTTTGGTCGCAACAAAAGAAGTCATTTGAAATGCCGCATTGTATTCTTGAATGTGAGACAAAAAATGCTTAGACGTTTGCGACGTTCCAAACATGAATCTATGAAGTGGATCGGGGTGAGATTGAAATGCTGGTAGTCTCACTTTTCCATTAGCACAACACATGCCAGGCGTTTCACCCTGAAATTTGGCTGCATCACAATGTGGACATTTCACCGTCATTCCACCAATATTGGCATGTTCACTATAATCATTTTCGCTATTGTAAGCGAAAGCAGCGTATACCATCTCTTGCACAGCACGACGTGAAAGTCGTGTCGTTCGTCTCGATGTTGGATTTAATGGATTTGGATCTGTCGACCTATGACGACGTGCATTTCGTAATTTTTGTACTTGGTTTTGTTGTGAGCGTTCCTCTACACTTTGCGCTTTCCTTTGATTAAATCTATAGGTAGAATTACGCGTACCTATAATTGATCGTCTTGTTGGTGGCATTTTTATGCATATGATGAAATTTGTGGAAAAAATCCTTTTTAACTATGTTTTCTTGCACTGAACACACTTAAAGTCACTTTTTAAAGTAATAATAGTTGGAGAAATGTAGATCGTTTTCTACATCTATGTATATGCCATATCAATAGGCAAACGAAATTTGGTTTTTATATGGCTTTATTTTGTCGTAACTCTTTGACGATTACAAATTCGATGATCTTACATGCTAAGAAAAAATTCAATTTAGGCAGCAGAATTTATGTTTAGGAATTTTCTATGGAAAAGTCCTGCTATTTAATGTTGACAAAATAAGGGATGAGTGCGAAGAGTATATAGGCAAATTAATATTGGTGCAGGTGAGTGTGCATTTTGTTGCTGCAGTGGGAGTGGGAGTGCAGTGCATTAAGGAATATGCGAAAATAGCAAAATGATAAGAAAAGCGAAAAACAAAAGCGAAGACGTGACGTTACGTTGTACAACAAAAGCATGAATGCGTGCGATGGGTGGGAGTGTGTGTTTGTATGTATGCAAACTATTAACATAACGAAGATATGTTGGAAAGGCAGGCGTGAACAATAGTTACCATCAGAAGAAAGTGATTGATAAACATTTGCATTTGGACAGGTTCATCTGTTTAACATTTGTATGCTGTCAATGAAATTAACTTGTAATAGGTTGGATCGATTTTTTTCGTTAGGTCGGACCGAAATGTAAATTTTTTTTTCAAATTTTGAATTTTTTCTAAAAGAAAATCATAACTCAAGAATGGCTAAACCGATTTGGGATTTCAACAGCAACTAACCATCATCTCTCCTTCCTGTATCTTTCCTAAAAATTTCATGGCAATCCTTCTATCCGTTCTCGAGTTATGGAGTGACAATCAAAATGTACACTTCTTTTTATATATATAGACTAGCGGACCCCGTTGCACTTCGTAGCAACCAATCAAAAAAAGAAATGAAACATTATAAATTTTTTTTATGAAATGAATGCATTGTATTTCAAAATTATTAATGTAAATCCAAAACATTTGGATATACAATATTTTTAGTTTGCCCATTGGAAACGAGCACAAACAAACAATTTGGAGTTCCAACTCTTGAGCAGGCCACGTAAAAAGCCATGTGAAAATCACGGCTCCTCTAAATTTAATCCGCATATTTGAAGCGTTTGTCCTTGTGCCTTATTGATGGACATGACAAATGATAGACGCACTGGGAATTGCAAACGCTTAAATTCAAATGGCATGTCTGTTGGAATCAGTGGAATACGTGGTATGAGTACAATTTCATTTTTCGCTGTTCCGGTCGATATTGTCGCTTCAATTAAATTCGGCATCAATTTTTTTACTACTAATCTTGTTCCATTGCACAGTTTTGTAGCATTTAAATTCCGCAGTAAAATAATTGATCAGCCAACCTTTAAATTCAAATAATGCGGTGGCATACCAGGTGGTTCCAATGAATTCAAAAATTCAATTGGATAATTCACTTCATCATCTGCATTCATTGCGCTATCAACAGATTTATATGATGTCACTGCACCTGGCAATTTTTCTTGAATCTGATAATTGATTGCATTGACGTGTAAATTTTTTGGTGCTAGTATTGCGCATTCTCTCAACCAATTGTGATTCCTTTAATTTTGAACAATATTTGGAAATGCATTAATTTCATAAAAAAAATTTATAATCTTTCATTTCTTTTTTTGGTTGGTTGCTACGAAGTTCAACGGGGTCCGCTAGTTGTGTATAAAAATTGATATATCCTTTACCAAAATAGATGATATTAAAATTTGAAGCTACGCTCACAAATATTGAAAATTTTCGAATATTGATTGACGATAGTTTACGAAGGTTGATGTGTGCTGTTGGTATTTGCTCCAGTATGCTTCCAATAGCTGGTCGAATAATGCTTATTCTACCAAATTCATATTTGGAGGAACAGCGACGAAAAAAGGAAAGATGATGGGCGAGTGAGTGCTCCAGTAACAAAGCAGCTGGTAGAATAATATTGATTATGCCCAGTGGTTTTTGGAGCAGCAGCGACAAAAAAACGAAAGATGATTTGCGAGTTAGTACTCCAGTAACAAAGCAGCTGGTCGAATAATGTTGATTATGCCAAGTGGTGTTTGGAGTACCGGCGACGATAAAATGAAAGATGATTTGCGAGTTGGTACTCCAAGCTAGTCGAATAATGTTGATTATACACAAGTGATATTTGGAGTACCACGAGCGATGAATGAAATTACAATTGGTTAATATCCAGGAATTTAATATGTTTTCTTTGTCTTTATTAAATCGACAAGTATTAAATTTGACTTGTCCTGCCACGGTCGCCACAAATTTTGCAGCCAAAGAAAACACACTTCCCGATGTTCAACTGGCAATTTCATTTATTCAAATGATTCCTCTTTTTTATTGCTAAGTGCTTAAGGCTTAATTTTTCTGTATCATAAAAAGAGATCCCGCAATATGACATGATTTGAGTAAAAAATGTACTTAACAAATATACGCATTATTATTTACATACTGCTGAATTTTTCTATGCAAAAAAATATGTCGTAATATGTTTTAATACCCTTTCAATGCCTACTAAATACCAATGCTTTGTGGCCTGCAATACATACATATCGACATCTATAAATCTTATAAAATAAATTCGTAAATGCCATGTATGCACATTACTTCACACAGAATGCTCCGATTTTAAAACGTTTTTTTCATTTGAATGCTTAGCTACGTGAGATGGTACAGTTAATATAATTTGAAGGTATATATTATAGGGGCGTGGCAAATTGCCAAAATGTAGTAAAAAATCATAAAATTTTTGTTTACACAGCTATAACTCATAAACGGATGGATGGAATTAAAAAAATTCTACTTTTCATTAAAACTTTGAAATACTTGCCTTCGATCTGCATCAAAAAAAAATACTTGATTCAATTCTTATATCAGCCAAATTGTTTAAACAAAAGTAACATTTTTACCAAAAAATGTGTTTGTGTGGTTGTTCGCTGTGAACTGTGCGCGCTAATTGCTTTTGAGTGAGGCATGCTGCGACACACATGCGTACATATATAGCATTCGCTGCCTTATTTAACTTCGGATGTAGGTTTATAGGTATGTATGGATGTACACCACTACATAGTATAAAACAAAGTCGCTTTTTCTGTCGCTATGTCTCTTTGAATGCTTAAACCTTTAAAAATACGCAACGGATTTTGATGCGCTTTTTTTAATAGAAAAAGAGTGATTGAAGAGGAAGGAACGGATGAACATATTTGGCTGAAAATTGGTGGAGGGGTAGCTTAGATCCAGGAGACAGACACAGGATAATTTTTATCCCGTTCTGGCTAGGGCCTTGAGATCAAAACGTGGACCTGGGTAATCCTGGGATATGTTTGTACAATATGGGTGTCAAATGGAATCTGTTTATGAGTACTTTGATACGGGGTATTTTTCGTACCCGCGGGTACCTAGGGTCTCGAGATATAAGCGAAAACGTGGACGCCTGTACCCCTAGAATGTGTTTATGCAATATGGATAACAAATGAAAGCTGTTGATGAGTGCTTTAGTACAGGGTAGTTTTCATACCTATTGGTGAATAGGGTCTCGAGATTGAGGCCAAAACCTGGACCCGGGTACCCCTAGATAGTGTTTATACAATATGGATAACAAATGAAAGCTGTTGATGAGTGCATTAGTACAGGGTAGTTTTCATACCAATTTGTGAAGGGTCTCGAGATATAGGCCAAAACGTGGATCACCGTAACACTAGGATGTGTTTTTACATTATGGCTATCAAATTGAAGCTGTTGATGAGTGCTTTAGTACAGAGTAATTTTTAAACCTCTGGGTGACTAGGGTCTCAAGATATAGGCCAAAACCTGGTCCCGGATACCCCTAGAATGTGTGTGTAATAGTGATATCAAATGGAAGCTGTTGCTGAGAGGTTTAAAGTAATTTTCATTGTAATATTCGATTTAGTCGCATCATCCTTGCAAAACTGATAAATATGCATGCGAAGCCGAAACAAAGACATGAATAAATAATACCCACATAACTATTTACATACGTCCTATTCGATTTTCCTGGCAATAAGGGATGAAGAAGAATGGGAAACACTTGAGAGAAGAGAAAAGATGGAAGGAGAAGGAGTTTGAGAAAGAGATAGAGTGAGACGAAGATAGAGATAGATGAAGCGTAGAGGTGGAGGGAGGAGTGTATAAAAGGATTAAGAAAAAGTGAGGGGGGAGCAAAGTTAAACGGAAAAAGCTTATTAAAATTTATCTAGATAGACCAAATTCAGGGCAGGACAACGTCTGACGGGTCTGCTAGTATTGTTTGCGCGGCGTAGGCTGCCACCCGTCCCATCTCCCCCTTGCACATACGTATTTTTACCATGGCTGGCAGTGCGGTACAGGTTCCCTTATGATGGAAGAATAAGGTCTGATGATCCGCTGGGTACGCTTGCATAGGCTCAGCTCGCCGGATGGGGTGGGGTTCACAAATCATCAACGATGTTGTCCTAAACCGCAGAAACAATAAGAAAAAATTTCGTACCCGTGCGCTGTTGT
The DNA here is from genome assembly GCF_040869045.1 of Eurosta solidaginis. Lineage (NCBI taxonomy): Eukaryota > Metazoa > Arthropoda > Insecta > Diptera > Tephritidae > Eurosta > Eurosta solidaginis. The sequence goes on from NC_090324.1 coordinate 140,942,208, forward strand.
TCTCGCTTCCCCTCTTGTATGTCCTCCTCCACAACATGCCATCGCCGTCGTCGCAGTTCGCCTCCATAAACTCAAGGCTGGCCCTTCTGCTACGTTACCCACCCTACCAATGTCAACCAAGGCCCAAATCGGTTGACCCAACACTTACCTCTGTGCCTGTGTCCGTTTGTCTAACTATGGAAGATCACCCCGTTACTCCCATTCATCACACTGTTGTTAGTTTTAGCAATTCATTTAATGTGTTATTTCGTCTCCAGACCTACTACAATGTTAAAGATATACTATCATGAGTGCTCGTGCACTTGTCTATACTTATCTTATTCGACTGTACTGTGGCGTTCAACTCAACCACTGTCTAAAACTATATTCTAGATTTCAATTCAATTCGGCGTCCCACCATAACGTTTGCGCGCGAATGTACACGCAAAATATCAATATAAATATATACTTAAGTAACGTATGTAATTATAATATGATCATTCAATCACCATCCATTTATAATAGATTCAATGGCAGGTCGTATTCATATGAGAGCATCAACGATACTAATCTTGCCAAGGTCATTGTAAGCATTTAGCTCAATGCGATCTATATACTATGAATCCATATACATCTACGTTTGGTATAACAAAAAAACTCCGCATAATTTTATATATAAAAATATTCATACGCTCATATGCATGTCGCTGCAAATTTTTACTTCCTAAACCATTTCTCATGACTGCATTTTTAAACACATATCCCCATGTATCGCACCAATGAACATGAGCAAATGTCTACAATTGACAATAATATTATGATGGTATAAAATTGTATTCCTGATTTAACTCAAAGCATTTCAAGACAGAATCGCTTTAGCGCGGCCAATCTTAAACCAACTCGAATCCAATAACCATGTATAACTACCCGCTACGCGATGGCTCTGTCTTGCAAGCTTTGAGCTACATCACGATACATAACATGAGGGTCGTTTTGGCAATGAGCAACTCAACTCTATAAGTGTATCGGTGTGTATGTGCACCGAACCCGCTTATAACAAACAAATTTCATTAACTTTGAGTTACGCTCTTGGCACGCGACGGAATGGTGCGAATTATTTGTGGCTACTCAATTTTCACCATCCTCAACTAAACTGACCACTATATCAGCTCCTTACCTAAGGCGCCCCGGATAAAAACCTGAATTCGTGCACAGCATCAACCGTGCTAACCAGTTATCTCAACTACATATGATTCACCACCCTGCCGTTGCCTCACGCTGATAACAATCGTACATTTGAGCGCAAATTATCGCTGGTGCAATCTTATACCTAACAAGAACAGTGATTACACACTCAATCTCTACTATAATCCTACACCTAGAACTGTGTCTATATACTTAAACGTTGTATTCAGCGCCTCTCCACCGCCATCAGAATTTTGTATGGACACTCAAGCGTGCAGGCATTCCGTGCTATACGAATATGGTTGTGTGCTCTTTTCCATATCAGGAATGAGTGACAGCGCACCCCTATGCTTTATTATTAAAATATTGTATTCTGCTTATATGTAGTTATCTTCGCATAATACAACAATGTATGGATAATTTACGCTTACTCAAAACCTGTTTTGTTATATTTTCACAGTGTCGTTCTTAACGTTGAATATATTTTGACATTTGAGCCAATATGGTGCTCCTCTCCTGCTCACGCTCGTTGATTGTCTACTCTTTTATGTATGAGTAGGCTTCGACCGCCCAACATGCGAATTCTATGTAGCTATGGGTACTTACAATCTTTAACTAGTTACAGACACCTTTCCGTGCCGGGCCACTGATTATGGAGTGCCGCGCTGTCGTGCCTCAACGTTACGCACACACTTGTCAGTTTTAATTGCTTTCCGGCTGCTAGTGTTGAAGCGTTTTCGTGAGAGCCGCGTCTGAAGAAAATGCTTTGATGCGGTTGTGGATTTGGAGCGCGCGCTCATTGATGTGTAGCGGTTTGATCTTCGCGCATATGTTGGCGCGTGTTTACAGCTGCAATTAACCTTGGGAGCCGTTTTGCGACGAGATAACTTGTCCTACTGGTTGTCGTCTGATAAACTTTTTGTTATTCCTTCTTGTTGTAGTGAAGATGCCGGAAACAGGAAGAACGTGAAATCGGCTGCGTTGGCCACCTACACTAATTTGACGTTAAGCAAGGTTGCCTGATTTGTCAACCCTGCACGGTTGCATTCACTCTTATAAATTTCGTTGGCTCGCTTTGCTAAACCCCAGGCCACTTCTTCCGTAACAGGGCGAGTTAATCGAGGAGATAATGGGGAGTCGATGAGCTCGAAAGACGGGAAGATGCATTTCACTCCGCTTGCGAGTGTGGGGCGCGTACCCACGTCCCTACTTCAGATCTTGATGTCCTTCGCATGGAAGGCTCCAATGGGATTGCCTCTTAGATTTCCTAGCTGTTCAAGGCATTGACCGACTTTCCCTAGGACCACCGCCCTTGTGAACTTTGGCGCCAGCTTCGCACTGAATCCTCGTGCCGCGTCGCTCTGGCGAAAACTTCGCTGGTATACTATCTGCCCTTCCACATATGCTCTCGGTTTCGCCCGTATGTTGTAAGCTCGCCGACCCTTTTCATACGCCGAGTTTAAGTGGGCTATCACCTTTTCTCTCAGCAGTCTGAGTCTCACGTCGCTCGGCATTATTTCTGTATCTGAATCCGCGGCTTCGCCTAAGGCTCGTAATATGGGGTAGGTTTCACCATGTTGGACCATTGTCTGACCGTAGGCAACCCTGTATGGCTCCGCTCCTATGGCTTCGTGGACGGCACTTGCGCAACGCAAATGCAGCTTTTGACACCTGTGTTGTCCCAGGATTTCTGGTTACCCTTCATAGAGATATGATCGAATTATTGCTAGCAGAGACCTATTGACTCTCTCGGAGGCATTCGCTTGGGGCGAATACACCGCCGTTTTCATATGTCGGACGCCATAGCTTCGAAAGAAGTTCGTGAACACCTCGGATACGAACTGACGCCCGTTATCGGAATGGATGACCTCTGGCACCCCGAATATGTGAAAAACATCCGTTTCCAGATACCGAACCACTTCCTTTGCCGTGGCATTTCTCATGGGCTTCAAGAATATGAACTTGGTGAAGTGATCCAGCACCACAAACACGTAGCTGTTTCCTCTAGAGATCGCGGATATGGTCCGCAGAAGTCCACGTATAACCGCTGGAACCGCTCTCTCCGTCACCGTTTGCCCTCCCATGAGTGGCCTGCTCGTGGCGTTCGAGGCTTTGCAGCGTTTACAGATGTCGCAGCTCCCCACAAACCTTTTGACCGCGGTCACCATTCCGGGCCAATAGTATTTAGCTCGCAAGCGATGGATTGTCTTAGTCATGCCCCCATGTCCGGCAGAGGGTCCATTGTGTGTTCGCTCCAGCAGCGTCTGCCGAAGGCCCTCCGGCACCCATAATTTCCAAGTGCATTCGTCATCGTCCTCGTTTCTTCGGAAGCGGTCTCGCTTGTAGATAATGCCCCGTATCACCTTGACGTCTGGCAGTCGTTCCGCATTTGACTCCGTGACCTTGATGAGGTCTTGGTAACTGTCCGACTGTAATTCCTTGTCACTTAGCGATATATCCATCGACAGGTTCCCGGCTTGAATCTCGTCCATATGGATTCGGCTCAATACATCTGGCACTACATTCTTGGCCCCCTTCCGGTGTACGATATCGAAATCAAAGCCCTGCAGCTTGAGGCTCCAGCGCGCTAGCCGGCCGGAGAGGTCCTTCTGCCCCATAAGCCATTTTAGACTCATGTGGTCCATTATGATTGTAAACGGCGTTCCATCGATGTATGGTCAAAACTTCTTCACACTGGTGACTGCTGCCAAGCACTCCAGTTCTGTAATTGTATAATTCCTTTGGGCCGTGTTCAATTTCTGCGAAATGTAAGATATAGGTCTTTCATTCCCCTGATCGTCCAACTGAAATAGCACCGCCCCTACCCCGGTGGTAGACGCGTCGCATTGCACAAAAAACCTCTTTCCGAAGTCCGGATTGACAAGCACTTTTGGCGAGGCTAGCTCCGATTTGAGCTTTTCAAAGGCCGCTGTGGCCTCTGGTGTCATCGCAAACTCCTTCTTCCCTTTTAGACAGTCTGTGAGTGGCGCCGTCAGGGTGGCAAAGTTAGAGATGAATCTTCTATACCAACCGGTGAGGCCTAGAAATCTTCGCAGTTGCTTTATGGTCCTCGGGACCGGAAAGTCAAACATAGCTTGCACCTTCTCCGGGTCCGTTCTCAGCTCTCCTTGACCTACCAGGAACCCCAAATACTTTATTTCTCTCTGACAAAACTTTGATTTTAGCAAATTAATGGTGAGTCCCGCCCTCGAAAGACACTCCGCTACTTCGGCGAGATGTGACAAATGTGTATCGAAATCCGGCGAGCATATCATCAATATATACGAAGACGTTCTCTCTCAGCCTGGAGGGAATGACTTTATCCATTAGTCGGCAGAGTCGCTGACTGGCATTACACAGCCCGAACGGCACCACCTTAAAGTGATAGAGTGGCCTGCCGGGGACTGTGAATGCAGTCTTCTCGCACGCCTACTTTGCTAACGGGATCTGCCAAAAGGCGTCCTTCAGGTCGATTCCCGTTATGAAGTACGTGTCCCGCAGCCGACTAAGGATGCCCTCGACGTGCTGCGTCGGATATGCGTCCTTCTTTGTGCACTCGTTCAGTTTGCGCATGTCTACGCAGAGCCTGTTTTTTCCTGGTTTCTGCACGAGTACGATCGGGGAGCTCCACGCGCTGTTACTTTCCTCTATCACCCCCAGCATCAGCATTCGGTCTATCTCCTCATACGCGAGTTTCTGCTTCGCCGGTGACATGGGATAGTATCGCTGCTTAACCGGCGTGGTCTCATCATATACCTCGATGGTGTGCTCCATCAGATGGGTTCTCCCCAGACCTCGCTCAGCGGATGAGGGGAACAACGATTTGACACGCTCCAGTTCTATCCTCTGTCCTGGTGTCAACTCCACCATACCTGAGCTATCGAGGCTAATTTCCGATATCACTGACGCCCATAACCCGAAGGCTTCCCAGAAATCCACTCCCAGATACAATTGCTGTTTCAGGCTGGGCACTAGGTAGAGAACCATGCTCTGTGTCCTTCCCCGCCATTTCACGTCCATCATTATTTTGCCTATCACCGACTGTCCTTTTCCGTCCGCCATACTCAGCTGCTCATCGATCGACACAACGTCCTTTACGCTCAACTTGCTAATCGCCGGTCCCCCAAAGCAGCTGACCGATGCGCCACTATCCAGCAGTCCACGCATCATTGTCCCTCCTATCTGAACTTCGGCGTATGGCCTTCGGTCCACTTCGTCTCTTATGATTGTTGCTGTCACCGCTCTTCTCATTGCTCTGTGTTCCTTGTCTTTGTGCCGCAGTTTTTTGATCTTTTTATACTGCCTTCCCCCTGCGTCCGCGCACCATATATTCTCGCCTCGCATCTTGCCTCCGAATATTCTTTGCCTCGCTTCTTGGTATCGCTTTTCCCTCTCTTGCAAGGTTTCGCGTGGCGTTGTCCTTGTTTGGTGTTCCGATATCGGTTTAGGTGAGCCGGCTCCGAGTATGGCCTTGGTTATTAGTGGGTTTCGGGGATCTTCTTCTCCTGGCCTGACGTCCCGGTGCCTCCGCCAGGAAGATGGTTTTCCTGCCCACACTTTTCGCACATGACTAGTCTTGCTCCCGCCTTGTCACATTTGTAACATCTTAAATCATGGAATTGAGAATCGCATCCTTGTTCGTTGTGTCTTGGTCTCGTAAAATCAGACGATTTCCTGGGGCTGACGTTCCTGCTGTCCACGCGCCCTCTTCTCTCGAACGCTTCTACGGCAACAGCGCCGTCGGTGTCCTCGTGGATTTCCCCTTGTCGCATCCCTAACTCATTAACTTCCCTTCGCTTGGCGAACTTGGACTCGTACTCCTCGAAGTGCTTTTCCGCCCGTCTGCACTCTGTCTTCAACTCCGCGAGTGTTGCAATTTGACAGCCAAATACAAGGTTCTTCACCTTCGGCTTCAGATTCCTGCGCATGAGATTCACCAAGCTTCGTTCCTGCAGTGGAGTTTTCAGGGTTAGCGCCATTCCCCTCACGCATGCGTAAAAATCGTCGAAAGATTCGCGAAGATCCTGTTTCCTTTCATTCATCGCTTGCAGAACTTCTTCATCGCTGTCTGCCTTGCGGAAGTGGCTCAGGAGGGCCTCCCTTAAATGAAGAAACCCCTCTCTCTCCTCGCCGGCCTGCTCTTCCATGTACAACCCGAACCAATCCTGCGCGGCTCCGCTCAAAAGCAAATGGAAATTCGAGTATAGGTCCTCCGACGAGATCTCATGCCGCTTCTGCAGGGTCTCCACCCTGAATAAAAACCGTTCGATGGGGATGGACTTGCCCGTCCCATCGTATTTCAACCCCCAGTCCCTGATGACTTTAAATTTATTTTTGTTCCGATCCATGTGTGCACTTCTACTTTGTGGTGATGGAGTGAAGAGCCTCCTTCCGGTAGATCCTGGTTGGTTCGATACCGCTTGGTCTTCCTCCTTGCGAGTGTGCTCTGACTCAGATACTGCCGAAGGACCGCCAGAATCCCGTGGAGGACCTGCCGCGTCCGCTCGTGCACCTTCGCGAGCCTCCTCAACCGTGGTGATACGCGCCCCCAGGGCCCTGACCCCCTTTCGCATGCCGCTCATGGCATCGCGCATCGCTTCCGCCGTTGTCCGGTTCACGTCCAGTTGATACTGGAAAAACATTGCCTCGAATTTCTGTAACAACTCGCCCCCCACTTTGTCTAGCAAGGTCGCTTCCGGCGAAGGAGCACCAACTGCCGGGACTAACCTCTGTCTGGGCTGCGCGACCGACGTGTTTGGCTCTCCTTGCCTTGAGGATGATTGCTCCCCCTCCTCCTCGCTGTCATTTGCGTTCGTCCTGGATTTCCTCTTACCCTTTCTGGTCATTATTCCAGGTGATTATGAAAAAAATTGGTGTTGTTGTTTCGTGGTACACGCTGTCGCGTGGTAGATTAAAAGAAATTTTCAAAAGCTATCTGAACTCTCTGGCTTTTAGAAGCCAAGACAAAAATAAAATGTGGTATGAATTAATGGTGGATGTGTGATGAATTAGGTTTAGGGTGATCTGTCCAAAGTTTTCGTTATTTCTGTCCCGTGATGTCCCCCCCTGTCCTGTACAAACTGTCTCCTGTCCTAGATGTCCACTGCCAAAAGGACTTGACCCTCGTCCTAATGGGCTGGACCCGCAATCTTCCCCGGGTGAGTTGCCGGGAAACTACCTCATACGATCTTGGACTTATATCCCGTGAGTAGTGGCCGCCTCGCCGATGAGACACCCACTCCGGTACGTGATGTACCTCATGAAAACCCTACTCGTGTCTGATAATCAGTAGCCGACCCCGCTATCGAAGGATCGCATTTAAAAATAATATTACAATCGGTGACACATTAGTGAGCCGCATGCGAAGCCTCACAAGCTGCCAAACCGTGACCCCCCTTATCTGTCTGTAGCTGTCCCCGCGATCGACACGCTGTGAATAAAGACAGCTATCCTATAAAGTGAATTAAGTGGTAGCCCCACTTTCGGGCAACCACGTTGGGCGCCATTTTCTATTGTTACCATTGCTGGCAGTGCGGTACAGGTTCCTTTATGATGGAAGAATAAGGTCTGATGATCCGCTGGGTACGCTTGCATAGGCTCAGCTCGCCGGATGGGGTGGGGTTCACAAATTATCAACGATGTTGCCCTAAACCGCAGAAACAATAAGAAAAAATTTCGTACCCGTGCGCTGTTGTTCTCGCTTCCCCTCTTGTATGTCCTCCTCCACAACATGCCATCGCCGTCGTCGCAGTTCGCCTCCATAAACTCAAGGCTGGCCCTTCTGCTTCGTTACCCACCCTACCAATGTCAACCAAGGCCCAAATCGGTTGACCCAATACTTACCTCTGTGCCTGTGTCCGCTTGTCTAACTACGAAAGATCACCCCGTTACTCCCATTCATCACACTATTGTTAGTTTTAGCAATTCATTTAATGTGTTATTTCATCTCCAGACCTACTACAATGTTAAGGATATACTATCATGAGGGCTCGTGCACTTGTCTATACTTATCTTATTCGACTATACTGTGGCGTTCAACTCAACCACTGTCTAAAACTATATTCTAGATTTCAATTCAATTCGAACGGTGTGCGTCCCACCCTAACGTTTGCGCGCGAATGTATACGCAAAATATCAATATAAATATATATTTAAGTAACGTATGTAATTATAATATGATCATTCAATCACCATCCATTTATAATAGATTCAATGGCAGGTCGTATTCATATGAGAGCATCAACGATACTAATCTTGTCAAGGTCATTGTAAGCATTTAGCTCAATGCGATCTATATACTATGAATCCATATACATCTACGTTTGGTATAACAAAAAAACTCCGCATAATTTTATATATAAAAATATTCATACGCTCATATGCATGTCGCTGCAAATGTTTACTTCCTAAACCATTTCTCATGACTGCATTTTTAAACACATATCCCCATGTATCGCACCAATGAACATGAGCAAATGTCTACAATTGACAATAATATTATGATGGTATAAAATTGTATTCCTGATTTAACTCAAAGCATTTCAAGACAGAATCGCTTTACCGCGGCCAATCTTAAACCAACTCGAATCCAATAACCATGTATAACTACCCGCTACGCGATGGCTCTGTCTTGCAAGCTTTGAGCTACATCACGATACATAACATGAGGGCCGTTTTGGCAATGAGCAACTCAACTCTATAAGTGTATCGGTGTGTATGTGCACCGAACCCGCTTATAACAAACAAATTTCATTAACTTTGAGTTACGCTCTTGGCACGCGACGGAATGGTGCGAATTATTTGTAGCTACTCAATTTTCACCATCCTCAACTAAACTGACCACTATATCAGCTCCTTACCTAAGGCGCCCCGGATAAAAACCTGAAGTCGTGCACAACATCAACCGTGCTAACCAATTATCTCAACTACATATGATTCACCACCCTGCCGTTGCCTCACGCTGACAACAATCGTACATTTGAGCGCAAATTATCGCTGGTGCAATCTTATACCTAACAAGAACAGTGTTTACACACTCAATCTCTACTATAATCCTACACCTAGAACTATGTCTATATACTTAAACGTTGTATTCAGCGCCTCTCCACCGCCATCAGAATTTTGTATGGACACTCAAGCGTACAGGCATTCCGTGCTATACGAATCTGGTTGTGTGCTCTTTTCCATATCAGGAATGAGTGACTGCGCAGCCCTATGCTCTATTATTATAATATTGTATTCTGCTTATATGTAGTTATCTTCGCATAATACAACAATGTATGGATAATTTACGCTTACTCAAAACCTGTTTTGTTATATTTTCACAGTGTCGTTCTTAACGTTGAATATATTTTGACATTTGAGCCGCTATGTTGCTCCTCTCCTGCTCATGCTCGTTGATTGTCTACCCTTTTATGTATAAGTAGGCTTCGACCGCCCAACATGCGAATTCTATGTAGCTATGGGTACTTACAATCTTTAACTTGTTACAGACACCCTTCCGTGCCGGGCCACTGATTATGGAGTGCCGCGCTGTCGTGCCTCAACGTTACGCACACACTTGTCAGTTTTAATTGCTTTCCGGCCGCTAGTGTTGAAGCGTTTTCGTGAGCGCCGCGTCTGAAGAAAATGCTTCGATGCGGTTGTGGATTTGGAGCGCGCGCTCATTGATGAGTAGTGGTTTGATCTTCGCGCATATGTTGGCGCGTGTTTACAGCTGCAATTAACCTTGGGAGCCGTTTCGCGACGTGATAACTTGTCCTACTGGTTGTCGTCTGATAAACTTTTTGTTATTCCTTCTTGTTGTAGTGAAGATGCCGGAAACAGGAAGAACGTGAAATAGGCTGCGTTGGCCCCCTACACTAATTTGACGTTAAGCAAGGTTGCCTGATTTGTCAACCCTGCACGGTTGCATTCACTCTTATAAATTTCGTTGGCTCGCTTTGCTAAACCCCAGGCCACATCTTCCGTAACAGTATATCCATGAACTTGTATATATACCCCATATCTTGTATTATATTCGATTATTGAATTGTATTGTATCGAATATCTATGAATTTATATATACCCGTATCTTGTACTGTATTCGATTATTGAATTGTATTGTATCGAATTATCCTCTAGAACCAATGCATTGTATTTACCCTTAAATTCCCTATTGGGTCTCCTCATGGACTTGTGGCAGCCTCCACCGCGCAAATCCACCAGATGGAATTCGCCGCACCTACAAAGTAGCGATCAGGCAGGATCGCTACCTGTCAAAAAACCACCACCTTTTGTATATACATAAAATTTGATCATTATCATCTGAACAGCACAGTTTGTAAACTTTCTTTTTTTTCTATGAAAATCAATACTTTTGATTATTACATATTTTGGCTATCGTGCGGATTAGCAAGTTTATACATTTTTTTCATTGGCATTTTGTTATTTGCATTTTATAATAATTCTGGGGTTTTTCTTGTACAAAAGATTAGAGCTTTTTCAAACAAACCAATAAATAAGTAAATGCAAGTGTTTATGCATTAATATCGCACTGTCATAACAATGTTTTATTGAATATTACGCAACGAATGTGACTAAGCCACCAAACAACCAAAATACATCACCTGGAAGCTACAAACCTTGGAAAAGAAAGCAGATTAAACAAGCAAGATAAACATTCAAGCCAGTACTTAACAACATTGTTGCCGGCGTCATTAGTGAAGCGTTTTTTTACATTCAGTATACTGCATTTAGTACTGAGGAGCATGCCGCAAATATCAGTGCAAGACGCACTATCTTCACAGCAGGAGTACATATACAACAGGTGAGTCGTACTGCATCCATACAAGTGTAACTAGTGGTCCTTTGTTGCCATTGACGAAACCAGCCTCTTAAAAATATACATACACGTACATATATTAAGTATATTCCCCGAATAAATTTTGGTGGCCCCCGCCAAATCCAAATTTCTCCCGCCAGAATTATAATTTCCCGCTAAAAATACATATATATATATATATATATATATATATACATTCTCACTCCCATATACACCTGCACGTAAAAGCGGTGCATTAAAAAATTTCGAGGCAAATCCCACACACACTTGCACAAAGTTAGCTCATTGCCCTTTAATACTTGAGACCCTTGCGGTATAATTTAAATACATATCCCCACATTTACATTGTTGGCAATACCCAGCAAAAAATTCAGCCACATTGGCAGCTCATCCCAACTGTACCCAGACTACTCCCAATTCAGTCAAACTGGCCCAAGCCTTCTACAGGCTCGACCAATAGGAAAACTTATCCCTTTGGTTTTCCCGTATAAATAAACACTCGGCAATCTCCAAAAATAACCAAAATAGCCAAAATAAAATTAAGCAAGTCCCTCTTCAGAATGGCTAGCATGGTCGAAAGTAAATTTATATCCGAAACGGATCTCTTTTCGGATTACTGCGGCTACAGAGCCTACGACTTTAAGGCCTCAGCATTCACCAAATACCTTATAGCATATGAAGACACAAAGGCAAGAATAGGCGATCAGCTCCAGCTAAGGGTACTAAGCAATCCCGTTCCCGCTACAACCACCACTCCCCAAGAAAATTCCGGGATGCACATCAAAGTACCCAGGTACAAAACCCAAGGAAAAGCCGGCCAGATAGTAAAGCAATTCCCACTAAGTGATGCCAACTTTGCTCTGGCTTGGGAAGCTCTGAAATCCCGATACGAAAATAAAAGAGTCCCGGTCGACAATCAAATCCGAATTCTCATGAATCTAAAAGCGATTCAATCGGAAAACAGTGATGAAATCCAAAGACTGCAATCCTCCGTAAACAACTGCCTCCAAATATTAGCAACCCAACAAGTCTCGACAGAGAGTTGGGATCCCATTTTAATTTATTTAGTAACGTCCATCCTCCCAGAAAATACTGTTGCGCTTTGTGAACAATCATTAAGCTCCAGACGAGACCTACCGAACTGTTCCAAAACGGATCAGTTTCTGAGTACTCGCTACGAGATAGTGGAAAGGGTGGATCAATGGCGACCAGCCAAACCCCGATATAATCCACCATCCACCAACGTCTCAAGTGCTTCCCCAAGTCAGAACAATCCCCAGTTCAGGCAGGCTCAAACCCAAAACCAAAGCCGCAACCCCACGCAGAACAGCAACTATACCCAAAATCGCACAAATGCTCATGTGGCCGAGCATCAGAAAATCTACGCCTGCAGAATGTGCAAGCAGGCCTCCCACACGCTTCAAAGCTGCTTGCATTACAATAAGCTGGCAATCCCGGAACGGAAAAAATTCGTGGGAGAAAACAATATGTGCGAAAACTGCCTGTCCCAAACCCACCTCTTAAAAGATTGCACAAGCACAAGAACGTGCCTCCACTGCCAAGGTCGCCACAACTCCACCCTCAACGACGCCGGAGTATCTCATAAAACCAATGGTCCTCGGAAAACAACAGCTCAAGTAGCAACTAGTCAGGACGTTACCAACCCAGATCCCAACGAGGAACCTCCCACCACCTCAAACGCTGCCCGCATCCAATCTTTGCATGCAGAAAATGATAGCAAGATCATTCTCCCCACAGCGATAGTGTCCATAGAACACCGAGGGGACTGCTTCAGGCTCAGAGCCTTAGTGGATCAAGGGTCAGAGCGTAGCTTCATCTCATCAAAATCTCAAATAAAGCTAGGCCTCCAATATACCCACTCCCTATTTGAAATAGCGGGCATGGGAGGCGGAGTAGTACAAACCTCCAACAAGTTATGCTCACTGACCCTAGTCTCAAATGATCATAAGGTGAAAATATAGGCCCATGCAATAGTGCTACCTCGGCTTACTAGGTAACTCCCAACACTCAGGCTAAATAACGACCAAATGTGTAAATGGTCACACCTCAAGCTAGCAGACCAGAATCCCTCCCAAATCGATCTGGTGTTAGGCAGCGATCTCATCCCTCAAATCATGCTAAATGGCATAGAAAAGATCTCGCCCAAACTGCTAGCACAAAACACAATATTTGGCTGGATAATAAGTGGCCAAACCTCCGAAAAGGTCGGATCACACTCCTCTCAAGCGTGTGAAGTGACGAATGTCCAGCTGAATGAACAGCTAAGACAATTTTGGGAAATCGAAGAAATACCCAGAGTGCGAGTGGAAACCCCAGAAGATAAAATGTGCGAAGACTTTTATCAAAGCACAACCACTCGCATGGGTGACGGTCGATATATGGTTCGGCTCCCCTTTAAATAAACATTCCCGAACGATATCGACCTAGGTCAATCCCGTACTGCAGCCCTACGACAGTTCCATGGCATGGAACGTACTCTCTCAAAAAAGGGCGATCTCAAGCAGCAATACGACCAGGTACTCGAAGAATATCTGTCCCTAGGCCACATGGAAGAATGCAGTCCCAATGAAATAGAATCCCTGGGTAAATACTGCTCATTCTATCTCCCTCACCACGCAGTCGTAAGGCCAGACAAGAAGACAACAAAAGTCAGAGTTGTATTCAACGCCTCTAAAAAGTCGGGTTCCGGTCACTCCCTCAACGATGTTTTATATACCGGAAAAACCCTCCAACCCGATCTCCGACTTATGTTGTTAAAATGGCGAACATATAAATATGTGTTTAATGGCGATGTCGAGAAAATGTACCGCCAAATTCTCTTGCACCCCGATGACCGAGACTATCAACGGATAATATTCCGAACCCCCGAACACAGTCCAATAAAGGACTACAAGTTAAACACGGTCACCTTTGGGGTTAATTGCGCGCCTTTCCTGGCTATTCGCACCCTACACGAGCTGTCGAAAGATGTAGCCGATTCCCATCCACGCGCAGCCCCAATACTAAAATCCGAGACGTATGTTGACGATATTTTATCTGGCAGTCATGATCTCCAATCAGCCGAGCAATCCCTAACAGAGACTATAGACGCTCTCAATTCAGCCGGCTTTCCCCTAAAAAGATCACGGCAAACCATACCAAAACATCCTCCAAAAAATACCGAAAACTGATCTGCTGGAAACAAACTTTCTCGAGTTCGAAAAGACTAGCACCCCCAAGACCCTGGGCATCCAGTGGAACGCCCTAACGGATACATTCTCGTATACCGTCGACTCAAATCCCGCATCCACTGCAGCCACGAAGCGGCAAATTCTCTCCTCCATTGCGAAACTTTTCGATCCCGCAGGGTGGCTGACGCCCATAATGATCCAAGCGAAGATGCTCATGCAAGAATTGTGGTTAGACGGGACCGAATGGGATGAGAAGGTCAAACCCATCCGCCTAGCCAAATGGGCGCAGTTCTCTCAAAATCTTCCCTATATCTCAGCCATCCATATACCCCGATGGATGAATTTTACGCCCGATCAACAAGTTGAGCTCCACGGATTCTGCGACGCCTCAGAAAAGGCTTATTGCGCAACCCTGTACCTAAGAAGTACCGTCGGTGCTCAGGTCCACTCTCACCTTATAGTGTCCAAAGGCAAAACCATTATTTTGCCACGCCTGGAGCTATGCGGAGCGCTCTTATTAGCCAAATTAGTCGCAGTAGTCCAACCCCATCTCGGCCTAAGCCAAAAAAGATTAATCATGTGGTCCGATTCGGAAATCGTGCTAACCTGGTTGGAAAAGCCACCCCACTCGTGGAAAACATACGTCTCTAACCGAACAGCGCAGATTATAGACCTCGTTGGAAATGTCCCTTGGCGACATGTGCGAAGCAAAGACAACTCCGCGGATCTTGGAACCAGAGGATGCAGCCCCGACGATCTCGCTAACTCATCGCTATGGTGGAATGGCCCAGAGTGGCTTTCCCGACCCCCCAAGGACTGGCCAACACCAACGGCCAGAAATATTGCACCCCCCGAACTTCGCCGAGTCGAAGCACTCCATGCAGCGGAAGAGTCAAAAGACTTCTTAGCACGGTTCTCCTCCTATCCCCGCGCCTTACGCGTAACAGCGTACGTGTTGAAATTTATAACTCGGCTTAAAAATGCTATAGGAGGCACTCGTATTCCTAACGATTCCGGCCTCTCTTACGCCGACGTCTTGCGCACGAAAATCCGTCTGCTGAACTTGACTCAGACGAGATTCTTCGCTTCCGAAAGAGCTTCCCTCGAAAATTCAAAACCAATCGGAAAGCGAAGTCCCCTACTGGCACTTGACCCCTTCCTGGACACAAACGGGATTCTCCGTGCCAACGGACGATTAGTAAACGCCGACATGACCTACAATGAGTGTCATCCCATCATTCTCCCTGAGAAGGCTCGATTTACTTCCATCTATATAAAGTTTCTACACGAGAGCTTGCTCCATGCGGAAGTCCGCCTCCTGCAACAAGCTATGAGGCATGAATTCTATACCCCCCGACTCAAACCTCAGCTGAAAAAATGTATTTTCCAATGTAAAGTCTGCACCATCCATAAGCGACAAACGCAATCCCAAATAATGGCAGCTTTACCCCCGAACGATGTACTTTCCCGCCCCCTTCACTACTACTGGCGTAGACTTCGCCGGCCCGTTTCAAATCAAAGCTTAGATGCTCCGATCTCCAACCCTCGTAAAAGGTTATGTGGCCGTTTTCGTTTGCTTCACCACAAAGGCGATCCACCTGGAATTGTGTTCGGATCTCACTAGTAAGGCTTTCCTCGCTGCCTTCGCCCGGTTTGTAGGGCGTCGAGGGTACCCGAAGCAAATGATGAGCGACAACGGCACGACCTTCATTGGTGCTAAGCGAGCTACCGAAGTAGAGTTCGTCACCTTCCTCAACAAAGTCTCGGCAGATATTGTCCAAAAGTACGCGCCACAAGGCATCGAATGGAAATTTATACCCACCGGCGCACCCCACATGGGCGGATTATGGGAATCTGCCGTCAAAAGCTTTAAAACCCATTTTAAAAAGGTCGCCGGAACACACAGCTTCACATTTGAAGAATTCTCAACGTTATTAATTCGCATAGAGGCCGTACTCAATTCTCGTCCTATCTCCCCGCTTTCCCAGGACCCAGCGGATCTCACCGCCCTCACACCTGGCCACTTTCTCCGAGGCGCACCCCTTCTCGCTATCCCCGAACCGAACTATCAACACCTCTCTATGATCAACCGTTGGGAACGGTTGAAAGTTTTACATCACCAATTCAGCAAGCGCTGGAAGAATGACTATCTCATGGAGTTATACAAGCGTTATCGATGGCAAACCGCTCAACCTCCCCCTAAAATCGGCGATCTAGTCGTCATAAAGGAAGACAACCTACCCCCTACCGAATGGCGCCTAGCACGCGTGAAAGACACCCATCTCGGAAGAGACGGCCATATTCGAGTAGTCGACATATGCACCCAGAATGGCGTACTCAATAGGCCCATCACCAAATTGTGTTTTCTACCGACCTCTGAACCTGAATCAGGCCCTCAAGGCTCGGTAGCGTCTCCAGAACGTTATACAGTCCACCCTCTGTGCTATCGAAAAATTCACGCCAATAATCAGCACCCCTACCAACACTCTCCTACCAACATCATGAGTGACTAACACGTACTTTATCTTATCTTCCTCAGATGGATCACCAACGCCCCCCGGTTCCCACACCGCGCCGCTCCTTGGCATCGCAAGTGACAAAGCCAACGATCCCACCACGAAATGCCGATGCCGTCGCCGACTATCGACGATGCCGTTTGTGTTTGCGGCACCACACGCTCTCGACTTGCGCACTGTTTACGGCCATGGAACCCCAACAACGCGCCTTGATTGCCAGGGCGCACAAATACTGTACCAATTGCTGGCATTGTCCCATCACACGAGCGTGTGTACGTCCCACGAGCGCTGCCACGTCTGTGGGCTCCACCACCACACACTACTCCACCGCGACACCGGGAGTCGCCAACCCTCGCAGCCGGGGCGCCATCATCGTCAGTCGCGCCGCCGCGAACCACCAAAACGCAGCACTCATCAACAACAACCGGCAGCAAGAGCGCCCACACCCCGTTCCCGACGAAACCAGCGCCCACCGACCGTGTCAGATCGCACCATCCGGTGCACCGTCACCGGTTTACGCACCGCCACGTACAAAAGCAAAGTGGGCAAAATCCTAATCAAAGAAGCAGTTCGAGGTCTGACCGAGCTGCAGCACACGTTAGGCGCTTAGTACGCTTAGGCAGGCCAGGCTGTTTACGCGGCGTAGGCTGCCACCCGTCCCATCTCCCCCTTGCACATGCGTATATCCATGAACTTATATATATACCCCATATCTTGTATTATATTCGATTATTGAATTGTATTGTATCGAATATCTATGACTTTATATATACCCGTATCTTGTACTGTATTCGATTATTGAATTGTATTGTATCGAATTATCCTCTAGAACCAATGCATTGTATTTACCCTTAAATTCCCTATTGGGTCTCCTCATGGACGTGTGGCAGCCTCCACCGCGCAAATGCACCAGATGGAATTCGCCGCACCTACATAGTGCGATCCTGCCGGATCGCTACCTGTCAAAAAACCACCATCTTTTGTATATACATAAAATTTGATCATTGTCATCTGAACAGCACAGTTTGTAAACTTTCTTTTTTTTTCTATGAAAATCAATACTTTTGATTATTACATATTTTGGCTATCGTGCGGATTAGCAAGTTTATACATTTTTTTCATTGGCATTTTGTTATTTACATTTTATAATAATTCTGGTGATTTTCTTCTACAAAAGATTAGAGCTTTTTCAAACAAACCAATAAATAAGTAAATGCAAGTGTTTATGCATTAATATCGCACTGTCATAGCAATGTTTTTTTTTTTCTTTTTTTTTTTTTTTTTTATTTTGCCGAGTCTTTGATGGGCAGCGGTTTGTCAAGCGTCACGATCTGAGACTGCTCAGCTACAGAAGAAATTTCATCAGCCAAGCGTAATACTTAAAGAGAACAGAAGCAAACGTATTATACATTAATTTAGAGAGGTGAGAACAATCTTTTTTATAGAAAAAAGGGAGTCCGAGCTATCAAATGTGTTTGAGTGAGAGTTATAATCTTGGCATAAACGCCGAAAAGGTTCATTTTGTTTGAAATTCGTTCTACATTGTTTCAGCAGAAGAGGTTTGAAGTGTCTCGATGTCCGAGAGGGAGCGCAAAAGTTCATTCATTCAGAAGGAATGGGCTCGAAATTGATCCATTTAAAAGTTTTGTCATAAATATTACACCAAGCATTTCCCTTCGACTAGCAAGAGTTGGAAGATTGATAAGCTTTAATCGATTAGTATAAGGTGGAAGATTAGTTAAAGAGTCCCATTGGAAATTTCTTAAGGCAAATAGTAAAAATTGTTTTTGTATTGATTCGAGACTGTCTGCATGGACTTGATAACGCGGATTCCAAATTATCGAGCCGTATTCTAATATTGGTCTAATTAATGTTGTAAAAAGTGCTTTAGTTATGTAAGGGTCGTTAAATTCTTTTGACCACCGTTTAACAAATGCAAAAACACCTTTGCCTTTATTCACTGTTGCATTAATATGAAGATTGAAACTAAGTTTGGAATCCATCATGACTCCCAAGTCAATAAAATTATTTACAGTTTCTAGACTGTAGTTGTTAATTGTATATGAAACTGGTGGCGAAACTCTCCGAGAAAAACACATGAATTTACATTTTTTGAGATTGAGCGGCATATAATTTACATTGCACCAGGTAACCAAGTGATTTAAATCCATTTGAAGCAAGGAATGTTCCTCAACCGAGGCACATGATTTGAAAAGTTTTACATCGTCTGCGTACATCAAGATTTTTGAGTATTTAATTGTACCAGATATATCGTTTATGAACAACAAGAACAGAATCGGACCAAGATGGCTGCCCTGAGGACCACCAGAAGAAACATTGATGACCCCAGAAAGTGTATTTTTAAAGATTACTTTTTGCGTACGATAACCAAGATACGAAGAAATCCAACATATAAGACGGGGTTGAAAACCGAGTTGATTGAGCTTATGAATAAGTAATGGGTGTGATACTTTGTCGAAAGCTTTACTGAAATCGGTATAAATTACATCAGTGTGAAGGCCTTTTCTAAATCCATTAGATACGTGGGTGGTAAATTCTAGTAAATTGGTGATAGGTGATTTGCCCTTACAGAACCCATGCTGCGAGCTTGCAATTATGGGGGAAATAGAGAATGTTAGGTGGTGGGTAACAATAGCCTCAAATAACTTTGGGATAGCGGATAACTTTGCTATGCCCCGGTAGTTTTCTATTGAAGACCTGCTTCCATTCTTATGAAGCGGAATAAGAAAAGATTCCTTCCATATTGTTGGGAAAACGCCATAAATTCAAGTTAAATTAAATAAATCTGTTAGCGGCTGACAGAAGTTTGCAGCACATTTTTTAAGAAGGTGTGTCGGGATCCTGTCGGGGCCGTATGAATATGATACTTTTAAAGTTTTTAAATAAGATAATACATCTTCTGAAGATATAAATGGAGCTCTGATTGAATAACATGAATCAATATGGTATGGGTATTCATTAGGTGAAACGTTGGTCTCAATAGAGTAATTTGATTTGAAAAATTCCGCAAAGAAGTCGGCGATCTCTTGATCATCGCTGGAAATGTTATCTTGGAATTTCATGGATGATGGAAACCCTTGCACCCTGCGTTTAGAGTTTACGAATCCGTAAAATGCCTTCGGGTTGCAAGTTATATTTCTTTTCATTTTACAAAGATAAGCTTTGTAACACTTTTTGTTCAATTGAAAATACTTGCAGCGTAGAATCGAGTACTGTAAGTAATGGTTATGTAAACCCGTCTTTTTGAACAACTTGAAAGATCGAGACTTTTTATTCTTTAAAATTTTCAGCTCTTTAGTGAACCATACTTGGCTTGTATCGGAATGTACACAAATCCGCTTAGGTACGTATTTTTCAAAAAGACAGTAAATGGTATTGTAAAAGTGAGAAACGCTTTGCTCCACATCAGCATTAAATATTGGCCACCTATTCGAGATAGATCACGATTTAATTTTTTAAAATTGGCCTTCACAAAGTCGAAGCGATAACTGGAGTTGTATCTGTTAATTTGGTGTTTAAGCCTCTAACATTTTGGTAAAGTATATCTAAAGCAGATTTTTCGTTCAGTTTTTTGACTCAGTGTTATTAACAGGGTTCTTTGCTAAGTTTGGAACACTCTTATTCCGCCTATATTCAAATTCCCGCACAAGTGCCCCAGAGGGCCAAAAATCGTTACTCAAGATAGTGTCAAAATGGTCAATAGGTACATCTAATCTAAAGGAAGATACGTTTCTTTCATAACTAAAATTAAATTTCCGAATTGTTACGTCATGGGTTTTCCTTTTTGAGAAGATATACGATTTCAGATCCTCCTCAGTAGTATCCCTCTCGAATCTTGACACGAATATCGATTTTTTAGGAGGGACTACAACCAACTTCCTAGTTCCAGGCTCAGTCGCCTGAGAACGGTTTGCAGGTTCAATATTTTTTCTAGCTGCTAGTTTTGTTGGAGGTGCCTTTGAAGTAGAAGGCTCTACTGTAAGAGGACTTGGAGATGCTAAGTTTATTAATTCTATCGTGCTAGGTGTAGGAACGATTGGGTTTTGGATGATTTGAACGGGGTCTAGGGTCAATACGCCAGCCGAAACATCAGTTCGTTTTCGTTTGCTGTCACGACTGTCGCTGTTAGCATTAGCAGCTGAATCGGTAATACATTTGAAAGTTTTAAACAAGTTTTCATAATACTTGAATTTATCCCCTAATGTAGAAAGTTCCTTACCGATTTCGGAGAATGCGTTTCGGGTATGTTTGAAAAGCTTAAAAAGATCCACTTCCGTGGATCTGCATTTCAAGCACGACCAACGCACACCCTTGTTATCGTTGATCGCATCACACACCCTTGCTGTCAAACTAGCGCACTTCATATGAGCAAGCTCATCACAAAGCCAGCACGACACGAAACGCTCGGTATCACCTTTCAATTGGCAGTTAACAAAATTGCAAGAATTGAATATCACGCAACGAATGTGACTAAACCACCAAACAACCCAAATGCATC
Source organism: Eurosta solidaginis (assembly GCF_040869045.1). Lineage (NCBI taxonomy): Eukaryota > Metazoa > Arthropoda > Insecta > Diptera > Tephritidae > Eurosta > Eurosta solidaginis. The sequence goes on from NC_090324.1 coordinate 140,963,421, forward strand.
ACCTGGAAGCTACAAACCTTGGAAAAGAAAGCAGATTAAACAAGCAAGATAAACATTCAAGCCAGTACTTAACAACATTGTTGCCGGCGTCATTAGTGAAGCGTTTTTTCACATTCAGTATACTGCATTTAGTACTGAGGAGCATGCCGCAAATATCAGTGCAAGACCCACTATATTCACAGCAGGAGTACATATACAACAGGTGAGTCGTACTGCATCCATACAAGGGTGCTAACCTGGTTGGAAAAGCCACCCCACTCGTGGAAAACATACGTCTCTAACCGACCAGCGCAGATTATAGACCTCGTTGGAAATGTCCCTTGGCGACACGTGCCAAGCAAAGACAACCCCGCGGATCTTGGAACCAGAGGATGCAGCCCCGACGAACTCGCTAACTCATCGCTATGGTGGAATGGTCCAGAGTGGCTTTCCCGACCCCCCAAGGACTGGCCAAGACCAAGGGCCAGAAATATTGCACCCCCCGAACTTCGCCGAGTCGAAGCACTCCATGCAGCGGAAGAGTCAGAAGACTTCTTAGCACGGTTCTCCTCCTATCCCCGCGCCTTATGCGTAACAGCGTACGTGTTGAAATTTATAACTCGGCTTAGAAATGCTGTAGGAGGCATTCGTACCCCTAACGATCCCGGCCTCTCTTACGCCTACGTCATGCGCGCGAAAATCCGTCTGCTGAACTTGACTCAGTCGAGATTCTTCGCTTCCGAAAGAGCTTCCCTCGAAAATTCAAAACTAATCGGAAAGCGAAGTCCCCTACTGGCGCTTGACCCCTTCCTGGACACAAACGGGATTCTCCGTGCCAACGGCCGACATGACCTACAATGAGTTTCATCCCATCATTCTCCCCGAAAAGGCTCGATTTACTTCCATCTATATAAAGTTTCTACACGAGAGCTTCCTCCATGCGGAAGTCCGCCTCCTGCAACAAGCTCTGAGGCAGGAATTTTATACCCCCCGACTCAAACCTCAGCTGAAAAAATGTATTTTCCAATGTAAAGTCTGCACCATCCATAAGCGACAAACGCAATCCCAAATAATGGCAGCTTTACCCCCCGAACGATGTACTTTCCCGCCCCCCTTCACTACTACTGGCGTAGACTTCGCCGGCCCGTTTCAAATCAAAGCTTAGATGCTCCGATCTCCAACCCTCGTAAAAGGTTATGTGGCCGTTTTCGTTTGCTTCACCACCAAGGCGATCCACCTGGAATTGTGTTCGGATCTCACTAGTAAGGCTTTTCTCGCTGCCTTCGCCCGATTTGTAGTGCGTCGAGGGTACCCGAAGCAATGATGAGCGACAACGGTCGGTTAAAAAGGTCGCCGGAACACACAGTTTCACATTTGAAGAATTCTCAACGTTATTAATTCGCATAGAGGCCGTACTTAATTCTCGTCCTATCTCCCCGCTTTCCCAGGACCCAGCGGATCTCACCGCCCTCTCACCTGGCCACTTTCTCCGAGGCGCACCCCTTCTCGCCATCCCCGAACCGAACTATGAACACCTCTCTATAATCAACCGTTGGGAACGGTTGAAAGTTTTACATAACCAATTCAGCAAGCGCTGGAAGAATGACTATCTCATGGAGTTACACAAGCGTTATCGATGGCAAACCACTCAACCTCCTCCTAAAATCTGTGATCTAGTCGTCATAAAGGAAGACAACCTACCCCCTACCGAATGGCGCCTAGGACGCGTGGAAGACACCCATCTCGGAAGAGACGGCCATATTCGAGTAGTCGAAATATGCACCCATAATGGCGTACTCACCAGGCCCATCACCAAATTGTGTTTTTTACCCACCTCTGAACCTGAATCAGGCCCTCAAGGCTCGGTAGCGCCCCCAGAACGTTATACAGTCCACCCCCGGTGCTATCGAAAAATTCACGCCAATAATCAGCACCCTTACCAACACTCTCCTACCAACATCATGAGTGACTAACACGTACTTTATCCTATCTTCCTCAGATGGATCGCCAACGCCCCCCGGTTCCCACACCGCGCCGCTCCTTGGCATCGCAAGTGACAAGGCCAACGATCCCACCACGAAATGCCGATGCCGTCGCCCACTATCTACGATGCCGTTTGTGTTTGCGGCACCACGCGCTCTCGACTTGCCCACTGTTTACGGCCATGGAACCCCAACAACGCGCCTTGATTGCCAGGGCGCACAAATACTGTACCAATTGCCTGGAATTGTCCCATCACACGAGCGTGTGTACGTCCCACGAGCGCTGCCACGTGTGTGGGCTCCACCACCACACACTACTCCACCGCGACACCGGGAGTCGCCAACCCTCGCAGCCGGGGCGCCATCATTGTCAGTCGCGCCGCCGCGAACCACCCTAACGCAGCACTCATCAACAACAACCGGCAGCAAGAGCACCCACACCCCGTTCCCGGCGTAACCAGCGCCCACCGACCGTGTCGGATCGCACCATCTGGTGCACCGTCACCGGTTTACGCACCGCCACGTACAAAAGCAAAGTGGGCAAAATCCTAATCAAAGAAGCAGTTCGAGCTCTGACCGAGCTGCAGCACACGTTAGGCGCTTAGTACGCCAAGGCGGGCCAGAATGTTTACGCGGCGTAGGCTGCCGCCCGTCCCATCTCCCCCTTGCACATGCGTATATCCATGAACTTATATATACCCCATATCTTGTATTATATTCGATTATTGAATTGTATTGTATCGAATATCTATGAATTTATATATACCCGTATCTTGTACTGTATTCGATTATTGAATTGGAATTATTATTATTCTACATTATATTGGACAGCCAGGCGACCCTTCGTGCCTTGCAATCCTACACAGTTACATCTAAGTAAGTGGATGACTGCACTAAAATCTTTAATGACCTGGGAGCAAAAAAAAGGTTTTGTTAGGATAGGTTCCCGGACATCAGTGACATAAAGGTAATGAACATGCATCTTACCTAGCATAGCAGGATGCTATAGCAGCATTCTATGGTCCAGAGCCCTTTTGTGGACCCACAAAAGCACACACCAGGGAGAATATAACTAACTGGGAAACTAAACAATTTAGACGTCACTGGATTGACTGCCCAGGGCAAACACAGGTAAAAAGGTTTATACTTCTGGCAACGAAAGTATCAGCCAAACTCATTAATTTAAGCAGGGAAGACCTAAGAACTTTCACCGGTTACTATACGGGACACTGTGGTCTACGATATTACTTAGGTGATACAATCTATCCGATACTCAAATTTGTCGTTTTTGTGAGCTAGAGGATGAAACGCCGGTTCACATTCTCTGCGAATGCGTCGCTCTGGCTAGGCAGGGACTCTCCCATCTAGGTGGCGTGACTCTTAGTCCCTATGTGATATAGAGTATAAGGCCTGAAGAGGTACTTAGATACATCAAAAGCATCCACATACAAAATTAACCTAAAAGGTCATGCACAATAGATCTGCATAAAGGTTGCAGTGCTCACAGGCCTAGTAATAATAATAATTAATTGTTTTTTCTTCTCCATAACCTCCTTGTCCTTTCAGCTCTTTGTTTATTATGTCCCTGCAATTTCAGACATTGTTTGTTGAAACAAATACTTGTTGTATTTTCAGTAGGCGTCGCTTCAAGTTAAAAGCTTGCCAAGCGATAACTGACTCATTTTGTTTTAATGATTTTCCGATATTGGATATTGGTATTGGAACGATTCTCCGTATTCCCTTGTAAAATTTGGTTTCGAGACAAACCAGTTTCGGAGTTGTGGCATCATCAGTGTGAATTTTCGTTCTAATATGTTGTTGTCGTTTGTCATGTATTTAAATATAGGAACATCAGCAGACATTTTCACTACCGATCGATTTTTGTGGCTGACTGAGGAGGGTAGAAGTCAGTTATTCTATTGGTATGACCTTCTATGTGTGTTTAGTTGTTGTTGTTTGATTGTGTGTTGTGCCTGTGCTATTACTATATTTCTTGTAAACAAGTTTTAAAGGTTCAAATATATGGTGCAGAAGTTGTGTTTGTCTGTTTGTTTATTATTTTACCGCTGAATGTTTTCTGTTTTTAGATTTCCATGTTTCCGAGTACGTTCATACATTGGCCTTTTGCTTGTAGGTGAAGGACCTTGACTGTTTTATTGATGTTTGCTAGGGAACATTCTTTTTGGACCATGTGATTCGCGAATTGGACTCTGGTATGATAATTGGATTCCATGTTTTTTTTGTTTCAATCTCTAATGTATAAATAAAATAAATAAATGTAAGGCGCGATAACCTCCGAAGAGATCTAAGGCCGAGCTTCTCTTCCAATTTGCGTCGAGCTCCTATTGATTTTCCCTACAAATCGGCCGGACGGGACCTACATGTTTTATACCGACTCCGAACAGCATCTGCAAGGCAGATGAGTTTTCACTGAGAGCTTTTCATAGCAGAAATACACCCGGAGCGCTTGCCAAACACTGCCGAGGGGCGACCCCGCTTAGAAAAATTTTCTTCTAATTGAAAAACCTTATTTATAAAATTTTGATGTTGCTTTACCCGGGGTTTGAACCCAGGGCATACGGTGTGATAGGCGGAGCACGCTACCATCATAATGTGTTCCAGTTTATGTCATAGCTGTCCAAGTTTTAGTATTTTCCTTTTCATTATTTATTTTTAGCTCTCCATGATTCCTTCTGAATTTATCTGCTAGTGCTTCTCTCTTATATGCTTCTTGTGTAATAGCTGTTCTTTCAAGCCCATGTACCAAATGCCTTAATGCTGCATTTTTATTTTGTTGGGGGTGATTCAAGTTCTTCTGTATTGTTGCGTCGGTACCCGTTGGCTTTCTTTATATGTCGCAGTTAAATCTTTTGAGTCATATTTAAATGACTTCTTTAAGGTTTTCAGATAAAGCAACACTTCTTGAGAAAAGGCATTTGTAGCATAATTAGATTTAAAAAATTTTGCAAAAAAAATTCTCGATATGGTATGTGGGAATTTCTATATGGTATATGACAATTCCTTTATACAGCTTTTCAGTTTGTCTCCCTGACGATTACCGCAGGGGAACCGAAATATAACGGACTATTTTAAAACCAGTGTTTTATTTTGATTGACCTCGAACCGGCAAAATGAAAATCAAATCTTTCAGGATTGACTTTTTTATAAAATTAAAAAACAATAGATATTAGAGAAAAGTACAAAGTTTACAAACGGCGATGGTTACTAGGTCATATTTCTGAATTAATTAAATACAGATGATAATATTGATATAATAGCTAACAGCGCAAGTTCTGCAAATAAAAAGCAACACTGTAAAAATAAATTTTTACTAAGCTCTTAAGCGAGCCTAAAACATTTCACACAATTGGGATTAAATAGCATATAGAATTACTTATTATTTAAGAATTCATGAGCTTATCACCGGCTTATAATAATTGAATATTCAATTATTATGTTTTTTCTAAGAGAAACTGAAAAGAAAAAAGAAACATTTATTGGCATATTGCGATGGTACCATTTCGAAAACCGCCACGAATTCATCATCAGGAAATTTCGTAATGTTATCAAAGGTTTCACCGAGATTCGAACCGTGAATCATGCGGTGAAACTGCAGTTGTCTTAACCAATAGGCTATCCTGCTTGTATTTGTTTCCTTGCTTAATTCAGTTTATCTCATTTCTACATTAACAACACAATTAATATGTACCTAAATGGTGAATAAAAGGAATAGCAACAAAAAAGACCAATTGCAAAGCGAGCAGCGGGACATTCATATGGCTGAGTGGTTAAAGGTATCTGCCTTTACACTAGTATGAATGTTAGAGATTTGAGTTCAATAAACAGCTCCCCAGAAGCTAGCTGATGAAGAAGTGAAATTCCGAAACATTTCCTAGTAACCATCGCCGTTAGTAAACTTTGCAATTTTTTTTTAAATATCAATAATAAAAACAATTGTATAAAGCAATATGTCTCGCTAATTAAATGCAGATGATAATATTGATATAATAGTTAACAGCGGAAGTTCTGCTAATAAAAAGCAATACTGTAAAAATCCATTGTTACTAATCTCTTAAGCGCTCCTAAAACATTCCACAAAATTATGATTAAATAGCATACAGAATTAGTACGTACTTAAATGGTGAATAAAAGGAATAAGAACAAAAATGGCAACACTTACAGACCAATTGCAAAGAGAGCAGCGGGTCATTCATATGGCTGAGTGGTTAAAGGCATCTGCCTTTACAATATTATGAACGTTGAAGATTCGAGCTCAATACTCAGCTCCCGAGAAGATAGCTGATGAAGATGTGAAATTCAGAAACATCTCCTAGTAACCGTCGACGTTTGTAAACTTTGCAATTTTCCTCTAATATCAATAACAACAAGTAAGAAAGGTTAAGTTCGGGTGTAACCGAACATTACATACTCAGTTGAGAGCTATGGTGACAACATAAGGGAAAATAACCATGTAGGAAAATGAAACGAGGGTAACCCTGGAATATAACATGTGTATTAAGTGAAAGGTATTAAAGAGTATTTTATGAGGGAGTGGGCCATAGTTCTATAGGTGGACGCCATTTAGGGATATCGCCATAAAGGTGTATTAGGGGTGACTCTAGAATGCGTTTTTACAATATGGGTATCCAACGAAAGGTGTTAATGAGTATTTCAAAAGGGCGTGGGGCTTAGTTCTATAGGTGGCCGCGTTTTCGAGATATCGCCATAAAGATGGACCAGGGGTGACTCTAGAATGTGTTTATACAATATTGGTATCAAATGAAAGGTGTTAATGAGTATTTTAAAAGGGAGTGATCCTTAGTTCCATAGGTGGACGCCGTTTCGAGATATCGCCATAAATGGGGACCAGGGGTGACTCTAGAATTTGTTTGTACGATATGAGTATCAAATGAAAGGTGTTAATGAGTATTTTAAGAGGGCGTGGGCCTTAGTTCTATATGTGGACGCCTTTTCGAGATATCGCCATAAAGGTGGACCGGGGGTGACTCTAGAATTTGTTTGTACTATATGGGTATCAAATGAAAGGTGTTAATGAGTATTTTAAAAGGGAGTGAGCCTTAGTTCTATAGGTGGACGCCTTTTCGGAATATCGTTATAAAAGTGGACCAGGGTTGACTCTAGAATGCGTTTGTACAATATGGGTATCAAACGAAAGGTGTTAATAAGTGTTTTAAAAGGGAGTGGGCCTTAGTTCTATGGGTGGACGCCTTTTCGGGATATCGCCATAAACGTGGACCAGGGGTGTCTCTAGAATGCGTTTGTACAATATGGGTATCAAATGAAAGGTGTTAACCCTTTCAGTACAACTTTTTATAGAGTAGTCAAAAAAATCTAAAATTTTACGCGAGATCTCTTATTGGTTCCATTAGCATAAATAAATAAATAAAATTTCAAAATTATTTTCGGAAAACAGTTTTTTTCAATGTTGCCATATGGCAACAAATTTCGTTAAAGGTACAGAAAACACACATATGTAATATTTGAAGCAAAGATGTCTTATTCAATTTATTTTGTTTTATTTATGACATACAATGCTGGAAATGAAAATATAAAATCAGAAATTCAAAAATATTCATATAAACATGAATACATACATATAACATTTTTATTAACACTTCAGTTTAAGTAATTACTAAAACCAAATCAAAAAGTAATGAAGATAATGAATAATAATAGTGGAAATAATAGTGATAATAACAATAATTATTATAATAAAAATAATAATATTAAAAATAATAATAAGAATTCATATTTTTATTACGATAGTTAGCTTATATAATGGTAGTCCTTGAAGCACTCCCGAGCTCCATTAGGGAGGCATAGGTGAATCTGGCATTTTGAACACTTGAACCTGGTATATCCTGAACATCCGTTGATTTTGCACCTGCTTTTCTTTTCTGTATGCTCCGGCCAATGTTGGTTTCCATCATATCGTATGGAAACAACAGGAGCTGTTTCATTCGTACGTCTTGATTTAGCTACACGTTCTTCGCTCAGTGCCCCTTTTGGCCGCCCACGTTTTCTAGAACACTCATTTTTGTTGGACAGAGAAATTAGCCCATCAGAAACATCTTGTCGGAATTCTAAAAGGCCCATATGCTTTTGAGTATTTGGGTCAATGCTGAACAAGTCTCTTTTATATTCTAGCCATGAGTTGCATATAGCCATGTCTATAAAGTGGTCAAACACCTTGAGTGTCCATTTTTGCGATCGAATTGATATACGGTATAGTGACAAAAGATAGTCAATTTTATCCACTCCACCCATGTTTTTATTATACACTTTGACAATGCTGAGTTATTTCAATCTTTTTATTCTGTTCGGAACAAAATATTGTAACCTTGTGTAAAGGTTCATCCCCATAAATTGAAGACACAAGTTGAACGGTACCACTATCAAGCCATTTCAAAAGATATTGTCTTATCTTTCTATACGACAGTCGAAACTTCCCCGCCCTTCTTTTTTCAACTCCTCAGATATGAGAGGTACTTTACTAATCCTATTTCCTCGTATGGCCCAAATTCCCTTTTGTTTTAAACATAATAACAAATTCAGAGAAGAAAAATAGCTGTCAAAAAACAGCTTGAAATTTGTATTATCAGATATAGTTTTCGTTAAATGCATTACAATATCAGAGCAAAACCCTAGATTTTGATTAATCTAAACAGTTCCCTTACCCTGATATATTTCAAAATCGTAAATTATGCCTTTCGAACTGCAAAGACAAAATATTTTAATACCCCATTTTATAGGTTTTTTAGGCATATATTGCCTTAATGCAGTCTTTCCTTTAAATGGAATCATCATTTTGTAAAGTCATAGTGTAAAGTTTTTGCGTAAAAGCATCCAGGAGTGGTCGAATTTTAAACAGTTTATCACCATTGATTGTGACTGTTGTAAATTTTAAATTATTTCGTATGGAATGAAATCGTGGTCTTGTCATGCATTGAGAGAAGACCGGTATTGCTGTGGCCTTTGACCAGTACATATCCAATCTAGGGTAGCCCAATGTTCCAATTGTTATCTCTAAAGCAAAAAATTTCAGAAACACTTCCTTAGAGAGATTTACGGATTTGCCACTTTGCAATAAAGATGTTTGATTAGTGGCTTGCACAACTTGGTCAAGGAAATTTTCAGAAAAATACTCCAAGAAATAAACCACGGGGACTTTCGTATTAGAATTTGGGTAGGTCTGAGTAAAACACGCATTTAGAGGAGACCATGGTGCTTTCTTACATCGGAACTCACAATTTTTTTTCGGAATGAACTTTGAAACTTGACGTGAAATAGAGCTAGGTTCAGCTATTGTAGCTTCACCCAAACCTACGTTTTCTTCGACATCAATATTTGAAATATTAATTTCATATTGATCTTGCCGGGAAAGCTCTTCGATCAAAAAAGTTTCATTTTCGTCAAATGCATTTAGTAAATTATCAAAAGTTTCTGTTTCTTGTAAGTGCTCTGTGTCGGATATATCCGAGTCGTCAAAATTTATCAGAATTTTTTCGATATCAGCTTCTTTCATTTTCCGTGGCATGGCTAAAAAATGTTTGCTAAAGTTCAAAAAAAAAACGTCTGATCGCTATGAGTTACTAGCGCAAATGAATGTATGCAATTTAAAAATTGGCCGCACTTTATTGAAATGTTGAACACCTTACAAGGCATATGTTGCCAAATGGCAACATACACATTTTAAAAAAGCTTTATAATCCAAAACTTCAATAGCAGTCTCTAAAGCAAATATTTATGGTTATATTTTAATCAACAATTTTTCAGAAAGTTATAAAATATTTTTTCCAGCCGGAAAATAAAAAAGTGCCTTTTATTGAAATAAATCGCAATGAAGGGAATACCTTCTTTCAAATCACTCTATGAACTACAATACACCAAAAAATTGGTTTTTTGTAATTTTGTATTTTACTTAAAGGTTTAAAAAACATAATTGTTCATAAAATTACTAGTTTTTTTTTAAGTGGTGGAAACTACGCCGTCCCAAAATTTGATGTTGCCATATGGCAACAATATAGCGAAAGGGTTAATGAGTATTTTAAAAGGGCGTGGGTCTTAGTTCTATAGGTGGAAGCCTTTTCAAGATATCGCCATAAAGGTGGATCTGGGGTGACTCAAGAATTCGTTTGTACGATATGGGTATCAAATGAAAGGTGTTAATAAGTGTTTTAAAAGAGAGTGGGCCTTAGTACTATAGGTGGACGCCTTTTCGAGATATCGCCATAAAGGTGGACCAGGGGTGACTCTAGAATGTGTTTTGTACGATGTGGGTATCAAATTAAAGGTACTAATGAGGCTTTTAAAAGGGAATGGTGATAGTTGTATATGTGAAGGCGTTTTCCAGATATCGACCAAAATGTGGACCAGGGTGACCCAGAACATCATCTGTTGGATACCGCTAATTTATTTATATATGTAATACCACGAACAGTATTCCTTCCAAGAATCCAAGGGCTTTTGATTTCGCACTGCACAACTTTTTCATTTTCTTCTACTTAATATGGTAGTTGTCACACCCATTTTACCAAGTTTATTTCTAAAGTTACATTTTGCGTCAATAGACCATGTTTCAACCCTTTTTTCGTATTTGGAATATAATTATGGCATTTTTTTCATTTTTCGTAATTTTCGATATCGAAAAAGTGGGCGTGGTCATAGTCGGATTTCGGCCATTTTTTACACCAATACAAAGTGAGTTCAGATAATTACGTGAACTGACTTTAGTAAAGATATATCGATGTTTGCTCAATTTATCGTGTTAACGGCCGAGCGGGAGGACAGACGGTCGACTGTGTATAAAAACTGGGTGTGGCTTCAACCGATTTCGCCCTTTTCCACAGAAAACAGTTATCGTCCTAGAATCTAAGTCTCTACCAAATTTCACAAGGATTGGTAAATTTTTGTTCGACTTATGGCATTAAAAGTATCCTAGACAAATTAAATGAAAAAGGGCGGAGCCACGGCCATTTTGAAATTTTCTTTTATTTTTGTATTTTGTTGCAACATATCATTACTGGAGTTGAATGTTGACATAATTTACTTATATACTGTAAAGATATTAACTTTTCTTTTAAAATTTGAATTAAAAAAAAAAAAATTTAAAAAAGTGGGCATGCTCGTTCTCCGATTTTGCTTATTTTTATTAAGCAGACATATAGTGATAAGGGTAACGTTCCTGCCGAATTTCATCATGATATCTTCAACGACTGCCAAATTACAGCAGTGCCAAGCCCATTGTCCAAAATTTTACTAGTTTTCTATTCTGCGTCATAAGTTCAACTCACCTACCAAGTTTCATCTCTTAATCCGTATTTGGTAATGAATTATCGCACTTTTTCGATTTTTCGAAATTTTCGATATCGAAAAAGTGGGCGTGGTTATTGTCCGATATCGTTCATTTTAAATAGCGATCTGAGATGAGTGCCCAGGAACCTACATACCAAATTTCATCAAGATACCTCAAAATTTACTCAAGTTATCGTGTTAACGGACAAACGGACGGACGTACGGACGGACGGGCATGGCTCAATCGAATTTTTTTTCGATACTGATGATTTTGATATATGGAAGTCTATATCTATCGCGATTCTTTTATACCTGTACAACCAACCGTTATCCAATCAAAGTTAATATACTCTGTGAGCTCTGCTCAACTGAGTATAAAAATAGTGGTTAAAACTTGACTTTGTATAGAAAGGTCAAATATTAAAGTAACAACTAGTTTTGTGTTTGTTACACACACAAATGTACGCAGCAATACTTTCTCACACACAATTTTAAGTCAATTAGTGGCTTTATGAATATCAAGCAACAAGTTATTTGCCGCGTAATTAACAAAAGAAAATTAGTTTGCTAATTCTTAAAGATAGTTTTCGTGACTATTTCGGGATCATTTCGCAATAGGATGAATTTGGAGTAATTTCGGGATTCATCACTCTACATAAGTGATTAAGGGAAATTAAGAGATCAATATAAGAGATTACTTATGAGGAAAAAAACGGTGTATAATATACATTTTTAAACATAAACGTCCATTCTTTTAACAATATCTTACCTTGATATGGCACTGCTTGGCACTTCTAAATTTGAGGGAGAATCACTCCCAGTTAGTGTGTGACAACTGTAATCTAACTTTTCGTTCCCGCTGGCACGTACATTGCTGGTGGTCTCTTCTAAACAATTTCCAGGAGTACCCCCTGCATAGGTAAGTGATTTATGAGAAATAGAGCATAAATAATCTTGATTGGGGTTAGAGATTGCGAGGCTACACTCGGAGTTCCCGACTTCAAATTTAACATTGGACTGGGAAATCGAGGATCCAGCTGTAATAAGGCGTCCTTTTGGCTGGGAGAAGGTCACGGGATCATCATCGCCCTCTTCTTCACTTGAGCTAGGATCGATCATGATTGATTTAGTTTTTTAATCCTGTATGAAAATAAATCTCACAGATTTTAGGCTGGAGAGTTCGTTAAATACAGTAAGATAATGAGGTTGTAGATTCCGCTGAAAAAGAAAAATTTACTGAAAGCAGATTTTGCCACATTTTCCAAAAAAAAAATTCTTTAATCGTAAAAATTTAAAAATGGGGACTTTTAGCCTACACCAAATCAGACAATTAGTATCATTTTTGGATGAATCAACTATATGGGATTAAACCATTTCGATATATATATTTTTTTTAACAAATATTTGTAATTCATCCACAAATTAATACTAATATAATATGCATAAGCATATAACAAACCCTGAACCAAAAAGATACAAGATAAAACTTTCCCCTTATTAACAAAAAATAGGTTTACAACAAAGCTCTTAACTAACTTACTTAATTGGCGCTTAACCATTTAAACGGTTATGGCCATCCAACAAGGCGCGCCAGTCGCTTCTTCGCTCTGCCAACTGGCGCCAATTGGTCACACCAAGGGATTTTAAATCGTTTCCCACCTGGTTCTTACAGCGGAGTGGGGGCCACCCTCTTCCCTGCTTTCATAGGCGGGTTCCGATAAAAACACTTTCTTAGCCGGAGCGTCATCTTTCGTTCGCATAACATGGCCTAGCCAGCGTAGCCGCTACATTTTTTTTCGCTGGACTATGTTGTTGTCTGCTTAAAGCTCGTATAGCCCATCATTAAATCTTCTTCGGTACTCGCAATCACCAACGTGGAGAGGTCCATAAATCTTTCGAAGAAAACTTCTCTTGAACACTCCCAGAGCTGCTTCATCTAATGTTGTTATGGTCCATGCTTCTGCACCATACAGCACAATGGGTGCGATTAATGACTTGTAGAGCATGATTTCCGTTTGCCGAGAGGGGACTTTACTTTTCTGTTGCCTACCTAGGCCAAAGTAGCACTTATTGGCAAGAGTGATTCTTCGCTGGATTTCAGAGTTGGTGTTGTTGTTAGTATTAATGCTGGTTCCCAAATAAACGAAGAATTTTACTATTTCGAAATTATGGCTGCAAACAGTAGCGTGGCTACCAAGGTGCATATGCGCTGACACTTTGCCGAATGACAGAAAGTAATTCGTTTTGTCCTCATTCACCATCAAACCCATTTTTGCCGCTTCTTTTTTAAGGCTTTTATTGAATTTTGATACAAAGCGGTTAAGTTCTGCAGCTAGTATAATTTTGTTCAGCATAAAATTTAAGAAATCGCACAATAGGGGGTCACCCTGCCTGAAAACTCCATTAGTTTCGAACGGCTCGGAGAGATCCTTTCCAACTCTGACTGAGCTGATGGTGTTGCTCAACGTCATTTTGCATAGCTTTATAAGTTTTGCGGGGAAACCAAATTCAGATATTGCGGCATATATTCAGCTCCTTTTTGTAAGGCGGCTTTAAAGTCGACGAAGAGGTGATGTGTATCGCACAATACACTTGACAGGACCTTATATGCGATATTAAGACCCTGAGCCTTCGAGTAGTTAGGTATGTGATTGTCAATGGTAAATATGTAATCTAGTTTCGTTGTATTTTGTATAAACTTAGGTATAATTTTAGTTTTCCTGCATTTTAATAAAAACCTTATGCTACTCTGCAGTCTTGCCATCTGGTTGGATTCAGTCTTATATCTGTTGATCGATTTCTTCGTTTTGTTGTCACCATCTTCTTGCTGCTGCTTTTTACGGCGTGCCTTCCGTAGTTAAGAATTGTTTTTGTTTTTATCGGCCTATTGATAAATCATTCAAAGTTCGAATCGAACTCAAGGCCAGAACAATAATTTTTTTTCTAATGATAATTATTGTTATTTTTCAATTTTTCTAAATTTGAAAAATTGTATTTTGTTTTTGGAATAGTAAGTAGAAAATTTTTCAGACAACCTGCCATAGCTGCGCAGATAGATCCATTTCGAAAGGTGCTAAGCCTTCATCATCAGTACGCTTTAGGCATGCTGCGCTAACCATTTAGCTATACAGCGGTGGTCTTTTTGACTGGCAAATTCGCTACTTCTATTCCTTTTTACCAACTATATTTATACAGTGTTGCGCCATCTGGTGCAAATAACTGATAATGCTGGATTTTTGTTTATTGTCAACTACTTTGTTTGACATTCCCAAGTGCTCATGGTTTATTAACAATTGTTTTTGTTTTTATCGGCCTATTGATAAATCATTCAAGGTTCGAATCGAGCTCTAGGCCAGAACAATAATTTTTTTTCTAATGATAATTATTGTTATTTTTTAATTTTTCTAAATTTGAAAAAATGTATTTTGTTTTTGGAATAGTAAGTAGAAAATTTTTCAGACAACCTGCCATAGCTGCGCAGATTAAAATATGATTGTTGCGTAGTTAAGATTAAAATATGATTGTAGCGACCTTTTTACTTTGATTTTATCAAACTGTGATTTTTGCCGGCTCAAGGTCCAATGTAATAAAACACTTTTTTAAATATTTCCCAATATATTTCAATCTCCTTCGGAGATCGTCTTCAGGGGATTAATTATCTTGTCCGATAGACGACACTTGTTAGTTCGCAAACACAAAAATCACAGTTTGATAAAATCAAAGTAAAAAGGTCGCTACAATCATATTTTAATCTTAACTACGGAAGACACGCCGTAAAAAACAGCAGCAAGAAGATGGTTTATGCGAAGCTGAAGAACCAATATGTCAACAAAACGAAGAAATCGATCAACAGATATAAGACTGAATCCAACCAGATGGCAAGACTGCAGAGTAGCATAAGGTTTTTATTAAAATGCAGGAAAACTAAAATTATACCTAAGTTTACACAAAATACAACAAAACTAGATTACATATTTACCATTGACAATCACATACCTAAACATATAAAACACACAATAGACAGACACAATTTATTTTTCAACAGCAAAATACTCAGCGCCTTAATAAAATTCAAACACGATATTTTAAAGACAAAAACAAAACAGGTGGCATATACAAAAGAAAAGCTAAGCCAAATAATGGAGAACGAGGATGTGAAAGCTTTATTTGAGAGTGATCAGCAACTCACACTGAAACGAGCTATACAATGGAATGACCAACAAAAAGCAAAGTTTGAAAGATTACGAAGCGCGCGAAATAAACAAATAGTAGGCAACAACAGTAACAACAAGCAGTGGTTGGTAAATAAAACAAACACAGATTTTCCACCTGAAGTTGAAGCACTGCTTGAAAAAGGTCCAAATTTCGCTCTACCAATATCAACAAATACATTCCCTATTTTCAAATGCATAGCTGATGGGGAAGAATTGGTAAGGAGCATAAAAAACAAAGAGCACCAGGAATCTGCGAGAACCAAATTATCATTTTTAATTAAAGACACTTTGACGAAAAACAGAGCGAGCACAACGGACGTAGCCATTAATGACACAGTGGAACAAACACGCGAATTTTCGAACAAAAATAAAAATATTATGATTGTGAATGCAGACAAAGGTAATGTGACGGTAGCAGTGGAAAAAAGTGACTATAGGTCAAAAATGCAAAGTTTGCTGGAAGATTTGTCGTCATACCGAAGATTACGCCAGGATCCGACATTGAAGTTACAAACGAAAAATAATCCGTTGGTAGATAAATTGCACAAATTAGGTCTTATAACGAACAACGAAAAACTCAAAATGTCTACACACACAGCTCTCCTACCCCGTATATATGGATTATAAAAGGTCCATAAAGAGAATATGCCCTTAAGACCAATCTGTTCTATGTTAAATGCTCCGTCCTATAATTTATGTAAATACCTGACTAATATTTAAAAAAATCTGACGACGAAATCTAAGTTTAATATAAAAAAGGGGAATAGAATTCAAAGACAAGGTCAACGACTCCTACGTTTATGATGATGAACACCTCGTAACGTTTGATGTGTCACTATTCCCAAGTATACCAACAGACCTGGCTATACAAACTATACTGACAAAGTGGAAAGACATAAAGGAACACACGGATATTCCAAAACACCTTTTTATTGTGAAGTTTTGCATATCGGAAAATAGATATTTCAAGTATGAAGAAATAATTTATACGCAACTCAAAGGACTTCCGATGGGATCCCCAATCACCGATTGTTGCCGACATAATCATGGAAGAGATTTTGGAAACAGTGACAAACGCGAGACTACTTAGCAAGTACGTAGATGATGTGTTTGCCATTGTTAAGGAGGACGAGCTGGAGAAAACCTTGGTGTTGCTAAACTCATTCCACAGGGACATAAAGTTTACGATGGAGCTGGAGTCAGCTAGTAGACTGCCGTTTCTAGAAACATTAGTATGTAAAATAGACAATAAAATAAAACTTGTCTGGTATCAAAAGCCCACATCATCAGAAAGAATAATAAATTTTAAATCAAAACACCCTAGGGGTATGATTATAAATACGGCGAAAAACTCCATTAGACGAGTATTAGATACGAGTGACACGGTTTTTTACTCCGAGAATAAAAAACGTATAACACACATATTAAAGATGAATGACTTCCCTCCTAACGCAATACAGAGGTTAGTAAAGGAATATCCGAAAGATGAATGCCAGAAGAACAGAGAGAACACGACTACAAAATATAGATCTGCAGTATATATACCAGGTTTTTCAGAAGGATTGCAGGGCTCAGACATCTATGACAAGGAGAATTTAAGAATTGCACACAAACCATCGTACACAACAAACTTATTTTTTAATAACATGAAAAGCAAAATAACAAATTCAGACAAACATAATGTAATATATAAGATTACATGTGCGGGAAATGAAAATAATAACTGTGGAAAAGAATACGTGGGTACAACAAAGAACAATTTAAAAACAAGAATAGCAGGACACAGATCGGATATTAAATGTAGATCATCTGGTAATATTCATAAAACAGCACTTGCGGCCCACTGTTCAGAGAACGGACACCTACCAGATTTTAAAGCGGTGAGCATACTAGAGCAGGAGACAAATTACAGCAAAAGGTTTACGTTAGAAATGCTACACATAGCAAATACACCACCAAGCAAGAGACTAAACTACAAAACGGACACAGAAAATTGCTCACATATTTATAGACACTTACTTGACTCACAAAAAAAAAAAACAAAAATTGGTCTGAACTGCATGGCGAACTAACAAGTGTCGTGTATCGGACAAGATAATTAATGTATGTATGTATGGAAAAATTGTATCCCAATTGTATTCAGTTTTATATGTGAATTAGGGTGTGTCGATTTAAAAGTCGCTCATTGCTCTGTGAAAATCGTATTCTAGGGATCAAAATAAGAAACTTTGCCGAAGGAACCATGCCTCCCCACAAATCGACCCGGCCTAATGTGAATATTTGTTTGTTATTGTTATAGCTCCTGAAGACGATCTCCGAAGGAGATTGAAATATATTGGGAAATATATTAAAAAAGTGTTTTATTACATTGGTCCTTAAGCCGGCAAAAATCACAGTTTGATAACATCAAAGTAAAAGGTCGCTACAATCATATTTTAATATTAATTACAAAAAAAATATATATAAAATTTGAAAAAAATACGAAAAAAATACATAAAATTTCAAAACAAAAAGTCACAAATGGCAAAATGGACTATTTAAAACATATACATCATTTAAAACCTAATTTGAGACAATTTAAAAGAAATTTGGAAATACAATTTTTACTAAACATAAATTTGGAACTTGAACAAAATCTACGACATTTTGTGGTGTTATATACATACATACATGTATATGGAAAAAATTAATTTTTTCAACTGTCTGTACTATGCCATAACCGTGATGATAAACACAACCACCAATGACGCCTTTAATAAACACCGTTAATAGCGGTAAAACATCACCGACACGCCATTTACTTATCCTACTCATCATCCTAAAATTCATCAAAAGTCCGAGAAAAATTAGAAGGAGAGAACGAGAGGCAAGAAGCAGAAAAACAACAGTTGATAACAGCAGCATTACGGAAGACAACACCAACAACAACAAATTTCGGCAATATACAAGCGAAGGCAGCAAGCAAAGCAGAAAAAGGGCGCGATAACCTCCGAAGAGATCTAAGGCCAATTTGCGTCGTGCTCCTCTTGATTTTTCATCCAAATTGGCCGGAGGGGACCTACATGTTTTATACCGACTCCGAACGGCATCTGCAAGGCAGAAAAGTTTTCACTGAGAGCTTTTCATGGCAGAAATACACTCGAAGCGCTTGCGAAACACTGCCGAGGGCCGATCCCGCTTAGAAAAATTTTCTTCTAATTGAAAAACCTTATTTCTAAAATTTTGATGTTGCTTTGCCCGGGGTGTGAACCCAGGGCATACGGTTTGGTAGGCGGAGTATGCTTCCATCACACAACAGTGGACGCCAAACTTAGGAACCCGTAAAAGTCCCCTATAAAGCGTAGTATCATTCTATTTGATGGTAACCCTACTAACGATACTGCATTATTTGTAAAGTTTGTCAACTTGAGAGTGGAGAGATGTCGAACCACCTGCACGAGAAAGAGCAACTTCGAACTTCCCTTTTTAAGTTGGAATTGGAGCAGATCAGTTGGATTAAAAAATGCGCTTGAAAATAATTTTTCTCGGTGAGAGTACATACCAAGTGAAATTGCAAATTTTTGCAATTGATTGCTGTTTTAAAAAGAAAAGGAAATTTTATTGAATTTTGTGCAGTTCTATAAAAACAGTTAAAGATTCCAGAAGATTTGGAAACCTTAGCTTTCCCAGCTGAGATGCTCAGCTTATGTCGTTGATCACCAACACATTCTACCCGAACAAAGGAATTTTCCTACATGAATTGATATCTTATGCATCCGATGCTTTGGATAAAAATACATTACGAGTCACTCACAGATCCTACAAAATTGGACAGCGGTAAAGAGTTGTACATTAAGCTCGTTCCAAACAAAACTGCTGGCACCTTGGCCATTATTGATACTGGTATTGGTATGACCAAAACTGATTTAACCAACAATTTGGGTACAATTGCCAAATCTGGTACAAAAAGCATTCATGGAAGCTCTGCAGGCTGGTGCTGATATATCTATGATTGATCCATTTGGTGTTGGTTTCTACTCGGCGTACTTGTTTACTTATACAGAAACTGCTCCTTAACTTTGTGTTTGATTATAAAATTGATATTTTTATTTATTTGATTAGTGATAACTATTACTTTATTTTCATTTCTAAAGCTAAGTTATAACAAGGTTCGATTAAATTTTTTTTATTTTGTCAAATTAATTATTGCAATTTGCACTGACTCAAAATGTATGCGAGCAAATAATTTCGAACGCTCCAAAACGATATATGAAAAACAAATTTATTTAATTAGTATATAGGGTTGCCAGATTTTTATTTCTTGTTCCCGGGACAAACCTCAAATTTGAGCCAAATTCCCGGGACTTTTAAAAATTTCCCGGGACATTTGAAAAATAAGAAACACCTATATATTTTTATGGGTTGCTCGTTTCGGCGAAATAATTTTTAGATAGAATTAAACTTTTTAAACTTATTTATTTATAACAAATATTTTCAATACATCAAAAAATAGGCTTATGCATACATTAACAAACGACAAAAAAAGTATGAGATACTATGTATATAAAGGTAAAATAATAAAAAAAAAAAATACAGGTATGTATATCGTCAGTTTCAAGAGATTATTTAAAATTGATATTGTTAAAATTTATATTTTAAGGAAGCCTTTACTTCTCGCAAAATTTCTGTATTTGTTTTTATATAATTATAAAATTCAATGCAGTTTAAATCGTAGTTAAACATAACAAGCAGTTCTGCTCTAATTAATGAAGTAGTACATCTATTTTTTGTATCAGTCCATTTTAGTGGCATCTGAGAAAAAATTCTGAGAAAAATTCTTTCCTTTTCCTTGATAAATATTGCTTTGTTTGACTGCCGAAAAACTTGTCAATTATCCTCTGCTTTATTTTATTAAATAATAAGCATATTTCATGATGAGCCTCCATAATAGTTAGAGAATTTAATTCTAATTTTTTGATCGATTTTTCTAAACTAAAGATAATATTGTGTGCAAAACATAAATAAGCTAAAACTGCATATTCACGGTTTTCCGTCTTAAATACGTTTTCTATTAAGCGAGGGCACTCATTTACATTTTCTACAAAATGCAATTTTAAAGCAGGGCATATTTTAATCAGTCTTTCAATAGCGGGACACAACGATAAAAACCTGGTTGAGACATGTTTTACAATCTCCATCCACTGCATTTCGTTATGTTCAAAATTCTGTTGCAAAACTTTCCCCGTTTTCGCAGACCGGCTGAAAAAAGAACTAATTTTTAAAATCAAAACCTCG
Organism: Eurosta solidaginis; assembly: GCF_040869045.1. Taxonomy (NCBI): domain Eukaryota; kingdom Metazoa; phylum Arthropoda; class Insecta; order Diptera; family Tephritidae; genus Eurosta; species Eurosta solidaginis. Next base: position 140,984,185 of record NC_090324.1, read on the forward strand.
ACGTCATAGTCCAATTTATCTGTACAATGCTTGGCAGCATTATGGAGAATGTGCACTGTGCAATTTGCTTTTATAATATTTTTATTTTTTAGATTGGTATAAATGGAATGATTTTTCCCAAAATTAACACTGGTATTATCTGCTGAAAATGTTGAAACTCTTTCCAGAGATAGCTCGTTAGCTTCCAAACAATCAACAAGCATTTTTTATACTCAGTTGAGCAGAGCTCACAGAGTATATTAAATTTGATTGGATAATGGTTGGTTGTACATATATAAAGGAATCGAGATAGATATAGACTTCCATATATCAAAATAATCAGGATCGAAAAAAAATTTGATTGAGCCATGTCCGTCCGTCCGTCCGTCCGTCCGTCCGTTAACACGATAACTTAAGTAAATTTTGAGGTATCTTGATGAAATTTGGTATGTAGATTCCTGCGCACTCATCCCAGATCGCTATTTAAAATGAACGATATCGGACTATAACCACGCCCACTTTTTCGATATCGAAAATTTCGAAAAACGGAAAAAATGCGATAATTCATTGCCAAAGGCGGTTAAAGCGATGAAACTTGGCAGATGGGTTGACGTTATGACACAGAATAGAAAATTAGTAAGATTTTGGACAAAGGGCGTGGCACCGCCCACTTTTACAAGAAGGTAATTTAAAAGTTTTGCAAGCTGTAATTTGGCAGTCGTTGAAGATATCATGATGAAATTTGGCAGGAACGCTACTACTATTACTATATATGTGCTAAATAAAAATTAGCAAAATTGGATGAAGAACACGCCCACTTTTTAAAAAATTTTTTTTTTAAATTCAAATTTTAACAAAAAAATTAATATCTTTACTGTATATAAGTAAATTAAGCCAAATTCAACTCCTGTAATGATATGATGCAACAAAATACAAGAATAAAAGAAAATTTCAAAATGGGCGTGGCTCCGCCCAGTTTCATTTAGTTTGTCTAGAATACTTTTAATGCCATAAATCGAACAAAAATTTACCAATCCTTCTCAAATTTGGCAGGGACATAGATTCTGTGACGGTAACTGTTCTCTGTGAAAATGGGCGAAATCGGTGGAAGCCACGCCCAGTTTTTATACACAGTCCACCGTCTGTCCTTCCGCTCGGCCGTTAACACAATAACTTGAGCAAACAACAATATATCTTTACTAAACTTAGCCCATCTACTTATCTGAACTCACTTTATCTTGGTATAAAAAATGGCCGAAATCCGACCATTACCACGCCCACTTTATTGATATCGAAAATTACGAAAAATGAAAAAAATGCCATAATTCTATACCAAATACGAAAAAAGGGATGAAACATGGTAACTGGATTGGTTTATTGACGCAAAATATAACTTTGGAAAAAACTTTGTAAAATGGGTGTGACACCTACCATATTAAGTAGAAGAAAATGAAAAAGTTCTACAAGGCGAAATCAACAGCCCTTGGAATCTTGGCAGGAATACTGTTAGTGGTATTGCATATATAAATAAATTAGCAGTACCCGACATATAATTTTCTGGATCACCTGGTCCACATTTTGGTCGATATCGCGAGAACACCTTCACATATACATCTAAGGGCCACTCGCTTTTAAAACCCTCATTAATACCTTTAATTTGATATCCATATCGTACAAACACATTCTAGAGTCACCCCTGGCCAACCCTAATGGCGATATCTCGAAAAGGCGTCCACCTATAGACCTAATGCCCACTCCCTCTTAAAATGCTCAGTAACACCTTTCGCTTGATACCCATATCGTACAAACATTCTAGAGTCACCTCTGGCCCACCCTAATGGCGATATCTCGAAAAGGCGTCCACCTATAGACCTAATGTCCACTCCCTCTTAAAATGCTCAGTAACACCTTTCGTTTGATACTCATATCGTACAAACATTCTAGAGTAACCCCTGGCCCACCCTATTGGCGATGTCTCGAAAAGGCCTCCACCTATAGACCTAATGCCCACTCCCTCTTAAAATGCTCAGTAACACATTTCGTTTGATACCCATATCGTACAAACATTCTAGAGTCACCCCTGGCCCACCCTAATGGCGATATCTCGAAAAGGCGACCACCTATAGACCTAATGCCCACTCCCTCTTAAAATGCTCAGTAACACCTTTCGTTTGATACCCATATCGTACAAACACATTCTAGAGTCACCCTGGCCCACCCTAATGGCGATATCTCTAAAAGGCGTCCACCTATAGACCTAATGCCCACTCCCTCTTAAAATGCTCATTAACATCTTTCGTTTGATACCCATATCGTACAAACATTCTAGAGTCACCCTTGGTCCACCTTTATGGCGATATCTCGAAAAGGCGTCCACATATAGAACTAAGGATTACTCCCTTTTAAAATACTCATTACCACCTTTCATTTGATGCCCATATCGTACAAACACATTCTAGAGTCACCCCTGGCCCACCCTAATGGCGATATCTCGAAAAGGCGTCCACCTATAGACCTAATGCCCACTCACTCTTAAAATGCTCAGTAACACCTTTCGTTTGATACCCATATCGTACAAACATTATAGAGTCACCCCTGGCCCACACTAATGGCGAAATCTCGAAAAGACGTCCACCAATAGACCTAATGCCCACTCCCTCTTAAAATGCTCAGTAACACCTTTCGTTTGATACCCATATCGTACAAACACATTCTAGAGTCACACCTGGCCCACCCTAATGACGATATCTCGAAAAGGCGTCCACTTATAGACCTAATGCCCACTCCCTCTTAAAATGCTCAGTAACACCTTTCGTTTGATACCCGTATCGTACAAACATTCTAGAGTCACCCTTGGTCCACCTTTATGGCGATATCTCGAAAAGGCGTCCACCTATAGAACTAAGGATTACTCCCTTTTAAAATACTCATTACCATCTTTCATTTGATACCCATATCATACAAACACCTTCTAGAGTCACCCCTGGCCCACCCTAATGGCGACATTTCGAAAAGGCGTCCACCTATAGACCTATTGCCCACTCCCTCTTAAAATGCTCAGTAACACTTTTCGTTTGATACCCATATCGTACAAACAAATTCTAGAGTCAGCCCTGGTCCACCTTTATGGCGATATCCCTAAATGGCGTCCATCCATAGAACTATGGCCTACTCTCTCTTAAAATACTCTTTAATACCTTCCATTTGATACACATGTCATACAACCACATTCCAGGGTTCCCTAGGTTCATTTTCCTACATGGTCATTTTCCTTATTTTGTCTCCATAGCTCTCAACTGAGTATGTAATGTTCGGTTGCACCCGAACTTAGCCTTCCCTACTTGTTTTAACTTGATCTGTGGATTCGTCACTATTTTCGATAAAATCTAACAAACGATTTTCAACACCAGCTTCGTAGTCCTAAAATCGCATACATATTGGAAACATCTTCCGGTTGCCTTTATTGCTTGCATCGGTAGCAATTGAAAAGTGTAAATTTTTTCTTTAATTTTTTTTTAAATACCTTTAACAGACTGTGTGCTAAGGATTTGGCACACAATTGCTCCGGCCTTAGTTCGGCCGCAGCTTATTTTTTAGCAATTAATGAATGTGCACAAATACATGGGAGTAATTTATTTGCAATACTATTATAACTAAGAGCATGCTTTACAGTATGATAAACAGAAGTTATTTCTGCAGCAGAATTGTCCTCATTTAATTTGGAAACCGTCCCGTCTTGTTGATTAAAAAAATTCTCAATACCGTTGGCTGCAGCAGCACTCGCAATATCAGTATGGATCTTTGTAAGTGAATGCTGTCTGAGATCGTTTATTCCACCATAACCGTAATTGAACTCCCTTTTGCAAAGACGGCAATGTGCCTTATAAATATTACCTCTTAAGGCTTGGTTTCCTCAAAAAGCGGTGCCGATCTAGTACGGCCGTTAATTGTCACCCGCTTTACCTACCGTCATCAGTGGCACCGCTTTGTTGTAAAGTTGGTCCACCATCGCAGCCAATGCATGCCAATCTGATTTCACCACATTTTTTGGGTTTTCTTTAGTTTTGTTTTTTATTTGTATACGTTTTCTCAAAAATTTTAAATTAAGAACTGTTTTTGTTTTTATTAATTTATTCAAAGAAATCAAAAATTTGACAAATTTTTCACCGCTTCATGCATCAACATCAGACTGATTATTTGTGTAAACGATCATTTCCACCTAAAAGAATATTTCGATGTTTATATAATAATTTAAAACATATGTATTTATTCACCGTGAATCAATTTGATGCAAGAATTAAACAAAAGATGAACACAAATACATAACACCTGCCTTGCAAAATGAATATTTTGGTGTGCGAAATGTCAAACATTTAATTCGAATTCAATATTCTATGGATTCATTTTGCAAACGTTATTTTAAAACACAAAACTTCCCCTTGCAAAATGAATATTTAGGTGTGCGAAATGTCAAACATTGATAATATTCAGAACCACAGTACGGATGAATTTTACATAAATACGGGATGACCCGGCCAATACGGGACATTTGGCCACGCTAATAGTATAGAAAAACAAGTAAGGAAGGTTAAATTCGGGTGTAACCGAACATTACATACTCAGTTGAGAGCTATGGTGACAACATAAGGGAAAATAACCATGTAGGAAAATGAACCGAGGGTAACCCTGGAATGTGACATGTGTATCAAATGAAAGGTATTAAAGAGTATTTTATGAGGGAGTGGGCCATATTTCTATAGGTGGACGCCATTTAGGGATATCGCCATAAAGGTGGATCAGGGGTGACTCTAGAATGCGTTTGTACAATATGGGTATCAAACGAAAGGTGTTAATGAGTATTTCAAAAGGGCGTGATGCTTAGATCTATAGGTGGACGCCTTTTCGAGATATCGCCATAAAGATGGACCAGGGGTGACTCTAGAATGTGTTTGTACGATATTGGTATCAAATGAAAGGTGTTAATGAGTATTTTAAAAGGGAGTGATCCTTAGTTCCATAGGTGGACGCCGTTTCGAGATATCGCCATAAATGTGGAACAGGGGTGACCCTATAATTTCTTTGTACGATATGGGTATCAAATAAAAGGGGTTAATGAGCATTTTAAAAGGGAGTGGGGCTTAGTTCTATAGGTGGACGCCTTTTCGAGATATCGCCATAAAGGTGGACCAGGGGTGACTCTAGAATGTGTTTGTACGATATTGGTATCAAATGAAAGGTGTTAATGAGCATTTTAAAAGGGAGTGAGCCTTAGTTCCATAGGTGGACGACTTTTCGAGATATCGCCATAAAGATGGACCAGGGGTGACTCTCGAATGCATTTGTACAATATTGGTATCAAATGAAAGGTGTTAATGAGTATTTAAAAGGGCGTGGGGCTTAGTCCTATAGGTGCACGCCTTTTCGAGATATCGCCATAAAGATGGACCAGGGTTGACTCTAGAATGTGTTTGTACGATATTGGTACCAAATGAAAGGTCTTAATGAGCATTTTAAAAGGGAGTGGGCCTTAGTTCCATAGGTGGACGCCTTTTCGAGATATCGCCATAAAGATGGACCAGGGGTGACTCTAGAATGCGTTTGTACAATATTGGTATCAAATGAAAGGTGTTAATGAGTATTTTAAAAGGGCGTGGGACTTAGTTCTATAGGTGGACGCCTTTTCGAGATATCGCCATAAAGATGGGCCAGGGGTGACTCTAGAATATGTTTGTACGATACTGGTATCAAATGAGAGGTGTTAATGAGTATTTTAAAAGGGAGTGATCCTTAGTTCCATAGGTGGACGCCGTTTCGAGATATCGCCATAAATGTGGACCAGGGGTGACCCTAGAATTTGTTTGTAAGATATGGGTATCAAATGAAAGGGTTAATGAGCATTTTAAAAGGGAGTGGGGCTTAGTTCTATAGGTGGACGCCTTTTCGAGATATCGCCATAAAGGTGGAAAAGGGGTGACTCTAGAATGTGTTTTTACGATATTGGTATCAAATGAAAGGTGTTAATGAGCATTTTTAAAGGGAGATGGCCTTAGTTCCATAGGTGGACGCCTTTTCGAGATATCGCCATAAAGATGGACCAGGGGTGACTCTAGAATGTGTTTGTACAATATTGGTATCAAATGAAAGGTGTTAATGAGTATTTTAAAAGGGCGTGGGGCTTAGTTCTATAGGTGGACGCCTTTTCGAGATATCGCCACAAAGGTGGACCAGGGGTGACTCTGGAATTTGTTTGTACGATATGGGTATCAAATGAAAGGTGTTAATGAGTATTTTAAAAGGGAGTGATCCTTAGTTCCATAGGTGGACACCGTTTCGAGATATCGCCATAAAAGGGGACCAGGGGTGACATTAGAATTTGTTTGTACGATATGGGTATCAAATATAGGTGGACGCCTTTTCGAGATATCGCCATAAAGGTGGACCAGGGGTGACTCTATAATGCGTTTTTACAATATGGGTATCAAGCGAAAGGTGTTAATGAGTATTTTAAAAGAGAGTGGGCCTTCGTTCTATAGTTGGACGCCTTTTCGAGATATCGCCACAAAGGTGGACCAGGGGTGACTCTAGAATTTGTTTGTACGATATGGGTATCAAATGAAAGGTGTTAATGTGTATTTTAAAAAGGATTGATCCTTAGTTCCATAGGTGGACGCCGTTTCGAGATATCGTCATAAAGATGGGCCAGGGGTGACTGTAGAATGTGTTTGTACGATATTGGTATCAAATGAAAGGTGTTAATGAGTATTTTAAAAGGGAGTGATCCTTAGTTCCATAGGTGGACACCGTTTCGAGATATCGCCATAAATGTGGACCAGGGGTGACCCTAGAATTTGTTTGTAAGATATGGGTATCAAATGAAAGGGGTTAATGAGCATTTTAAAAGGGAGTGGGGCTTAGTTCTATAGGTGGACGCCTTTTCGAGATATCGCCATAAAGGTGGACCAGGGGTGACTCTAGAATGTGTTTTTACGATATTGGTATCAAATGAAAGGTGTTAATGAGCATTTTTAAAGGGAGTTGGCCTTAGTTCCATAGGTGGACGCCTTTTCGAGATATCGCCATAAAGATGGACCAGGGGTGACTCTAGAATGTGTTTGTACAATATTGGTATCAAATGAAAGGTGTTAATGAGTATTTTAAAAGGGCGTAGGGCTTAGTTCTATAGGTGGACGCCTTTTCGAGATATCGCCACAAAGGTGGACCAGGGGTGACTCTGGAATTTGTTTGTACGATATGGGTATCAAATGAAAGGTGTTAATGAGTATTTTAAAAGGGAGTGATCCTTAGTTCCATAGGTGGACACCGTTTCGAGATATCGCCATAAAAGGGGACCAGGGGTGACATTAGAATTTGTTTGTACGATATGGGTATCAAATATAGGTGGACGCCTTTTCGAGATATCGCCATAAAGGTGGACCAGGGGTGACTCTAGAATGCGTTTTTACAATATGGGTATCAAGGGAAAGGTGTTAATGAGTATTTTAAAAGAGAGTGGGCCTTCGTTCTATAGTTGGACGCCTTTTCGAGATATCGCCACAAAGGTGGACCAGGGGTGACTCTAGAATTTGTTTGTACGATATGGGTATCAAACGAAAGGTGTTAATGAGTATTTCCAAAGGGTGTGGGGCTTAGTTCTATATGTGGACGCCTTTTCGAGATATCGCCATAAAGGTGGACCAGGGAAGACTCTAGAATGCGTTTGTACAATATGGGTATCAAACGAAAATTATTATTGAGTATTTTAAAAGGGCGTGGGTCTTAGTTCTATGGGTGGACGCCTTTTCGAGATATCGCCATAAAGGTAGATCAGGGGTTACTCTAGGGTATCAAACGAAAGGTGTTAATGAATATTTCAAAAGGGTGTGGGGCTTAGTTCTATAGGTGGACGCCTTTTTGAGATATCGCCATAAAGATGGACCAGAGATGACTCTAGATTGTGTTTGTACGATATGGGTATCAAATTAAAGGTACTAATGAGGGTTTTAAAAGGGAGTGGTTGTAGTTGTATAGGTGGTCGCCATTTCGAGATATCGGCATAAGGGTGGACCAGGGGTGACTCTAGAATGCGTCTGTACAATATGGGTATCAAACGAAAGGTTTTAATGAGTATTTTAAAAGGGAGTGGGCCTTAGTTTTTAGTTGGCGCCTTTTCGAGATGTCGCCATAAAGGTGGACCAGGGGTGACTCTAGACTTTGTTTTTACGAAATGGGTATCAAATGAAATGTGTTAATGAGTCTTTTTAAAAGGGAGTGGGCCTTAGTTCTATAGGTGGTCGCCTTTTCGGGATTTCGCCATAAAGGCGGACCAGGGGTGACTCTAGAATATGTTTGTACGATATGGGTATCAAATGAAAGGTGTTAATAAGTATTTTAAAAGGGCGCGGGGCTTAGTTCTATAGGTGGACGCCTTTTCGGGATATCGCCATAAAGGTGGGCCAGGGGTGACTCTAGAATGTGTTTTGTACGATATGGGTATCAAATTAAAGGTACTGATAAGGCTTTTAAAAGGGAGTGGTGGTAGTTGTATATGTGAAGGCGTTTTCCAGATATCGACCAAAATGTGGACCAGGGTGACCCAGAATATCATCTGTTGGATACCGCTAATTTATTTATATATATAATACCACGAACAGTATTCCTGCCAAGATTTCAAGGGTTTTTTATATCGCCCTGCAGAACTTTTTCATTTTATTCTACTTAATATGGTAGGTGCCACACCCATTTTACAAAGTTTTTTTCTAAAGTTATATTTTGCGTCAATAAACCAATCCAATTACCATGTTTCATCCCTTTTTTCGTATTTGGTATAGAATTATGGCATTTTTTCATTTTTCGTAATTTTCTATATCGAAAAATTGGGCTTGGTCATAGTCGGACTTCTGCCATTTTGTAAACCAACACAAAGTGAGTTCAGATAAGTACGTGAACTGAGTTTAGTAAAGATATATCGATTTTTGCTCAAGTTATCGTGTTAACGGCCGAGCGGAAGGACAAACGGTCGACTGTGTATAAAAACTGGGCGTGGCTTCAACCGATTCCGCCCCTTTTCACAGAAAACAGTTATCGTCCTAGAATCTAAGCCCCTACCAAATTTCACAAGGATTGGCAAATTTTGTTCGACTTATGGCATTAAAAGTATCCTAGACAAATTAAATGAAAAAGGGCGGAGCCACGCCCATTTTGAAATTTTCTTCTATTTTTGTATTTTGTTGCACCATACCATTACTGGAGTTGAATGTTGACATTATTTACTTATATACTGAAAAGATATTAAATTTTTTGTTAAAATTTGACTTAAAAAAATTTTTGTTTAAAGTGGGCGTGGTCGTTCGCCGATTTTACTAATTTTTATAAAGCACACATATAGTAATAGTAGTAACGTTCCTGCCAAATTTCATCATGATATCATCAAATTACAGCTTGCAAAACTTCTAAATTATCTTCTTTTAAAAGTGGGCGGCGCCAAGCCCATTGTCCAAAATTTTACTAATTTTCTATTCTGTATCATAAATTCAACTGACGTACCAAGTTTCATCGCTTTATCCATCTTTGGTAATGAATTATCCCACATTTTGTGTTTTTCGAAATTTTCGATATCGAAAAAGTGGGCGTGGTTATAGTCCGATTTCGTTCATTTTAAATAGCGATCTGAGATGAGTGCCCAGGAACCTACATACCAAATTTCATCAAGATACCTCAAAATTTACTCAAGTTATCGTGTTAACGGGCGGACGGACGGACGGACGGGCATGGCTCAATCAAATTTTTTTTCGATACTGATGATTTTGATATATGGAAGTCTATATCTATCTCGATTCCTTTATACCTGTACAACCAACTGTTATCCAATCAAAGTTATTATACTCTTTGAGCTCTGCTCAACTGAGTATAAAAATAGAAAAAGTTTAAAAATGATAAAAGTAGTAAAAAAAATTGCTAAAAATAACAAAAAGAAATAACAAATAGTTATAAGCACATCTAGATAATAGAATATAGTGTATTTAACAATGGTTATTAATGTATCTACTATTTTGTTTAATAAAGTATCTCAATCAAAATATTTGATATTCGATCTATGGAATAACGGTATAACTCAAAAAAAAAAAGAAAGAAATCATCCATTTTCTAATAAAACTATGTATATATAAAATTTGTTACTTTATATTATCAAAGAATCATACTATCTAAAATCCTACCAAGTAGGATTATTATAAATTTATTTTTACCTGCATTGTTAAGTTTTTTTTCACTTTTCTCAAAAGGTTGATTCTTGAATTATACCGTTATTCCACACATCCCCTCAATTTGTCTTTTCATATGCAGACAAATGTAGAAAGGATTTCGGTTAGCCTGAACTAACGGCACTAGATCAGACTCAGACCCAGTTTCTACAATGTGCGAAATAAGCGGTCGACTGTGTATAAAAACTGGCCGTGGCTTAAACCGATTTCGCCCTTTTTCACAGAAAACAGTTATCGTCCTAGAATCTAAGCCTCTACCAAATTTCACAAGGATTAGTAAATGTTTGTTCGGCTTATGGCATTAAAAGTATTCTAAACAAATTAAATGAAAAAGGGCGGAGCCACGCCCATTTTGAAATTTTCTTTTATTTTTGCATTTTGTTGCACCATATCATTACTGGAGTTGAATGTTGACATAATTTACTTATATACTGTAATTTTTTTTTAAAGTGGGCGTGGTCGTTCTCCGCGTTTGCTAATTTTTATTAAGCATACATATAGTAATAGGAGTAACGCTCCTGCCAAATTTCATCATGATATCTTCAACGACTGCCAAATTACAGCTTGCAAAAGTTTTAAATTACATTCTTTTAGAAGTGGGCGATGCCACGCCCGTTGTCCAAAATTTTACTAATTTTCTATTCTGCGTCATAAGTTCAACTCGCCTACCAAGTTCCATCGCTTTATCGGTCTTTTGATTATCGCACTTTTTCTGTTTTTCGAAATTTTCGATATCGAAAAAGTTGGCGTGGTTATAGTCCGATATTGTTCATTTTAAACAGCGATCTGAGATGAGTGCACAGGAACCTACGTACCAAATTTCATCAAGATACCTCAAAATTTAGTGAAGTTATCGTGTTAACGGGCGGACGGACCGACATGGCTCAAGCAAATTGTGTTTCGATCCTGATGATTTAGATATATGGAAGTCTATATCTATCTCGATTCCTTTATACCTGTACAATCAACCGTTATCCAATCAAAGTTAATATACTCTGTGAGCTCTGCTCAACTGAGTATAATAAGAACAAACATTTTGTTCGCAATTTCGCTAAAAATGTAACATAAACCATAAAAGCTTTTTATATATTTTTACATTCTTTTGTAACAAATATCCAATGCTTCCCTCTTATATATAAATTTCACTACGCCACTGGCGGGCTTAAAGCCAAACCGGTATTCAGAGTAATATCTAATTGGAATAGCGTAAAATAATATTTACAAATGTACATCGTAAGAGTGGGTTAGAGTACTTATTTTAGTGAGAAAAGCAAAACACAAAAAGAATGTGATATTTAATTTCAACAGCTTAAGAGAGATAAACAATCTCTTCGTCCACGACCATCTCACCAGATGCCTGATGACATCGATCGAGACCAAAACCATGTAAGTGCTTTAATTGTTTTTGCATAACATTCTTTTTGTAGCATACATACTCGCGCTGCACATTTCTACGTGCATATATACGTATAATATATCCCACTTGCGACGATTTCTGAGCAAAAGAGTATCATGATAGTTTTCATAATATAAGGCTTAGAGTCTAAATATTTTAATAATATATGCACATACTTATATATATATCTAGCATGTAAGTTTGGAAAGGCCTATGCAGACCCCTATACGTATGGATATGTTAATTTTTTTATTTAATTCCTATATAATATGCAGTAGGGTGACCAGCCAATAAAAATAGATTAGTTAAACATTTAAATTAAAAGCTTAGACATGAAGTCGGTTATCATAAAATTGTTAAATAAATATTTTTGTTTTTGAATTGGAAATATGTGTTCGTAAATTCAAATTTATTTTGTGAGATGAATTAAACATTAGGTTCGTAAGTATGGTTGGGTTAGTAATGCATTGGTGTATCTCTTTATGGATGGGTAGGTAAGAGAAGGAAGCTGTTTGGTAATGGCATTCCTGGGATTAATTAGAGGACCTTTCATTCGAGCAATCTGTTTGTGGGATTTGATTGGGATTTTTTTTTTCGTTGTTATTAAAGAAGTTCAGGATTTTCCTTATATGTATAACGAGTACATAGGTGGTTTAGTGGAGGCAAGGACCCACCTCAATCCGACGAGCTTTGGCCCGGATAACGCGAGCATGCACAGCCGGCGACGTTCTATGAGCGAGGTGTGTTACATTACAGCACTCGTCCGACCATATTTTGCAAAGAAGCTGATGCATGCGCCTTAACAACTCCTCGCCGCCGTATTTGAGAAGCTCCGCAGTCAATCCATCAGCGCCCGCGGGCCTTGTTGTTCATTAATTTGGTTATTGCTGTCTGACTTCGTTAAAATCGGGTGGGCGACATTTATTCCATCATCATCGATTGCGGGATGGGCATCGTCATCCCTGTGCTTCAAATCGCTCTCTCCATTTTGGAAAACAGATAAGCGTTCCCTCCATAATATAAGTACTTTTTGGGCATCGGTTACAAGGTCGCCGTTTTCGTTTTTACAAGAGCTTGCTTGACTTAATTCTTTCCGTCTGCCGCCGAATATTTTGATAAAATTTCGGGTGTTATTCCTGGCGGCTAGCAGCTCAAGTTCTTCGCATTCACGCCTTTCTGCCTCTGCTTTTTTTCTTCATGAAAAGGGGTCTCGCTTCTTTCAACTCGCGATAGCGTTCACACACCCCTGTTGTTGCGCTCGTTTTTCACGTAGCCCTGTAAGCAGCGTCTTTTCTTTCGGTTGCAACGTGGTATTTCTCATCGTACCAGGTCTTTCTCCGTGGTTGCCGGTAACCAATTTTTTTCTTGGCGGCAGTAGGAAGTGCAAAGCTTTTAGGACTGGAAATTTGTATTGTGCCAAAAATTGAAGCCCACCATGAATTGGTTGACTTGAACGTATCAGTGCGGCTTCAGACCTGGTAAATCGGCCATCGACCAATTTTTCTAACGCAGCTAATCTTGGAAAACCTGCAAAAATGAATTGGTATATATCACCCCTTCGCTTTGTTGCATCATGCACACCAATTTGTAAATAGCCAACAGGGGAAGCGTCCTACATCTGTTGGCCCAACATCCAGCAATGTTCTTCATTTCTTGTTGAGCTCTGAATGTGATATATCAAGGTATGATTGGATGGTTCTTGCTAGAAGACCATGCGTATATCAGATTCAGCATGCCCCCAAAGAGAGTAGAGAAGGGAGAACCCCTAGAAATCCTAGGTCAACGAACTGAACGAAATTCCAGAAAAATGTAGAAAAAACGAGGTTGGAGGAACTGGGGAAGTTCCAGTTATTTCCTAGCATATCCACAAGCATGAAATGTCCAGGGCGAAAAGAGTCTCATGGAAAAATGTCTGTGGGGACATAGAGTGCTCCGGCGAAACAGCACTTGATAAAGTAAAAGAAAGGGAAACATAGTCCAGACATTCATAAAGAAAGAGAACGGGGTATGGTCACGTAATAGTGAGGAGTTCCTTGAGGTGCTTTTTGATACACATTTTCCATCGGGAAATGATTCCGAAGAGCCGGCAGACAGCACTCATATTTCAACATCGTAGCGGGTACTGCCGGGCTTGGTGACATATACCCAGTTCGAATGGGCGGCGAAGACGTTCTCTAGGTTTAAATCGCCGGACCCAGACACTATATTCCCGGCTATGCTAAAAATTTCAAGTAGAGCGGTCCTGGAATGGCTTCAAATAATATTCGATGAGTGCATAAGACTTAATAATATACCGCACTCTTAGAGAAATGCTCGTTTAGCTTTCCTATCCCAAAGACTACAGGCTCAAAAGCTTTACATAATTTCTTTTCAAGGCCTGATAGATAAGCGGATGAAAAATTTGGCTGAAAAACTGCAAGTCGGCAGACACTGCACGGCATAGGGTGGTAATAAACATACAGAAAGCACTGGAATATAAGGAGTATGCTCTAGGAGCCTTCCTAACATTGCTGGGGCTTTCAAGAATATTCCTAAGCCGGAGAACATGGAAATAAACAGATTGATCTTTACTTACTTACTTAATTGGCACTTAACCGTTTAAACGGTAATGGCCGTCCAACAAGTCGCGCCAATCGCGTCTTCTCTCTGCCAACTGGCGCCAATAGGTCAAACCGAGGGAGTTTAAATCGTTTTCCAGCTTGTCCTTTCAGCGGAGTGGGGGCCGTCCTCTACCTCTGGTTCCATAGGGGTGTTCCGATAGGAACATTTTCTTAGCCGGAGCGTCATCTTTCATTCGCATAACATGGCCTAGCCAGCGCAACCGCTGCGTTTTAATTCGCTGAACTTTGCTGATATCTGCGTAAAGCTCGCACAGATCATCGTTAAATGTTCTTCGGTACACGCCATCGCCAACGCGTAGAGGTCATTAACCTTTTGAAGAACTTTTCTCCCGAATACTGCCAGAGCCGCTTCATCTGATGTTGTCATGGTCCATGCTTCTGCACCATATAGCAGGACGGGTACGATAAGTGACTAGTAGAGTATGATTTTCGTTTGCCGAGGGAGGACTTTACTTTTCAATTGCCTACATAGTCCAAAGTAGCATTTATTGGCAAGAGTGATTCTTCGCTGGATTTCAGAGCTGATGTTGTTGTTTGTGTTTATGCTGGTTCCCAAATAAATTATGGCGTGGTTGCAAAGGCGCATATGCGCTGCCTCTTTGCTCGATGACAGCAGATACTTCGTTTTGTCCTCATTCACCACCAAACCCATCTTTACCGCTTCTTTTTCCAGTTTGGAGTAGGCAGAACTAACGGCGCGGGTGTTTAGGCCGATGATATCAATGTCATCAGCATATACCAGTAATTGAACGCTTTTATAGAATATTTTTCCAGAGCGGTTAAGTTGCAACTAGTACAATTTTCTCCAGCATCAAATTAATGAAATCGCACGACAGGGGGTGATCCTGTCTGAAAAATCGGTTAGTTTCGAACGGCTCGGAGAGGTCCTTCCCAATTCTGACTAAGCTGATGGTGTTGCTTTAAATCGACGAAGAGGTGATGTGTGTCGATTTTTTTTCCGGGGTTTTCGCACTGATATGATCCCATCAGCTGATTCACGGTGGGCTTCAATCTTTCGCACAATACATTTGAGAGAAGGCAAAGAGCACTTAGATTCCAATCGTCGGGCATGCACTCATCTTATCCTATTTTGCGAAGAAGCTGATGCATTCGCCGTACCAATTCCGCCGCCTTATTTTAGAAGCTCTGCAGGCAATACATCAGCGCCCGCGCCCTTGTTATTTTTTTAATCTCGTTATTGCTATTCTGACTTCGTCATAATCGGGTGGGGGGACATTTATTCCATCATCATCGATTGCGGGATCGGAATCGTCATCCCTGTGCGGTAAATCGCTGTGTCCATTTAGGAGAGCAGAGAAGTGTTAAGTACTCTCAGTTACAATCAATTACAAGGTCCAACGCTTTTATTTGATTTTCTGATCAACGCCCTAGATTGATGAGGAGTGTGATGACTAGTTAGTACCTAGGACCTACCTAATTATTTTTTAGCTTTTAGTATTTTATTACTCAATGTAAGTATTGTTTTCAATAAAACCGTTTAACTTAAGTTTTTTTTTTTAGTTTTATTTTTATTTTTTTTTTATTTTTATTTTCAAGTTTTTAGTCTTTATTTAATTGCCTATTATTTCTCATTCCATTTAGCTCATTTAGTGACTCATTGTTACAAATTTCATCATGATATCTTCAACGACTGCCAAATTACAGCTTGCAAAACTTTTAAATTACCTTCTTTTAAAAGTGGGCGGCGCCAAGCCCATTGTCCAAAATTTTACTAATTTTCTATTCTGTGTCATAAATTCAACTCACGTACCAAGTTTCATCGCTTTATCCGTCTTTGGTAATGAATTATCCCACATTTTGTGTTTTTCGAAATTTTCGACATCGAAAAGTGGGCGTGGTTATAGTCCCATTTCGTTCATTTTAAATAGCGATCTGAGATGAGTGCCCAGGAACCTACATACCCAATTTCATCAAGATACCTCAAAATTTACTCAAGTTATCGTGTTAACGGACGGACGGACATGGCTCAATCAAATTTTTTTTCGATACTGATGATTTTGATATATGGAAGTCTATATCTATCTCGATTCCTTTATACCTGTACAACCAACTGTTATCCAATCAAAGTCATTATACTCTTTGAGCTCTGCTCAACTGAGTATAAAAATAGAAAAAGTTTAAAAATGATAAAAGTAGTAAAAAAAATTGCTAAAAATAACAAAAAGAAATAACAAATAGTTATAAGCACATCTAGATAAAAGAATATAATGTATTTAACAATGGTTATTAATGTATCTACTATTTTGTTTAATAAAGTATCTCAATCAAAATATTTGATATTCGATCTATGGAATAACGGTATAACTCAGAAAAAAAAAGAAATCATCCATTTTCTAATAAAATTATGTATATATAAAATTTGTTACTTTTTATTATCAAAGAATCATACTATCTAAAATCCTACCAAGTAGGATTAATATAAATTTATTTTTACCTGCATTGTTAAGTTTTTTTTCACTTTTCTCGAAAGGTTGATTCTTGAGTTATACCGTTATTCCACACATCCCCTCAATTTGTCTTTTCATATGCAGACAAACGTATATAGGATTTCGGTTAGCCTGAACTAACGACACTAGATCAGACTTAGACCCAATTTCTACAATGTGCGAAGTAAGGCACAATACCCATTAGCTGCACAAATTTTCATTAGAAAATGAGCCAAAGCTAACAAATGAGCAACGAGTAATATACGATAAGGTCTGCTCCAGTGTGGAAGACAATGTGGGAAATATTTTTTTTATAGATGCGCCTGGGAGAATAACCTTTGTGACTTCATTTATTTTAGCTAAAGTTCGTGTTTGTATAAGAATTAGGGGTATAAATGGTTGGGGTTTTCACTAATATCCCTTCTAAATGAAAACAACGGCACTTCACTGTAAATCTTCACAAATATATATATTCTTATTTTAGTAGTAGTAGTAACTTGTTTTATTAAACAGAATCTTTTTTTACAAAGTTGATTACAATATAAAATTTTTTATAACTAAACTTTGGCGTAGTGCCGTCAGTTTATAAGTACTTGTAGTAAGTTTTTCTGTACATTATATAATAAAATATTTCTTAAATATAAGTTTCAGAATTCCCCTTCTAAAATTTGCTTCCTATATTTTAACGCTGATTTGACGTACTGATTCAATGTGATCCAGTTTTTACCATTTGGTTATTCATTAATCTCTTGGTGTGTTAAAACACTTTTTTTTTTTTTTAAATAATATTCTATATTCCATAATTACAGGACAACTACCCAGAAACTGTAAAACGTTTTCTTCGTTTCCTGAATTGCAAATTGGACAGCGATTATCTGGATGCTCAAGATGAGGTTCATAATTTAGTTTCAATAGTTCTCTTACGCGAAAAAAATAGCTGATCGCATATATGCTAAATTCATCTCAAAAATAATTAAGCTCACAAAGATTATGTTCGAGGACGGGGTAAGTTCGTCTTACTTCACTAGCTTGAGCTTTTAACAGAAAATGTATCCTTTTCACTTCATCTATTTTAGCTAATATATTGCGGTGCCAATGTCTCCACAAAGTGTTATCATTTATTAGTATCGGTTCACCGTACTCATTGGCAAGCGCATCCCACTTTTGGAAACATTGAGCCCTAGTTTCTTGCAAGTTCATTGCGATTAGCTTTGGAAGACGGTTATTACCCATTTCCATAACCCTGCAAATATAATTGAAATGTGTTTTCAAGAAGTCAATATACAATTCTGGGTGTCCGGTTTCGAGATGAATCATATAGTTCGGGATGTTACGCGGTAATCTGAACATCCTTTTAATAAAGTACCTCAGCAACTTTTCTACGTCTTCGTAATATTCAATTCACCACACTTCTGATGCATAGCCCAATACTGTTCGTACGGCTGCTTCAAATAGTTTGTACTTATGACTATGAGGAATGTATTTTTTAGACAAAAAAGATCTCCAAGCGCTGTTTATAGCGTATTTTGCTGATTTAAGCTTACTTGACAAATGTTTATGGTACGATGCATTGTACGTTACAACTAGTCCTAGATACTTGTATTCCTTAACCTTCTCCAACTCTTGTCCACACAACTTCCACTTTTCATCCCTAGAATATCTACCTCTTGAGTCCCTGAATAAAAGTACTTTTGTCTTATTCGTATTTATTGTAAGCTCCCAGTCACTACAGTACTCCCCAAGTTTGTTGATCATTTTCTGTAATTGTTTTGGGGTTTCTGCTAAGATAACTACATCAACGGCATACATAAGTATCCTTATATTGATGCCCCCACACGTAATACCCTTTAGCAAGTGATTCACCAAATCGTCCAGGAAAAAAACAAACAGTAATGAGCTAAGTAGGCAGCCTTGTTTAACACCCGTTTCTGTTGGAAACCATTCTGAGGCAGTGCTACCATCCCACGCCCTTGCAACGTTATTTTTGTAGAGACTGTTTTATTTTTAGCATTTTCGTTGAAAGACCTAAATTACTTAATTTGAAGAAAACAACATTTCGTATTATAGAGTCAAAAGCGGCCTTAAAGTCTACGAACAAAGCTTACAGTTTTCTCTTCTTTGAAATGTAATGCTGAGATATGCTAGATAAACTAAAAGTATGGTCGATTGTAGAGTATCCTTTTCTGAATCCCGCCTGGAACTCACTTAAAAGCGAATTTCTCTCTACCCACGCCGCTAACCTTTCAGACAAAATGGAGGTAAATATTTTTGCAATGGCATTCTGAAAGGAAATTCCTCTGTAATTATTTGGGCCAATTATATCTCCTTTTTTAAAAAGTGGGAATATAATAGCTTTCTGAAACAGCGAAGAGACCAAACCAGAGTTGTACATACTAGTAAAGCAAACTGTAAGCTGTTCAATAAAGTTGAGAGGGGCATGTTTAAAAAATTCCGCGGGTATGCCGTCAGGCCCTGGCGGCTTATTATTTTTAGTTCCTTTTAAGTATGGACTTCACTTCATCCGCCGTAATTTCGCAATCCAATTCCCGTATAGTCACAAAGGGCAGCGCAAAACTTAGGGTAGATACACCACTGTTTTGGTTTAGCAGAGAGGAAAAATGCGCTCCCAAAGTTTCCGCGTCTAACTGTGCACTCTTCGCGAACCCCGAAGCAATTAGCTTCTTCACAAACCCCCAGTACTCTTTACTATCTTTAACATCGCCAAGTTTCATGGCCATATTTTTAAAATATACGTGTTTTTTATGCGTGCAAATTTCTTTCAATTCTTTGTTAAGATTTTGATAATCTCTCAAACTTTCTTGCGTACGAATTCTTTTAGCTTTACGTAAGGCTGAGAAGGATGTCCTTCTGGCAGTCATAGTCAAACCAGGGATGCACGTTCTTTGTACACACTTTTCTGTTTTGACAGTGTTCCGCTGCCTTTCTTACACAATCTACTAGATCACTCAGTGCATAGTTGCTACTATTTATAGTACTTAACCCTCCGATGAGTGACAGTTCTGAACTTCACGGCAGTGAACCTACGGACCTTTTTTTGTAAATCATGTTTTTTTCATATAAAAATTTTTTTTTGATTTTTTGTTGTTTTTATTGTATATAACTAAATTCTACATACAAAAATAATTTTTTCAATTTTTAAAATTTTTATTTTTTTTGCTTGAATTTTCCTAAGACTATTATAAAAATTTTAAAAATTATTGTTGTTGAGCGTGTACTTCTTGTCCCCCGCCCTATGCGCAAGTGTTACAGCGATGTAAAAGTGTGCTATGTTCTCCGCAAACAGCGTTGCCGCAGCCGAAGCAGTATGCCCGCGTTTTCCGCTGCCGCCCGTACTCATAACGGCAAAGGCGACATGACGGTCTACTTGACCTAGCCGCAAACGACGGTGCATTGCCTTCCATCGGTCTTGGTAATACCTGAAATGAAAAGTAAAATAAAAAACAAATAAATATATATTCTATTCTTGAATTTGAAGATGTTTTTCTTACCCTGACATCGAATGCTTCCATCGCATTGCGTATCCTTGGATATGAGGTTATATGGTTGTTCAGGGCACGTTCTTCGATATTTGTTGTGGCCAATTGTTTCGTTAGCAGTAACAAGAACGACCGCCGTCTGTCACTCCTTTTTATAGGCTTAATTTCGTTGTAAATCGTAAAAGCATCCAATGCAGCGAGGTCCAGCATATTATAAAACATGGCCAACGGCCATCGTTGTGTTGCTCTTTTTCAGCTGTAAGTACCTAGCATTTGATCCATGGTATCAACGTCGCATTTGTTGGCGTTGTAATCTTATATGGCATAGGGCTTCCAATTCTCGGTTTGCTCGTCAACGCGGCAGGTGTAGTGCATTGTGGAGAGCACGTTCACCACTTTATTTTTTTTCGGCACGTATGAGCATAACGCTATATCCCCTTCGTTGAACCCTAATAATGTACTATTGATGGAGCACTTCGGGTTCTTCTTGAACTCCTGAGGAATGAATATTTTGTTGTAGCGCACTGTACCAACATATGCGGTCTTCCTCCTCATCACATGCCAAGTCAAGAGTGGTAAAGAAATTATCCGCGTATATAGTACGGCCAGCATCTAAATATTTTTCTACTAAGAACTGGTTTTTTGCTAGTAGTATAAAGTTAGAATATTGTGCCTTTCCTTGAAAGCAATAAAGTTCATGTCTTCGAATTTTTCTTAGAATTTTTTGTTTTTATCATCATCCCTAATGTCTTTGAGTTTAGGTTTTTGTGTTCAGAGCAAGTAAATTATGTGTTGAAACAATAAAAAAATTATAATGATGCCAAAAAACATGCATTTATTAGTGAAATTGTAGTGGCCGAAGTAGGAGTAATTTCAATTTGAAAAGGCAAAAAGGTCCCTAGGGACCTGCTCACTCATTGGAGGGTTAACATTTGATTTAAATTATCGTTGCATTTCTCGATTTGTTTATCATACCATTTAAGCCTAGGGAGTTGATGCTACGTTTTTTGTTACAAATTCGGCCGCTACCGTAATTTTAGAGTATCTTTCCTTAACTGCTTCATTAATCGAATTTTTAGCCGGGATATTTCTAAAAATGAGTGACTTTTTCTTCTACTGTTCTTTTAAGTATCTCAGCTTCTTTCTGTCTGCCTCTTGTGAATTACATACTTTGTCAAGCAAATTTTTGAGCTCTGAGTTTTCTTCTTCTAGCTAGCATACTTGAGCTTTAACAGTATAAAGTTCCCTGGTTAATCTCTCTAAATCTTCTTTCGTTGCAACATTTTCTATTTTATTGTCCATGCTAACCATTCTTGTAGATAATTCTGAAATGCATTTATTAAAGTCGGCATGCATTTTTGTCGTCAGTTTTACTACCTCGGAACTTCCACTTGGCCCAACTGTTATCATGTCTGGTGACATTTCGGAACATAAACGTTTTGGATTGTCTGACATCGGAGTTGGTTTTACTAAAGCGGGCAAGTTAGTAGGAGTGCTTTGGTTGCCTTCACTCATTTTACCTCTTTTAGAGTGCTGCCTAAAAGTATGCAACTGTTTCAGATGGCTAGACTAATCGAGCTTTCAGATTCTTTACGCTTGAGCTCTGACTTCACAGCCTCTGTCGTTAAAAAAAGTAACTAGTTTGATTTGCAACTTGCGCGGTGAAAATTGGTTTTGACAGCTGTCAATTGTTCCCGCTCATAAATGTAACTTAATGTTTTTGGTTTTTGTTTGTTTTTGGTGCTTCTTTTCCTTCCTTATTGCAAAAACAATTTTACTTTAGAATTTGATTTTAATTTTGCTTACTATACTCCTCGGTTATTGAATCCCCAGTTGAAACTCCAGTATTCCCAGATGCAGCAGTAAAAGCCCTTTAGGTCTAAATGTTCTTTGTTGATGCTCTTTTATGAAAAACTTTTAAAAATATACGATAACTTTGAGTACTTTTCAACACAACTTATTCACACCAGAGTTGCCGTGTATTTTAACTAAAACTATATAATTAGTATACAAAAGATTTCGAAAACTATATCCTTTTATGTAGATTTTATCTTTTAAGTTTTGAGTTACTCAAAAAATTTTATAATTTTTAAATATTTTGCGAAAAGGCGATATGTCGACGCTAACTAGCGAACTAATTTAATTTTTGTTTCCTGGACCGCTAGGAGTCAGGAAACTTTTTAGTGGATATATATAAATATGTATATATGTATGTAAATATTAATGTTTAGGAAACAGTAAGCAAAATTCATTGTTTACAGGGTGGGTAATTAAGGTGAGTATTTTAAGAAATTTGCAGGGTATTTCACTCGGTAAGTATTTTTCATATTGTGACGAATATTAGCATCTCTAAACGATCATCACCAAGCCGATACTCACTAAGCCACTCGTATGTACGTAAACAAATAAATCATCATGTACACACATACATACAAGGCAGCAAAGAGATACTCACAAACGCATGTCATCATCAGCCGAAGTAGTACTCACATATACACATGCATATGACAACAAATATATATATATACGACTGGTAACTAAGCATGAAGTTCACGAAATTACTAGACCGTAGGAGAAATGAGTGAACGAGGAAACCGAGAGTATAAAAGCAGCGGAAAATAGTCTAATAAAGACCATTTTGGATTATTGAATATTGGAGTTATTTATTGAACAATTTAGCGATTCGAACGTTAGCATAAGGTTTGGAATAAGCGGAATTTCACCATATTCGTTACAACTGGTGTCAGGAAAGGAATTATTGAATAAATTCCGAAGATTTCGAATACAACTTGGACATGGCAAAGTTAAGTGAATTAAGGATCCAGCAACTGAAAAAGGAGTTGGAGAAACGTGGATTGAATACAACCGGCAATAAGATCGAACTTCAAGCACGGCTACGAGAGGTAATGGAGTCGGAAAGAATTAATGTGAACAATGATGTCTTTCATCCTGATGGGGACGAGACAACAACAAAAATTGAAGAGAAAAACGAAACATCGCAGACAGTTTCGAGCAGAGACTTGAACACGATTTTGGCTGCAATATCTGCTCAAACATCGACTATGTCGTCTCATCTGGCAGAATAGAAGACATACATGACATCCCAACTGGAATCCCAGGAGACACGTATAAAATCTCAACTGGAATCACAGGAGACACGTATATAATTTCAACTGGAATAGCAGGAGACTCGTATAACAACCAAGATGGAAACAAAGAAGAACAAAAGACATATATGCTGAGCAGTTTCAAACACAAGAAACTAGCATATCCTCGCAACTATCAGAACAGAACGCAATGGTATCATCAAAACTGGAAGCGTTGGATGCAAAAATCGCTGAATTTCAGGCAGAAGTCGATAATTTTGAAGGTCGTATGGAGCAGTTACAACTAAATCGCCCAGCTGTTTCAGCGAGTAAAACACCATCTGACTAAGGAAACAGGGTCACTTTTGAGTAAGCCCGCTTACAAAGCTCATCGCGTGGAAGTGGAAAGGCCAGACTGGGTAGACACAATTTTGGAAGTATTAAAAGGAACGCAGCAGAAAAACGATGGTGCCGTCAAATGCTTTAAATGTGGAAAGCCAGGGTACATTGCACGTTATTGCAGTACCTACCCTAGCAGTTCCAATAACGTGGGTGGTCGTAAACGCAGAGCTGAAAGAGATGAGCAAATCTCCAAATCTTCTCAATCGTTAAACTAAAGCGAGTCAGCCGCAAGGCACGTCAGCTGGCTCCCGCAATTGAATGCCCCATAATCTCTATCTCGCAACTTGGAAGAAGGTCAAGCAATCTTACTGTCGGCGGACATGTGGATGGAAAGGAAGGTTTACTGACTATAGGTACCGGTGAATCTCATTCCATCGTTCGATCGGATTTAATCAACAAGAAGATAAGACCATTGCTTGGAGCGAGATTACGTACAGCCACGGGAGAGTACACCAGGTAATTGGAGAAGAAGCATGTGAAGTAGCAATTGGGAACGTCACGGTACTACACAGTTTTATAGTGGCTGAGATTGTTGATGAAATCATAATTGGAGTGGACTTCTTAACCGACCAAAGCATCAAGATCGATATGCAAAGCAAGACGATGCAATATAATAACATGGATGTGGCACTTAATTTCGGCTACGAGAGAGGCTACAGAAATAAACGAGTGCTGGCGGAAGAGAGTCAGCAAATACCACCAAAATCAGAAGCAGTCATCTGGGTAAAGGTTGATGGAGATTGTGGGACAAACAAATTGTGGGTTGTCGAAGCAGCAAACAAATCAACACCAATTGCACTCGTAGGAAGACCCTGGCTATGACAAAGCAAGATGGACGTATTCCGGTAAGAGTACTTAATGAGTTCAAGTCACCACTCAAACTGACCAAAGGAGCTATATTGGGAAGATGCCAAGAGGCTGAAATAGTTACTAACTGTGAACAGCTCCCGGAAAAGTTTCAACTAGCAAGATTAATCTTTCAAATGACATCACGGCATGGACGTAAAGGCTAGGGGAAGACTAAAATAAGCAAACATATTTGACCAAGATGGCTCCAAACCAGGCCGCACAAACATTCTGAAACATCAAATTGACACTGGAGATGTGAGGCCAATCCGTCAAGCTACTCGTAGTGTTCCATTGGCGAAGCGGGAAGTGGTGAGTCAAATCATACAAGAAATGAGCGAAAGCGGTGTAATCGAACCATCACCTAGTCCATGAAGCTCACCGGTGTTAATTGTGAAGAAGAAGGATGGAAAAATGAGGTTTTGCGTGGACTACCCGAAATGGAATGACGTTACTAAAAAGGATAGCTAACCATTTCCAAGAATTGACGACACTCTGGACTCCCTATCTGGTACAAAATGGTTTTCCACACTGGATTTAAAAAGTGGTTACTGGCAAGTGGATGTGAAGGAGGAAGACAAAGAGAAACAGCCTTCAGAGTCGGAGATGTTCTTTGGCAGTTTACAGTAAAGCCCCTTGGCCTATGTAATACACCAGCTACTTTTGAAAGAGTAATGGATCAGGTACTGAAAGGACTACATTGGAAAACATGCTTAGTGTACATAGACGAAATAATCGTATTGGGAAAACATTTTGAAGAACATCTGAAGAACTTGGAGGAAGTTTTCCAAAGAATATCTGGTGCTGGTCTGAAACTTAGTCCCAAAAAGTGTTCTCTGTTCAATAAGCAAGTAAGTTACTTGGTTCATAAAGTAACGACGGAGGACATCTGCACCGCGAATGAAAAGATAGAAACAGCAAAGGGTTGGCCAAGAGCACGGAATCTTCATGTGTTAAGAAGTTTCCTTTGGCTGCGCACATATTACCGCCGATTTGTACTAAATTTTCCCGTGTAGCCCATAGCCTCCACGAACTTACAAGAAAAAATAAAGCTTTTGAATGGAAGAAGGAGCAGGAAGTGGCTTTCCAAACATTTAAATAGCGTTCGTGCACTGCCCCAATGTTGGCATATCCGATTCCAGCAGCAACGTTTATTCTAGATACAGATGCATGTGGAAATGCTATAGGAGGCGTTTTATCACAACTGGAATGGACAGGAGGAGTTAGTTGCATATTACAGCCGATCAATTGGAAAACCAGAGAGGAACTATTGCGTTACACGGAGAGAGCTGTTGACTGGTAGAGTACATTAAACATTTTCAAAGTACCTCTGTGGGAGGCGATTCCGCGTCAGGACAGATCACGCAGCGTTGAAATGGCTCCTGCAGTTCCGTAATCCGGAAGGCCAATTGGCACGATGGATCGACCGACTCCAAAGCTTTGACTTTTGCATTGAGCATCGAAAAGGTTGTACCCATGAAAATACTGATGAAATGTCACGAAGACCATGTAGTTTGGAATGCAAACACTGTTCAAAATCTGAGGATAAAGAAGACATTGTAGATTTCCGACTAATGACTATAACGTGTACGGATGAATGGGATAAGGAACAACTAAGGAAGTCTCAGCTAGAATATACAGATCTGTCACTTGTTATGCAAGAGGATATGTCACCACCAAATAGAGAAGAGATTAAATCAAAGGTAAGTATATTAGCAAAGGTAAGTGTTTTAGTAAAAGGTAAGTATTTAGCAAAAGGTAAGTATTTTAGCAACGGGTAAGTACTTTATCGAAGGGTAACTATCTTAACTATTTACTATTTCATGGTTTCATGTTAAATCCAATTTGTATTCATTTAGATAATTGATCAAAAACTAAACTATAATTTAAAGTTCAATTAAATTGGAGCTCATATCTCCAACATGGCGGCCGGCCTGCTCCGATGACGGAAGCAGCAACTTCTGCATCTCCTGCAAAGTATACACTTCTGTTGAGGATAAGTTCCGCAAGCGCTTCTGAGTGGCTTTATTGTTCGTCTGCTTCTTCTTCGAATTTAATGTCACTGGTTGCATTTGGTTTTTGTGCTGGAGCCACGGTCCTATTATTTGATCTCTTCCTGCGTTCTTCCTTTGGCCGATCACGGTGAAGCAGCGTGTGGTGAGCGAGGCCACATCGGCGGCAGCTATCAGGAGAGTTACATGCGCCCGTAACATGGGATATTGCCAAACAATCTAAACAATATTTGTGAGTCCACACCGACTCATAGCCTTCGTCCGGGGTCATATCCATAAACGCATGGCAGTAGCGCAACGAATGCCTTTGGCAACACAGCCGGCAGGTGCTGAAGCTTCCATAACATGGCCTGCAAACAAAAGTCAAAATAAATGTGGGTCAAGTGGGTATGGGTGTAGAGAGTGGGCTGTGATGTGAATCCCTAGAGTGGACAAGGTTTGGAGAGATACATAGGGTGAGGGTGCATAATCTATTCTGCTAGGGGAAGCACACACACTTTTGTTACGGTGCGTTTGTATATTCCGCATTCAGTTCGGGCATCTACTATTCGAACGTTTTCGTCCGAGCCAGGGTGGAGTCGAATGATGCGCCCACAAGCCATTCATTGGGCGGAAGGAGGTCATCCTTGACGACGACTAGATCACCTTATCTGACGTTTGTCTGCTGAGTCTTCAATTTGGTCCTCTTATGGAATTCTTTGAGATATTAATTTTTCCAACGCGTACTAAACTGATGATGTAGGACTTGCACTTTCTGCCATTTGTTTGTGAGTGACAGATTTTCAGAGTTGTGTTCAGGTAGGGAGAGTAACGGAGCGCCACAGAGGAAATGTCCATGAGTCAGGGCGAGTAGATCATTCGAAACCTGAGACATCGGAGTTAGAGGCCTAGAATTAAGGACTGCTTCAATTCTAGTAAGGATTGTGGTGAATTCCTCAAACGTAAAATTGGTGCTTCCTGCCACCTTGAGCAAATGGGTTTTAAAACTTTTGACGGCTGCCTCCTATAACCCGCCCATGTATGGAGCGTACGGCGGTATGAACTGCCATGCGGGTCGGTGGGTAGCATATTTCTAAGCTACGTCGGAGGCGGCTTCCTTGATGATAGAGTTGACTTCCTTCTGAATGGCACGACTGGCCCCGATGAATGTTTTGCCATTATCCGACATTATTAGTCGTGAACGACTAACAAAACGAGCGAATGCCGCTTTGAAAGCGGCGGTGGTCAAATCTGAGCAGACTTCTAGATGTACTGCTTTGGTCGAGAAGCAAACAAATACACAGACGTAGGCCTTTGCGTAAGATGCTTTCCGCAGAGTAGAGGTTTTAACCGAGAAGGGTCCCGCAAAGTCAACGCCGATGGTATGAAAGCGGAGACAGAAGTTGGCTCTTTCAACAGGCAGTGCGGCCATTATTTGAGATTTGGCCTCTTGCTTGTAGATAGTGCATCTTTTACAGTGGAATATGCACTTCTTCACCTTTTGTTTAAGTCGAGGGATGTAATCTTCCTGTTATATCATGCATGTCATCAAATGCTTTTCTGCATGCAACAAGGTGGAGTGGGTAAAATATAAAACTAAGGAAAAGAAACTCGAAGTTTCGGGAATGATAATAGGGTAGCGCTCATTGTCGCTCAAGTCAGCATTTGCAAGTCGACCGTTCACCCGCATTATGCCTGATTCGTCGAGCATAGGGTTTAAGGGTAATAGAGGACACTTTTTACTTAGGGGTTTTCAGGACTGTAGATCAGCAATGACTTCAGGGTAATATTTTTGTTGTGTCGTCCGTATCAGACGGAACTTTGCTCGCTGAACTTCCTCTTGAGATAGAGTGACCGTTTTTGGGATATCAAGTCACCTCGTGCGACTAACAAATCGGTACATATACGCAACTACTCGTAGAGATCTTGCAAAGGAAGAACAGCATTCCAGTGGATCCGCGGTTTCGACTGCATGAAACGGTTGAGGTCGCTTTTGTTCCGGTGGTGTGGTAGTTGGGGTCTCTATTTTGGGCCAGATGGTGGAAGCTTTCGACAGCCACGTTGGGCCTTTCCACCATTGAGAGCAATTGGCGAGATCTAGTGGTTTGCATCCTCGGGTTCCAAGATCTGCCGGGTTATCACCGCTGGGTAAATGACGCCAAGAAGAATTATTAACGTTCTGGAGGATTTGGGAGTCCAATTTGCCACATAGGTCTTCCAAGTGTGGGGTGGTTTTTCCAACCACGCTAACACGATAGCTGAGTCGGACCAGAGGAAAAGCTCATGAGGAGTCAGATTTAAGTGGGAGCGTATTTGTTTCACTAATTTAGTGAGTGGTACCGCTCCACAAAATTCTAGACGGGGGAGAGTCACTGTTTTTAACTTTGCTTTTTGCAACGAGAAGATGAGAAGAGAAAGCGGTGCCGCTATTTTGTACTCGCAAATAAACACAAGCACAGAATGCTTTCTCTGAGGCATCTGGAAATCCGTGCAGTTGAAAGGGTTTGGTGGAAGAGAACTCGACCCATCTGGGTATTTGTATTTCGTTTATACGCAGAGAGGTTTTCGCAAAAGCTGTTCCATTTATGAAAAGTGTTAGGTTTGACCTATTCATCACAGAGTGTTCCCTCTAGCCAGATTTCTTGAAGGAGAGTTTTAGCCGCTATCATAATTGGCGATAGCCCACCTGCCGGGTCAAACAATTTTGCGACCGCCGACAATATTTGTCGATTAGTTTTTAGTTTTCTGCGGGGATAGAGTCGCAAGAGTAAGAAAAGGAGTCAGTTATATCATTCCATTTTATGCCGAGATTCTTAGTTGAGCTAGCGTCGTGAAACTTGAGAAAATCTTCATCAAGGAGATCGGATTTCGGGATTGATTTTAGTATTTCGGGGTGATTTTCCGTTATTTTCTTAAGTGGAAAACCGGCTCATTTTAATCCTTCGATAACTTGCTGAAGCGAGTATATAGTGGACTGTATTGTGTGTTCGCCGGAGAGTATATCGTCTACGTATATTTCTCGTAACAATATATCGTGGGCCAGTGGGTGGGTGCGTTGTGTGTCTTCTGCGAGTTGATGCAGAATGCGTATAGCCAGTTACGTGGCACAGTTGACGCCAAATGTCACTGTCTTTAATTTAAAATCTTCCATTGACAAATGTGGAGATTTTCGAAACACAATCCTTTGGAAATCTTGATCCTCTAAGTGAACGAGTATTTGGCGATACATTTTTTCGACTTCGCCGTTAAATACATACTCAAAAAATTGCCATTTGAGTAGTAAGAGCATTAAGGCTTTTTGGTGGACGGGGCCTGTTTGCAAAACATCGTTCGCCATTTGCTTTCACGGTGTCTAAAGCTGTGGGTAAAAGAGTAGTTTCGCTACTACTGGCGACGTGAGTTGAGGTCGAGTTTTTCTTAAAAGGGTTTTGAGTGGCTTGGGTTTGGCCGGCCTCTTTTGAGGTTGACGCTTTTTTAGGTTTTCAGCTGGGGGTGGCACCCCTTGAGGGGTTGTGTGCGGCCTGCTCCTCTGCTGCCTGGGTCCGCTGTCTTGGTGGGATTTTCCTTGGAAGTGGAGTAGCGAGTGATGCCGTTTTTGGCAATACACACATGAGAAATTGCTACCACAATCTCTTCCCAAGTGAGAGCAAGCTAGACAATTTGTGCAATAATTGTTTTCTTTCACAAATTTGCTTCGCTCTTGGGTGGTGTAATCTTTGCCTCTTCGAGTCCAAATGAAACGCTTGTGTCTTATTCCTAAAGTTAGATGAGTTTTGGGTTGTTGGGGATCTGTGGGTGAAGCTAGAGTTAGAGTTTCGGGGTTTGTTCGGCATCTACGTACCAAGTCTTTCTACTGCTTCGTACCTTGTCGTGAGAAATTTGTCCATATCCGACCAAAGTGGAAGTTCTTTCCTAGAGTCGAGTGACAGTTCCCACAATGCCTTGGTTTCAACAGGGAGTTTAGATGAGCGGAGATATACGAGGATGGGATCCTAATTGTTGGTTGGGACATCGTTTGCATTTAGGGTCGAGATACAGTTATTTATGGTGGTTTGAATCTCTTGGATTCTTTCCCCATTTTCCGAAAAAACTGTTGGCATATTAAATAGGGGTTTTAATTGATTGTCTACGAGAATTCTACGATTGTCGTAGCGGGACTTGAGTGCTCCTCAGGCCAAATCAAAGTTTTGGTCGTTAAGAGGGTATTTTTCAATAATAAGGGCGGCTTTCCCCCGGGTTTTTGCCCTTAAGTGATACAGTTTCTGGGCCTGTACAATTTAGGGTGATTTATGTAGACCGCAGAAAATATATCCCGGAACGACGGCCAGTCTTCATATCCACCATAGAAGACTTCGATGTCTCATGCGGGGACTTTTAGAAAGGGTTGAAGAAGAGAGGGGGTATGGGTCTGTTGTATGGGGTTTACTGTTTGTTGAATAGGCTGGCGGGTGCTAATCAACTCGTTGATCGTAAGCTTTGTGTTCATCGCTGTGTCGAGTGTGTCGTCACATGTCTCCTCGCATTCTATCCTGGATTTTTGCTCCGTTCTGCTAAGGTGTTCCGCCTCGTATGCTGATTCTACCGCGTTTACACGTGTGTTGAGTTCCCCTTAGTATGTCCTGAGACCGCTTTCTGTGTGATCCGTCTCCGCTATCCCCCACCATTTATCGCAGAACTTTTCCAGTTCCTTAATTTCGAACATGCATTTTTTTCTCGATCCTGCTGTATTCGTCATCATCGGACTGAGATTTTGACCGGATATTGCCCGCCGGTACCGATAGGGTTTTGGTTTTTTCCTGGTTGTCCGTCATTTTAAAATTTGGGTTTAAAAATTCTTAAGATTTTACCAGTTTTAGCCCATTGTAAATTTATTTGCTTTTTTATAAGCTCAGGCCCACTGTACTAGTTCGTATAGCGGGATTTGCTTAAGCAAGTGGATAATGAGCGCTTTGGCTTATGAGGGTGGGAACTATTTGGCTTAGTGCTTCTAGGTACAAGTATGTGTGGGTGCGTGTATAAATGTACAGCAATGAGAATACCTCAAAGAGTGGGTTGAGTAACAATATTCTTGGAAAATATTTGGCTTAGTGCTTCTAAGTACAAGTATGTGTGGGTGTATGTAAAATATGTAAAGATAAACTAAAGGAGTGATTTGAGTCACAATATTTTTAGACAGCAATAATTTCTTGCATTATAATTGATTTGTGTGGCTAATGAGTGCAAGTTTCCGTGTAAGATAAAATTTATATTAGGAACACAAACCAACTTTATTCTTTGGGTGTAATTTTTTTTTCAAAATTAGTGGGAGGAGTTTATGTTAAAATTGAGTAGTGCCTATTTGAACATATGGATTTTTTTGCGGAATATCTGCAACGGTTAATTTGTATGGTTTCCAACTAACTTCGGGAAAGAGTATTATTCAGGCGAGAGTAAAATATATGAGAGAGTATATGTGGGTTATTAAGATATATGTATTTGTGTGTGGGTACAAGTACAGCTTTTGGGTTACCGCTATAGGATTTCCTTTAGAACGGTACCGCTTGAGTTTTATTTTATGCTATATACATATGTATATGAACGAAAAAAAGGGACTAAGGTGGGACAGTACCTTTGTGGTTTATATGACCAGGATATGCGGTTTTTTTGGATAAACGAACGGTTTAATATACCGATCGCGAGGAGAGTATTTTTTCTGTACTTGGAAAAATGTATATGTGTATACGTGTCCTACTTATGTGCAACGGTGTACTTACTTTGGCATTCCGTTTGTGTTTTATTACCGCCTGTTTTGTCGTGATTGCGTTTAATGTTGTTGCTTTTCCTGTGCTGCTGATGTTCCTGTGTTGTTGGATGTTTACTACAGTGTTTTTGTGATGCTGTAGCTTTTTGTTGATGTTGTTGTTGTTGGTCCACTTATGCAAGTATACTGCTCGTGGAGACAATAAAAATATTTTACGAAATTTTTATTTGAAGTTTGTTGTAAATATACTTTGGTATATTTTACGTACACATGCGTATGTGTATATGCTAAAAAAATTTGTCCGCTATGGCGTACCGTTTTTTATAATAATAATTTTTTTTTTAGGTAAATCCTTTTTTGTTGATTTTCTATATAAATTTCTTTTATTTCTGTTTCTTAGCACTTGTATCACTTTCCGAACTTTGTATTTATTTCTTTTCTTTTCAGCACCTTGTTTTCCAAAATTTTTCGTTCTTCGGGTACCTAATTTTCCCAATTTTAATTTGCTTTAACCCTTAATTAGTCGCATGAAGAAAATCACACAAATAGTCGCGTGGGGTCTCTGGTGACCCCAAACAAAACTTAGAAAAATAATTATAAAAACTAAATAAAACGATTTAGAATTTTCATAAACATAAACATACTTTATTATTAAGTATTTCAAAAAACTAAAAGGTAACTTTCACTTTTAACTTAAATTAAAAAATAATTAATTTCTAATTCATCTTAAAACATTTCATTTTTGCCATAACAGAGTTAAAAAATATAAAAAGTTAATCTGAGCCATCAGTCACGTCTTGCTTAATGCACTCTGTGCATAATGGCTTAGAGCATCTTTGGCAAATAAATTTGCCACAATTGTGGCATTTAGATGCCACTTTCTTGTCATCCTTTCTGGGGCATGATGAACAGCGTCCGCGTTTAGCTGTTGATTGTTGCGGCGGCTCGTGCACATTATGTACTTCAGAAAGACGTTTTTTTATTGACCTGGGAATAGCAGATTGGCGAACTCGTCTTTTCTGGTGGTCCTCGACAAGTGTTGAAGCTAATTTTTTCAAAAAAATGCGCCTTATGTGTGTGTCGCTCTTATCAGTATTTGCTTTATGTACAACAAATGCGTTAATGCCAGATATGTTTATCAGATGAAAAAATACAGCCATCGGCCACCTTCTCGTTCTCCTCCCAACGTTGTAAGTGGCACAAAGTTGGTCATTACAATCAACACCACCTTTGGTATCATTATAATATGTAACTATTTCTGGTTTCTGAGCGCTGGCTGTTGCTTCATCAATGGCATTATCATTATGCATTGTTGAAAGGAGAACTACGGCTTTCTTTGGCTTAGGAACATAAGATACCATCGTAATTTGATTATGAAATCCAAATAGTGAGCTAAATTGTTCTCTGTTTTTGCTTGGTAGGAATTCACAAGGGATATCAGGCTTTCGTTTATTCAATGTACCAACAAGGGTCAATTTATATTCTGGAGTTAGCAACTCCTTAGCCAGTTTAACGCTAGTATACCAATTGTCAGTCGTTATATTGCGACCACTGCCTTTCACTGGCTGAACTAGGCGTTTCACTATCTCATCTGGAGAATTAGACACCTGATACTCTCCATCTGGCTGCTTATCCGAGTATACTTCAAACTTGTACAAATAATATGTTTTCGAATCAACCATGGCTTGCACTTTTATGCCATACTTATTAGGTTTATTAGGCATGTAAACTTTACCTTTAAAACGACCTCGAAAACCAATCAATTGCTCATCTATAGTCAAATTCCCACTGGCGGAATAAGCTGCTAAAAACTTGTTTTCTAAAATTGTACACAGATTTCTTATAGCTGCTAAATTGTCAATTTTTTGTCTTTCTTCTCGATCTGAGGTATTATCAAAGCGTAATAAAAACAAAAAACGTCTATGAGACATCGTAAGCCGAAACATTTCTATGCCAGATCCATCTTGTGCCCACAAATCTAAAAAATTCAATTGAGAAGCTCTTAGGACTCCAGCCGTAATCAATAAACCCAAAAATGCGTTTATTTCCAAAGTATCAGTTGGAAACGCATCACGATCTCGTTTGAACTTATCTTTTAATTTCGAGATATATAAATTAGTGTTTACGACCAGAAGTTCAATAACTTCATTGTCAAAAAAGAGTCGGAAGCATTCTAGGGGAGATTTAGCATTTTTGCATGCTGTTTAACTCCCGGTAAATGAAGAATTATGTTGTGGGCTCGCGTCCTAACTGCACTTGATGGCGGTGCTTTATACCATTTCACTTTTGATGCATTTTTCGGATTATGCCTGGATAAATAATAGTTACCAAAAGGTAATTCAGTATTTTCGCTGTCTTCGGTGTCTGAAATTTCGCTTTCCGAATCATGAGAACTTTCTTCAATAGCGAAATTTGCAAACTCGCTTTCGGACGAAGAACCACCAACATCTTCCCCAATATCCGACAACTCATCCAGCCATTGCAGTATTTGCCTTTCTTTATCCATTTCAAAATAGCAAGTTTAAAGAAAATCAGGGAAAATCTATCGAAATAATAACGAAAATAGAATACGCATTCTAACAAAACATAGCTACAGACAAAAACAAATATATTTACTAAGAAAAACCCGAAACACAACAACTCACCTCCGAAAGAAAATTTTACGTAACTAGTCGCGTGGGGTCAGAGCATAAAACAGTAGCGACAGGTGTACACGCGTCGATGTTTTGATCTATACTAATTTGTACTCACAACAAAGAGTTAGAAAGCTAGAAAGAGAGCGAGCGCTCTGCAAGCATTATAAAAGATTGTAAAAGATTAAAATATGCAAAAAAAGAAGGCAATTGGGAAGAACTTTAAAACAGGTATGACGTAGCTGAATGCGTTTACAACCATTTCAACTATCGTAGGAGTGCGAGTTCGACTCCCACTCCCGGGAGAAAAGGCTTTGAAGAGATTTACAAGGTATAATCGAAACAGCTGTCGCCTTGTCCGTCCTGATGTCACGTTGTTTAAATTTTTCCCAAATTATTAAATAAATTATAAAATTAAAAAATTGCTTCAAATAAATGTTTTCATACATTTGAAAAAGCAATATGGGCAATCCCCGATTATAAAAATCATTATATCACATTGTTTTTTTAATTTGAAATGGTCTTGATCCCACGCGACTAATTAAGGGTTAAACCTGTTATATTTTCAGAACTTTGTATGGGTAAGTAAATCTTAATTTTTTCTACAATTTGCACTTTTTTGTTTGTTTAAATTTATTTGCAGTTTGTTTTAGCGCGCGTACCAGGTAAGTATTTGACTTTAGTTAAATTTTTTTTTTTTTTGAAATTTTTGCAATAGTATAGGTAAGTATACACTCGTATTAAGGTAAGTAAGAACTTTTTTCTGGTTTCGCAAATAAATATTTTATTAATTTCTATATTTTGCAATATTTTTATATCTTAGTTTTTATACTCAGTTGAGCAGAGCTCACAGAGTATATTAAGTTTGATTGGATAACGGTTGGTTGTACATATATAGAGGAATCGAGATAGATATAGACTTCCATATATCAAAATAATCAGGATCGAAAAAAAATTTGATTGAGCGATGTCCGTCCGTTAACACGATAACTTGAGTAAATTTTGAGGTATCTTGATGAAATTTGGTATGTAGGTTCCTGAGCACTCATCTCAGATCGCTATTTAAAATGAAAGAAATCGGACTATAACCACGCCCACTTTTTCGATATCGAAAATTTCGAAAAACCGAAAAAGTGCGATAATTCATTACAAAAGACAGATAAAGCGACGAAACTTGGTAGATGAGTTGAACTTATGACGTAAAATAGAAAATTAGTAAAATTGTGCACAATGCGCGTGGCACCGCCCACTTTTAAAAGAAGGTAATTTAAAATTTTTTGCAAGCTGTAATTTGGCAGTCGTTGAAGATATCATAATGAAATTTGGCAGGAACGTTACTCCTATTACTATATGTACGCTTAATAAAAATTAGCAAAATCGGAGAAGGACCACGCCCACTTTTAAAAAAAAATTTTTTTAAAGTAAAATTTTAACAAAAAATTTAATATCTTTACAGTATATAAGTAAATTATGTCAACATTCAACTCCAGTAATGATGTGGTGCAACAAAATACAAAAATAAAAGAAAATTTCAAAATGGGCGTGGCTCCGCCCTTTTTCATTTAATTTGTCTAGGATACTTTTAACGCCATAATTCGAACAAAAATTAACCAATCCTTTTGAAATTTGGTAGGGGCATAGATTTTATGACGTTAACTGTTTTCTGTGAAAAGGGGCGGAATAGGTTGATGTCACGCCCAGTTTTTATACACAGTCGTCCGTCTGTCCTTCCGCATGGCCGTTAACACGATAACTTCAGCAGAAATTGACATATCTTTAATGAACTTAGTTCACGTGCTTACTTGAACTCACTTTATCTTCGTATGAAAAATGAACGAAATCCGACTATGACCACGCCCACTTTTTCGATATCGAAAATTACGAAAAATGAAAAAAATGCCATAATTCTATACCAAATACGAAAAAAGGGATGAAACATGGTAAGGTAATTAAATTGTTTTATTGACGCGAAATATAACTTTAGAAAAAACTTTATAAAATGGTTGTGACACCTACCATATTAAGTAGAAGAGAATGAAAAAGTTCTGCAGGGCGAAATAAAAACCCCTTAAAATCTTGGCAGGTATAACGTATATAAATAAATTAGCGGTATCCAACAGATAATGTTCTGGGCCACCCTGGTCCACATTTTGGTCGATATCTGGAAAACGCCTTCACATATACAACTACCACCACTCCCTTTTAAAACTCTCATTAATACCTTTAATTTGATACCCATATCGTACAAACTCATTCTAGAGTCACCCCTGGTCCACCTTTATGGCGATATCTCGAAAAGGCGTCCACCTATAGAACTAAGTCCCACGCCCTTTTAAAATACTCATTAGCACCTTTCATTTGATACCCATATCGTACAAACATATTCTAAAGTCCCCCCTGGTCCACCTTTATGGCGATATCTCGAAAAGGCGAACACCTATAGAACGAAGGCCCACTCCCTTTTAAAAATACTCATTAACACCT
The DNA here is from genome assembly GCF_040869045.1 of Eurosta solidaginis. Lineage (NCBI taxonomy): Eukaryota > Metazoa > Arthropoda > Insecta > Diptera > Tephritidae > Eurosta > Eurosta solidaginis. The sequence continues at coordinate 141,021,566 of NC_090324.1, forward strand.
TTCATTTGATACCCATATCGCACAAACAAAGTCTAGAGTCACCCCTGGTCCACCTTTATTGCGATACCTCGAAAAGGCCTCCACCTATGGAACTAAGGATTACTCCCTTTTAAAAAACTCATTAACACCTTTCTTTTGATACCCATATTGTACAAACAAATTCTAGGGTCACCCCTGCTCCACCTTTATGGCGATATCTCGAAACGGCGTCCACCTATAGAACTAAGGAGTACTCCCTTTTAAAATACTCATTAACACCTTTCTTTTGATACACATATTGTACAAACAAATTCTAGGGTCACCCCTTGTCCACCTTTATGGCGATATCACGAAAATGCGACCACCTATACATCAACCACCACTCCCTTTTAAAACCCTCATTAATACCTTTAATTTGATACCCATATCGTACAAACACATTCTAGAGTCACCCCTGGTCCACCTTTTTGGCGATATTTCGAAACGGCGTCCACCTATAGAACTAAGGCCCACTCCCTTTTAAAATACTCATTAACACCTTTCGTTTGATGCCCACATTGTACAAACAAATTCTTGGGTCACCCCTGGCCACCTTTATGGCGGTATCTCGAAACGGCGTCCACCTATGGAACTAAGGATTACTCCCTTTTAAAATACTCATTAACACCTTTCTTTTGATACCCATATTGTACAAACAAATTCTAGGGTCACCCCTGGTCCACCTTTATGGCGATATCTCGAAACGGCGTCCACCTATGGAAATAAGGATTACTCCCTTTTAAAATACTCATTAACACCTTTAATTTGATACCCATATCGTACAAATGCATTCTAGAGTCACCCCTGGTCCACCTTTATGGCGATATTTCGAAAAGGCGACCACCTATACAACAACCACCGCTCCCTTTTAAAACCCTCATTAATACCTTTCTATTTTTTCCTTTAGGTCACTGATTCACTGATGGCTGCAATGGAACATGTATACGAATTAGGGGTATAAATGGGTTGTGTTTTCCACTAATCTCCCTTCCAAATGAAAACCATGGCACTTCACTTTAAACCTTCACCAAATATATATAATTTTATATTAACTATAGCTATATAATTAGTATACAAACTATATAATAGTATTCAAAAGATTTCGAAAACTATTTTCTTTTATGTAGATTTTATCTTTTAAGTTTTAAGTCACTCAAACAATTTTATAAATTTTAAATATTCTGCGAAAAGGTTGGCGATATATCGACGGTAATTAGCGAACTAACTCCTGGACCGCTAGGAGTCAGGAAACTTTTAAGTGTATATATGTAAATATGTATATATGTTTATGTATGTAAATATTAATGTTTAGGAAAGAGTAACTAAAATTCATTGTTTACATGGTGGTTAATTAAGGTGAGTATTTTGACAAGTTTGCAGGTTATTTCATTCGGTAAGTATTTTACATATATTTAACTATTTTAATCAAAGGTAAGTACATATATGAGCAAAGGCAAGTATTTTAGCAAAAGGTAAGTATTTTATCAAAGGGTAAGTATCTTAAACGATTTACTATTTCAAGGTTTCCTGTTAAATTCATCTTGTATTCAGTTAGACAATTTAGACAAAAACTAAACTATAATTTAAAGTTCAATTAAATTGGAGTTCATGTCTCCAACAGTATTGAAAGTAAACTTGCTCTTGCTTCTTCAGGCATTGCTGCCACTATTCTGCGTGGAGGAAGAACTGCTCATTCCATCTTTATGCTGCCACTTAATTTCTCACCACAACAAAGTTGCACATGCTCCATTAAAAAAAAAAATAGTCCCACGGCTGATGTTCTTCATAAAGCATCGCTTATAATATGGGACGAGTGCACCATGGCTCATAAGTGTCACATTGATGCTGTCGATTTATCACTTAAAGAACTGAGGTCTTCTCAGGCGGCAACGGGTGGAGTTACACTTGAATTCACAGGGGACTTTAAACAAACTCTACCAGTGCTTCCGAAGGGTACAAGAGCAGATATTGTAAACGCGTGCATAAAGAAATAAGATGTGTGGTCAAAAGTACAAACCTTAAAATTGTCTGCCAATATGCAAGTTTGTCTTTGTGGAGCTGGCCCTTCTAATCAGTTTGCATATTTCATACTTAAAATAGGCAACGGCTGATTTGCATAACTTGCGATGGTTATGCAGCAATGCCAGAAATCGTAGGAACCTGTGTCAGAATAATTGATGAACTTATGAACACAAGCACTCCAAGTGGTTATATGAGCGAACTATTGTCAATTCAACGAACTTAGCAGCAGACGAAATTAATAAAGCTCTTTGTGAACGATTAACAACAGGGTACAAAACATATAATTGTTTTGATGAAGTGACAGATAAAGAAGACGTTGTTCACTATCCAACGGAGTTTCTTAATTCTCTCAACCCATCCTGGCTACCACCATATGAACAACGCCTTAAAATTGGTTTGCCAATAATGCTATTACAAAACCTTAAGCCTCCCAATTTGTGTAATGGTAATCGCAGCATGCGAAAGAACAATGATCCCAAGGGTAACAATGATACGCACCGATCTACCATTTACTTTCAAACGAGTCCAGTTTCCTGTGAGAAGTTGTTTTGTGATTACAAAACAAGGACAAACATTTAGTTATGTTGGCGTAGACCTTCGTAGTGAAGTGTTTTGTCAGGGTCAACTTTATGTCGCTATTTCAAGAACTGTTTCCCCACAGAACCAAAGTTTTCTCTTTCCCGGAAATGATAATAAAACAAAGAATGTTGTATTCCTGAAAGTTTTTAATTAATGAAAAAAATTTACCTTATTTTATGTATTACTTTTTTACGTTCTACAATCCAATTTCTACTGCTGAGTGGAATAGCACCCTTTTCAAAATTCTTTTCAAAAACGCACTACCTCAAAGTTCTTTTCAAAAACGAAGGTCCGTTGTGATACCACTGTCTTATATTATCATATTATGAAATTTCTTGGAAGCTTGAAATTTGCCTAATTCGGGGACTTCTCGCCAACGCAGAAAAACCAAACATTAAAATCTCTCAATATTAGGACAACATTTTACATTCCCTTCTTCGGTGGTACAGGGACTCCTAGAGCTGGGCTTTCTAGCCGCTTCAAAAAAAAAGTTGTATATATATTTACTTATAAATAAAAATCTTATACTTGGACAAAATATACATAAAACATTTAATTGAACATATATTAGGACGTTGTTGATTTGGGTTTCAGGCTCCCAATACGGAGTTTAAATGAAAATAATAGTTTGGGGTTTGGTGAATAATGTCTTGTTGAACTGAAAATTCCCCTGTGCTCGCTAGAGCTTTCGTTATGGGTGAAGGTACAATTTACCTGAGCGCCAATTTGGCATTCACGCACCATGGATGTGAATAAGTACATACATTGCTACAAAAGCAATTACATGTATGAATGCGACATGAAAATTTAGACAGAGAAATTATAAAAATGAAAAAAATAAGGATGATATTATTTTATAAAAGAAAAGGAAGTGAATCGAAATTTACTTTTAACCGAAAACTGCACCTGCACAAGCAATGCGCTGGGTCAGAATTTCTGGAAAAATTTAAAGACAAAAATCGGAAAACTGGGTTGGCGTGAATCACCAAAAAAGCGCGAAACCAAAAAAATTAGAAAAGTCCTAAAAAAAGGTTTTGGATTTTGGTTGACTTACCGCATTAACCGCTGGTTGTCCTGAGTTTATATCTCCAATGGTCTTGTTGACTTTAAATTTAAAATTTTACGACCGATTAATGCAGATTTATGGGCACACTGCCCCACAGCATGCACAACGATCTTAAAAACTCCGATTTTGATCTTTACTGGATCTTCGCGCACAGGGAAAAAGAAATTTTTTCTTGATGTTCACGGACTATTACAAAAGAATTCACCGCGCACTCACGACGTGCATATGCCCACAGTTAAAATTGTTCTTTTCTTCTGCCACAGTTATGTCCTATATATATACCAGCAGAAACCGACAGCAACAACGGTTCTACACACCGTTTCCTATTGTCCTCATTTCCAACCTAATCGCACTTTCTTTACCCTATATCCATCCTTTTCCTCGACCGGTCCTATTTTCCTTCATCATACCTTTCGCTGCGGTACGGCAACCCTCACCAAAAAGCTTTACAAATATCCCATATTGAGCATTTTCTTGAGTTTGACATTTCGGATTTTGTTTACTTTTTTATCGTGTGTGCAAATTAAAGTCCGCGACAAAAAAAATAAATTTCGCTTGTTTAAATCAAATAATTTCTGTGCGCGAGTGTTATTTTACAAAAAAGGGCAGCGCGGCTCTTCAGTGCGGTTTATAGGCACTCCGTTGGGCATCTGGTGCGGCGTGAAAGAAGCCACTTCACCCATATGGTCCCATAGCGCGGGGACCCGAATATACCAAAGGAAATGGAAGTATGTAGTAGTGGTTGACTGGTAATAGCGCCAAACGATGACCGAAAGCCTCAGGAATGGTAATAAGAGGTAATAAATATGAAAATTTTAATTAAGAGTATTTACAGTGGAAGTTGACAATTTTCATATGGTTGTTGTTATTTTGATGGTTTGGCGTACCCACCAAAAAAAATTGCGCACTTATATAAGTGTTTTGCGCGGATTTACGCTTCTATGCCCAAAATAATAAAATTTTTTTTTTTTTATTTTCCAGTGCGGAAACTAGGAGGCTCCGGCTTTGAGGTGTAGCGGGCGAGGTGTTGCAACCCTGGAATGTCGGGTTTACGGGAAGTATACATACTTACAAACATGAATATAAGAATTCTTTACTTTAGGGTGCTTTTATTTTGTCTCTTCATGTGAAATTCGGCGACACCATTGGAAGCTGGCTCCGGCTTTATGCCCTTTTGGAAGAGGGTATCAGCATCCCTCGAGCAGGACAAGGTACGCCCAACGCGGGGAACACCCATACCCTTACAGCATATACAAATTAGGTATACCCATTCATACTTTACGAAGCATGTTAGAATTGTTAGAAAGTTTACATATGGATTTAAAAAAAATTTCATTCTACTACATTCAATACACTCTAAGCACTCTACAATGTTTCGCTTTTTGTTAGTTTGTACAGTCACTAAAATTTGGTATTCATTTCTTTTTTTAAAATTGTTTGCTTGCAATATTTCTTTCAACATTTCGATATGCAACTGTATGTAATTTTTTTGAATTTTTCAAATTCTCCTATGGTTTTAATGTTCATCACTTTAACTATTTATACAGCTTTTCACACTAGATTTACCTGAAATTCACGTTTTCATTTCGGTTTTTTTTAGAATCTATAACAAACATATACTTATAAGTACAAATATATTTCTTCATATTTATATACTCCTTACTTTAGCCTAGTTACATTGTTTATATTTAAATAAAAGTATATAGTTTTAGCGTTCAGCTTCTTTTTATATATTTCAATTATCAAAACAGCTTCAGAATTAAATGGACATTTTTCCAATTTGCGTCGTACTCCTCTTGATTTGCTCTACAAATTGACCGGAAGGGACCTACATGTTTTCTGCCGACTCCGACCGGCATCTGCAAGGCAGATGAGTTTTCACTGAGAGGTTTTCATGGCAGAAATACACTCGGAGCGCTTGCCAGACACTGCCGAGGGGCGACCCCGCTTAGACAAATTTTCTTCTAATTGAAAAACCTTATTTCTAAAATTTTGATGTTGCTTTGCCCGGGGTGTGAACCCTGGGCATACGGTGTGGTAGGCGGAGCACGCTACCATCACACCACGGTGGCCGGTGAATTTACTGCGTAAAAAGCTAACTCGATTTCCAATTTTTGATCTGCGTGACATTTCGGTTTGACCTTTGCAAACATATTTTAAATTGTCGCAATGTATGCTTATTTCGGTTATGGCAAAAAAAGCCGTTTGAGTGCCTGCGTTGAAAAACCGCAGTGCGTTTTTATTAGGTTGGCATGTTACTCGTTGCTCATAAGTTAGCTTTGGCTCATTTTGTAATACAAATTTGTGCAGCTCATGGGTATTGTGCCTTATTTAGCACATTGTAGAAACGGCGTCTAAGTCTGATCTAGTGCGGTTAGGTTCAGGCAACCCTAAATCCTTTATACGTTTCTCTGCATATGAAAAAACCAGATTATCAAGAAGAAAAAGGCCTGTATTAAAAATGTCTTCACAAAAGTCCATTTCAGGATCATTACTACTCTGGCGCACATTATGCAAAATATCTTCACATAAATTTTTCAGAACAAATTCCATAAATCTGCTGGATCAGACATTTCGCAATAAATAAGCATGATAGAAAAGAGCTCTCTCATTTTGTGCGCGCTCTCAGAGACGGTGGCATCAAACAATGTATTTTTCCAACGACTATCATCCTGCACTAAATGACGATCTACTCGACGTAAATCAGCGAAAGATGTCGGTCCTCGAACATGATGTAGTAGTAGTCTAAGATAAAAACATTCTGAGTAATTAGGATGTATGATATATACCCTACCTAACGCAGTTTCTCGCTTGATTCCGTGCTGGTTAGCGACATTCTGTATTTATCCTAAAAATAAAGGGCTTTAATTTGTGAAAATTAGAAAAATAAAAAGCGCAGGGTGTTTATTTGCGCCAATACTTTCTTATAAAAAAAAATTCATAAAAATCGGTTTGGTACTTCTTGAGATTAGCTGTTTCAAACATTGCCAATATAAGTATTTTTATACAATTAGTATAGATATGGATTAGAAATAAAATCGAAATAATTTTAATGCAAAGAATAAAATTTGAAATAATAATGTTGCAATGTAAATTAAAAAAAAAATATTTCATATTTTTTTCACTTTCTTGAGTAATTTCGTAGTCCAAAAGCGTCGTATTTTTATTTCCAAATCCAGTTGCTAGGGGATACACTAAAGTGATGGCTGCCACGTGGCAGTACCACCAATAAGCCAGCGCTTGCAGCGTCTTTTGCGTTCGCAGAAAAATTTTGAACGTTTTTGGAAGGAATTTGCGACAACCTAAGAAAATATAGGGAAATTCGTCAAAAGAAGTTCGAAGACGCTTTTGTTTTATTTTTATTTTTTCTTTAAATTGTACTATTTTATTCGCGGATTAATTTGGTTAAAAAAAATAAATACAAAAAAAACTGAACTACTCTTACCCAGAAATTTGGTTTCTTTCAGTTGATTATTGTTCCCACGATGCGGATTGCTGTACCGGAATAGTGGCAATTTCTTTTTCTTTCAGCTGCTATAACATTTTACTACACACTTTTTTCTTGTTACGCACGCGGTGAAACCATTTTTTTTCTTTTTCTTTAAACACTATACTTTTATTTTATTGTTCAAATGCACTTAACCCCTGGGTTGATCGTGGTTGAAAGAATGAGCTATTTTCCGCAGAAGTCAACTTAACCCAAGCACATGCGTATAAAAGTTACCGATATCCTCTTGGGTTATTCATTGAAAATCATATGATGCTATGTTCAGCCATCGAGAGATCGTGTAGGTGTGTTTAGTTTGGGCCTTAGCGACAGTGATGGCCACAAAAAGTAATCAAATTTTAAGTTAAAAAAAAAGGTTGTAAAATGAGGAAACAAGAAGACTGAGAGTTTTCCCATAGAGACTAATGTACGGTTTACAAGCTTTCCTTGTGTTTTTTGTTCCTTGGTTTTAGCAGCGCAGAGACGGGTGCGTATTTTGGCTGCGACGAGGTAATGGTCCGAGTCGATGTTAGGTCCTCGGATTATGCGCACACCTTAAAGAATGGAGGCACGCCGTTCGTCTATCACAACGTGGTCGATCTGATTCCGAGTATTTCGATCTTCTAGCTTGATGTGTTTTTTATGCATGAACCTCGTGCTGGATATGAACATGTTTCGAGCACCGGCAAAGTCAGTCAGCCTCAGTCCATTAGGAGAGGTTTACTTGTGTGGGCTGAACTTTCCCTGATCAATCCTGTTAAAAATTAGTATGCAGGCTTTCAATGCTTAGCAATACGGGAGCCCTGAAAAAACCCCGACGGCTGCATTGTATACCATTCTGCACATCTGTAGACCTGGTAGCAAAGAACAAAGCGTCAACAACTGCAGCGAGGCTCAGTACCTCGGAACAGCTTTAGCGCAGACCATACGGTCATATTAGTATAGCGTCATCAATTACAGGACGTAAAGACTACTTGATTCCCTATCTGCTCTTCTAGGGGCTCTTAAAACCACAATAGAGGTCGATAGTTGGGGCAAGGGTGCTCAAATGGCGGGAGAGGCGATAACACAGATAGTTCCAATGTAGTGGAAGGAGTAGGTTCTGTGGTATACTGTGCTGATCCGGAAATAAACAGATCCTTCAAGCTGCCAGATGACTGTATCGTTTCAAGCGAAAGTATTAGCCGGAAGCAAATCAGTAGAAGCACTGGAAGAGAATAGCTTAAACTTCAGCCGTATTAACTTTTATATTGACAGCCAAGCAGCAGTTAAGGCAATAATCTAGCACACCACAGCATCTAAAATTATGTTAGAGTATAATGAATCAAGTTAAAGATGTAACATACATATGGAATATAGAAAAAAAATTTTGTTTTCTCTCTTTACCTCAATGGGCAAATGGGAAACTATTCTCAACACACTTCTGGAAGAAAAGATTTTGGCAGAAAAATCTTATAAATGTATTAATAAAAATACAAAGATACAGAAAGTAACTGTTTTAGAGCATCTCGCGACAATATTACAGTCGTTGAATAATATAGGCAAGGCTATACAAAAGGTAAATTGCAAATTGACTGCCAGTCATCAACTAGAAGCACAACAAATTTTTTCCAGTGTTAGAGATAGATTTATGTCCTCATTCTGTAGATATAAGATTGAGGCTTTAGTCCCAACGTCATTTGAAGGGGAGATAGAAATAAATTTTGCTGTCTTATTACCGGAAACTCAAACCAATTTAGGGGAAGTCCGAAATATTGAAATCTTTGATAAAACTCACAAACTGAAAACGACAAAAGGCCACAAACAGAGTCGAATTTTTAAAGACTGCTTCGTCAATTCTGCCAGAAATTGATGGTAAAGCCGAGAACTTGAATAGCTGCTTGGATGCTTTGGATATCCTAGAACAAATTAATGATAGCCATGAAGCTGTAGCGGTTTCGATGATAAAAACCAAGCTGAAAGGAACAGCCAGAAACCTGCTAGGCACTGAAAGTTCAATTGAAGTGATAAAACAAAAATTAAAAACAGCAATTAAAGGTGAATCAGTCGAAGTTTTTACAGCAAAACTCTTGAATATCCAACAGCGCAGTAAAACTGCAAATCAATATACTGCTGAAATACAAAAACTCACGAAATCGTTGGAAGAAGCATACATATCAGATGGACTAACACCAGAGTTAGCAACCAAGTATGCTACACAATCAGCTATAAAAGATATGTTGCAAAATTGCTCCAACGACAAAGTAAAAACTATCATGCAAGCTGGAACGTCCACCACAATGAACGAAGCTATATCAAAATTTACTAGCAGTTGCACAGATGTAATTGGAAATCCAAATTCGCTTTTACATATTCGCCAAGAAAATCATTTCCGTGGTAATTTCCGCAGGAATTATCAAAACAATAATTATAGAGGCAACCAGAGGCGCACTTTCAATAATTAAGTATAACAATAATAATGACAATAATAATAAAAGACCAAATAACCAAAGATCTGGTCGAAATTTCGGATCGTGAGGATCTAACCGCAATAATGCCAGAAATGTCCGAAATGTTACACAACAGGAAAACCAACAAATTCCACCTCAATAAATAAAAAATTATATATTTTCAATTTACGTCTTAATAGCTACATATCTTGTAGAACAACTCCGAATGATTCCAGCTAAACCCTCCTAATCGATACAGGAGCGGATATTTCAATAATAAAACAGTAATGTCACGATAAATAATTCTCAAAAAACAGATGTAAGAGGAATTGGTCAGGGTATAACAAGCACTAATGCACGCTTAAAGCAGACTTAAAAGACGATTATCTATTAATTAGACACAAATTTCACGTAGTAGAAGACAATTTCCCAATCCCATGTGGAAAAAATGCAATACTCCACGATTTTAATATACAAACAGAAAATTTGAATGATTATACAATAGTTAAAAATAATAAGTTAGAAAATGAGGCCAACATTAAAGAAAAATTAGAAAGATTAAATAACAATTTTCCACACTTTGCAAATAAATCACTTAATGCATTATGTGCAGAATTCATTGACGATTTTTCATTGGAAACAGAACCAATTACCAATAATAATTTTTACAAACAAAAACTTCATATGAAAGACAATAACCCGTCTACGTAAAAAATCATAGAATACCAGAAGCTCATAAGAGTGAAATTAATAAACAAGTAAATTAATTAATTAAAGATGACATAATAGAACCTTCAATTTCAGAATTTAATAGTCCAATTTTATTATTAGAAAACAAAAAAACACTTCCATATAACCAAGAAATAAGGTGGAGAATGGTTGTAGATTACAGGCAGGTAAATAAAAAACTAACCGCAGATAAATTCCCGTTGCCAAGAATTGATGACATACTAGATCAATTAGGAAGAGCTAAATATTTTTCATGCTTAGATTTAATGTATGGATTTCAAAAATTGAACTCAGCCCAGAGTTAAGGGATATCACATCCTTTACAGCAGATAACGGTACTTATCGGTTTAAAAGATTACCGTATGGCCTTAAAGTAGCCCCGAACTCATTCCAAAGAATGATGACGTTAGCATTTGCAGGCATAGAACCTTCGCAAGCATTCTTATACATGAACGATTTAGTCGTATTAGGATAAACGGCACTTCATAAATTTTTTTCGTTTTTATTTCAACATTACAAAGAATCGATACATGGAAAAGCATACATCTGTATTGGGTCCCAGGGCATACGGGAATATGTGGGAATGAAGCAGCTGATAAACTAGCTAAAAAGGGTGCATTCCTTGAAGCTTGCTCCGTAGACGTCTCGACCAAAAACGAATAGTGAAATGGAAAATACTAAGACATGGACAACTATGAAATATACTGGAAAGAACATATTAATTGGTGAACTTTAAAAAAGAAATACAACATTAACATTAAACATCGTACAATTTAGGGCAAAAACTAAGTACTAACACTAACTCAGAGGATCCGTTTAGCAGCCACAGCACATGCAAATTTACTTGTGGATGCCAGCATAGTTACATAAGTCAAACAGGACGGCATATAAGCTCAAGACCCAGAGAACACACTAGAGATTATTAAACAAAAAAACATGGAATCCAAACATCATACCAGAGTCCAACTTCGCGAATAACATGGCCGAAAACGAATGTTCCCCAACGTCAATGAAACAGTCAAGATCCCATACAAGCAAAATACTGACGTCTGAACGTACTTGAAAACATGGAAATCTACAAACAAAAAACAATCGACGGTAGAAAACTTTTAAAACGTGTTTACAAGAAGAAAAATAATAACAAAATTATAACAGACATACACACAGCAACAAACAAACACAAATCAAAAAAAGCACCAAACCAACAAACACACAAAGAAGGTCAAACGAATAGAATTACTTAATTCTACTTGTCTCAGTCAGCCACACAAATCGGTCAGTAAAAACTACCCTCGGCTCTGAATGAACACACAGCACACTCACATACGAAATATAAATACAAGACAAACGTCAACAACAGATCAGAACAAGAATTGACACTGATTATTGCACAACGCCAAAACCGGTTTGTCGGAAAATCAACAAAACATAATGAGTCAGTTATTGCTTTTCAGGCTTTTAGCTGGGATACGAACATACTACTAACAGTCTGTAAGCGACACCTACCCAAAATACATACAACACTGGCAAGTATTTGGATGTCTCGAAGTGAATGTTACACCAAAATTTTCTGAAGTAAAAATAAAGCAAATTCCAAAGCAAGTATAAAGGGGAAGAGTCTTATGAGTAGAGAATATGAGCTGGAAACCTTATATGCCAAGAAAGATGGGATAAGTGCCGAATTACTATCTATCCATCTAAGATTGGCAGAACGACTGCATTAATGGAATGTTCCGACAGCATAAGGACAGAAGTAGATCAGGAGCTACAACAAAATTACAGGTCGCTGAGCCTGGATAAGCTAGCAGGACGAAGAGAGTATACAAAAAAAAAAAAAAAACTCACCAGTTTCATGACAGGTTCGTGAATCTTTCAACAGTGCCCATTACCAAGGAAAAAACACAAGTTCTCGAAAAGGGCCTGAAGCACAATATCTTGGAACAAAATAAAATAGATGCGGAAATCGCAATATCATTGGGGTTAAAGCGGAAAAGCAAGATACATGTGCAGGGAAATAATAAACAAGGAGATGAAAGGATAAAAAGGTAATTCAGAAGAAAAAACAATAAATAATCTACGGCATATGCTTAGGAAAAACAATATTGTCACAACGAAGGCGGATGAAGGAAACACTATTGTGCTAATCGAAAAAGAGGAATAAATAGCAAAAACAGAAGAACTGATGGGGGAAATGAAATTTCGTAGAATAAAAAGATTCATACGGATGAATCACAGAAAGAAATCAAAGAAAGAAAATATAAAAAAATTAATTCGAAAACCTTATATAAGTGCAAAAACTTCATTTGATACAACTGAAGAAATATGCAATAAAGAGGTACATTTTACGACATATAAACTCCTGCGGTGTAATTTCCACAGTAGGCATACAGGCTTGTTCTAATATACATTTATGAATCAATAGATTTGAAAAAAGCTATAACGAATCAGGTAACAAAAATCTGTGGTGTATTATAATAAAAGTGAAAAATATTTTCCCGCAATACCAAATAGGTTTGATCTATCACTGACCTGGATCGAGTGATGCAGATTTTCTTACGTAAATGCATGATAATCTCAAAAATAACTGTCTAAGGGGTGAAAAGACAATTTTCATTGGCGATTTTAACATAAATCTATTCAGAAGCACTTCTTACAGTAAACAACTCGTATATTTGTTTCGGTCCTATGCCATGGTCCAAAATTCGATTTCTATACAAGAATAAAATACTAAAACCATGCTTGACCTTTTATTTACGAATAGTGATTCGAACTGTTGCAATAAATTATACCAATATCGCGTAACTGATCAGGAAACAATAACCTTTAAAGTAAAGTTGGTCAAAAGATACAAAATGAGAGTTAGGAAAACTATAATATCCTGGGAAAATTATACTAATTATAATTTTGTCAATCAACTGAGGCATGTTCCCTGTCTGGGGTTTGAAAACTAATTTATTGAAAATAAAGCTATATTATTGTAAAATACTTTATCAAATGCAATGGGGTTAGAGTAAGGTATAAAAAGGAAGTCAAGGTAAAGCTCATGAGTAAATGGTACGATGCAGAGCTAGCAGCCCTCCACAAACATAAACTGGAACTGTACCATATTGCCTTAGAGACAGGTAATTGGAAAGACTATAATTGTATCAAGGGGAATTATAAACGATCTGCTAGGTTGAAAAAGGCCACGTACATAGAGCACAAAATTCCACTCAATAAAAGGGACAGCAAAGCAATGTGGCAGAATTTGAAAAATTGCATTTCAATGTCTAAAGAGAACAATGGTATTAAAAAATTATTAATAAATGGCAAAATTATTACACAAGATGGTGAAATAAAAAACTCACTTAACAATTCTTTTTATTGATAGTATCATAGAATTGCATTTCAATGTCTAAAGAGGACAATGGTATTAAAAAATTATTAATAAATGGCAAAATTATTACACAAGATGGTGAAATAAAAAACTCACTTAACAATTCTTTTTATTGATAGTATCATAGAAATCAGCTCAAATATCGTAGTTAGTAATGCTTACAGTAAACAGCAGTTTTTCATGAGAGAAGAAACTTGTATCTGAAAGGGTCGTTAAGGACTCTATTACTTATACAGGCTACTTTTACTCTCACCTCGTTAATGAAAGGTTACACAAAGGAGTAGTAACAGTACTCTGGATAACTTCGGTAGTTGTACCCATAGAAACTCAAAAATACTGTAACAAATTTAGGGAAATTCCGCTTATTCCAAATCTTCTGATAACGTTCGAATCACTAAACTGTTGAATAAATAACTAAAATATTCAATAATGCAAAAATGGTCTTTATAAGACTACTTGAAAGTACTTCACAATAACACTTCACAACCAATAGCGTGATTAAATCAAACTGATTGCCCATGCCTCAGCTGGTGCTGCTTTTATACTCTTCGCTTTCCTGGTCCCCATATTTCTAGGCGTTTCTCCTTCTAGAATTTACTAGTTCGCTGAAGATTGCATACTTTTTTGAGTACCTTAGAAATATGCATGTGTATGTGTGAGAACTACTTTGCTGATGATTTCATACTTTTATGAGTATCTTTCCGCTGCTGTATATACATATAAGTAGACATAATGATTGATTTGTTTATGTAGACACAAGTGACTGCTTAGTATCGGCTTAGGGATGATAGTATCCCTTATTGTTGCTAATATTCGTCACACTGCCCTTCACCTAAGTCTGATAGTCCAAATCAGACAAATTTCCTGATCTAAACGCCGCCAGCCTTTCCAGATGAACCAGTTTCATTTTTGTTTGTAGTTTACCAATGGTTTGTATGCGGTAAACTACATCGTTGATCCATTTTACAACTTTGTAAGGGCCTTCCCAGTTACACTGCAATTTCGGGGAAAAACTTTTTTTCCGTTGTGGGTTGTATAACAGAACCAAATCTCCTTCCTGAAAACCTTCCGAATTAATTGATTTATCGTATCTGGCTTTCATCTTGTCACACATAATTTTTGTTCGTTGCCTTATCTGATCGTGTATTTCTCTCAGCTCTTCTTCAAAAACACCAGTGGATTTCTTGACATTTCTCTCCCAAACTTCAAATCAGCTGGCAGTCGAAGATCATTGCCAAAAATTACTTTTGCAGGGGTTTGGCCCGTTGTCTCATGCACTGCTGATCGGTAAGCCATCAAGAATAACGATATGCGGGTATCCCACTCTTAATGGAACTTGGCCACTACTTTCCTTAAGTGCTCCTCCAATGTTCTATTGAATCGTTCCACCATACCATCGGACTGAGTATGCAATGCAGTTGTCCATGTTTTTCGAATGCCCAATTTCTTACACATTTCTTGAAACAACGCTTATTCGAAATTCCTGCCTTGGTCAGAATGTAACTCCATTGGTACACCATACCTTGCAACCCATCGTTTGTAACCACTTTTGCTACTGTTTCCGCTTCTTGATTTGGGATTGGGTATACCTCTGGCCATTTGCTGAAATAATCCATAACTACCAGTACATATTTGTTTCCGCCGTTGCTAGTAGGAAATGGACCGGCGACATCCATAGCGATCCTTTCAAATGGCGCACCTGAGTTATATTGCTTCATCTGGCCATGACTTCGTGTTTTGGGCCCTTTTGCTCTGTTGCATACCTCGCAGTTCGCAATGCACTCAGTGACCGACTGACGGCAACCAACCCAATATAATCTCTGTTTAATCTTCTCGAGAGTCTTCGTGATTCCAAGATGACCTCCGTTTGGACCATTATGCAGCTCGCTGAGCACGTCAGAAATCCCCTTTCTGGGAACAACTATCAGTTTCTTCTTGCATTGACCATCCTCACTCTCCCATACTCGATGCAAGGAACCGGATATCAATTCTAAACTGTTCCACTGTGCCCAATATGACTTCGCAATGAGACTCTCTGCTGACATCTCCTCTCTATTTGGTCTTTCGTTTCATTCGAGCCCTTCAATAACATGTGACAGATCTGTATCTTCTTGCCGACACTTCCTAAGTTCTTCCTTGTCCCATTCGTCCGTACATGTTATAGTCATTAGCCGGACATATATAATGTCCTCTTTAGCATCGGCCTTTGAACAGTGCTTGCATACCAAACTACATGGTCTTCGTGACATTGCATCAGCATTTCCATGGGTACTATCTTTTCGATGCTCAATGGAAAAGTCATAGCTTTGTAGGCGCTCGATCCACATGCCAATTGTCCTTCTGGATTACGGAACTGCAAGAGCCATTTCAACGCTGCGTGATCTGTCCTGACGTGGAAACACTGACCGTAGAGGTACTTGTGAAAATGTTTAATAGTGTCTTAATAGTTCCTCTCTGGTTTTCCAATTTATGGCTGTAATATGCAACTACCTTCTCCTGTCCATCGGCCAGTTGTGATAAAACACCTCCTATATCTTATCCACTCGCATCTGTATATAGAATAAATTTTGCTCCTGGAATCGGATATGCCAACATTGGGGCAGTGCACAAACGCTCTTTCAATGTTTGGAAAGCCACTTCTTGCTCCTTCTTCCATTCAAAAGCTTTATTTTTTCTTGTAAACTCGTGGAGGCTATGGGCTACGCTGGCAAAATTTGGTGCAAATCGGCAGTAATATGTGCACAGCCCAACAAACGAAGAAGAAGAAAACTTCACAATTCATGTAGGTTCTGTGGTCTTGGCCAATCTTTTACAGCTTCTATCTTTTCACCCGCATTACAGATGCCTTCTGTCGTTACCTTGTGACCCAAATAATTTACTTCCTTTTTAAACAGCGAACCCTTTTTGGGACTTAGTTTCAGACCAGCGCCAGCTATTCTCTGGAAAACTTCCTCTAAGTTTTTAAGATGTTCATCAAATTTCTGACCCAATACGATGATGTCGTCCAGGTACACCAAGCATGTTTTCCAATGTAGTCCTTTCAATACCTGATCCATGAGACTCTCGAAAGTAGCTGGTGCATTACAAAGTCCAAAAGGCGTTACTGTAAATTGCCAAAAACCATCTCTTTGTCTTCCTCCTTCACCCCACTTGCCAGTAGCCACTTTTCAAGTCCAGTGTGGAAAACCATTTCGTACCAGAGGGCGAGTCCAGAGTGTCGTCAATTCTTGGCAATGGGTAGCTATCCTTTTTCGTGACGTCGCTCAACTTGCGGTAGTCCACGCAAAACCTCACTTTCCCATCCTTCTTCTTCACAAGTACCACCGGTGAGCTCCATGGACTAGCTGATGGTTCGATAACCCCATTGACCCCTTCCTGGACACAAACGGTATTCTACGTGCTAACGGACGATTAGTAAAGGCCGACATGACCTACAATGAGTGTAATCCCATCATTCTCCCCGAAAAGGATAGATTTACTTCCCTCTATATAAGGTTTCTACACGAGAGCTTCCTCCATGCGGACGTACGCCTCCTGCAATAAGCTATGAGGCAGGAATTCTATACCCCCCGACTCAGACCTCAGCTGAAAAAATGTATTTTCCAATGTAAAGTCTGCACCATCCATAAGCGACAAACGCAATCCCAAATAATGGCAGCTTTACCCACCGAACGATGCACTTTCGCGCCCCCCCTTCACTACTACTGGCATAGACTTCGCCGGTCCGTTTCAAATAAAAGCTTCGATGCTCCGATCTCCAACCCTCGTAAAAGGCTAAGTGGCCTTGCTTCACCACCAAGGCGATCCATTTGGAATTGTGTTCGGATCTCACCAGTAAGGCTTTTCTCGCTGCCTTCGTCCGGTTTGTAGGGCGGCGAGGGTACCCGAAACAAATGATGAGCGACAACGGTACAACATTCATTGGTGCTAAGCGAGCTACCGAAGTAGATTTCGTCACCTTCCTCAACGAAGTCTCGACAGATATTGTCCAAAAGTACGCGCCACAAGGCATCGAATGGAAATTTATACCCCCCGGCGCACCCCACATGGGCGGATTATAGGAATCTGCCGTCAAAAGCTTTAAAACCCATTTTAAAAAGGTCGTCGGAACACACAGCTTCACCTTTGAAGAATTCTCAACGTTACTAATTCGCATAGAGGCCGTACTCAATTCTCGTCCTATCTCCCCGCTTTCCCAGGACCCAGCGGATCTCACCGCCCTAACACCTGGCCGCTTTCTCCGAGGCGCACCCCTTCTCGCCATCCCCGAACCGAACTATGAACACCTCTCTTTGATCAACCGTTGGGATCGGTTGAAAGTTTTACATCACCAATTCAGCAAGCGCTGGAAGAATGACTATCTCATGGAGTTACGCAAGCGTTATCGATGGCAAACCGCTCAACCTCCCTCTAAAATCGGCGATCTAGTCGTCATCAAGGAAGACAACCTACCCCCTACCGAATGGCGAATAGGACGCGTGGAAGACACCCATCTAGGAAGAGACGGCAATATTCGAGTAGTCGGCATACGCACCCAGAATGGCGTACTCACCAGGCCCATCACTAAATTGTGTTTTCTACCGACCTCTGAGCCTGAATCAGACCTTCAAGGCTCGGTAGCATCCCCAGAACGTAGTACAGTCCAACCCCCTATGCTATCGCAAAATTCACACAAATAATCATCACCCCTACCAACACTGTCCTCCCAACATCATGAGTGACTAACACGTATTTTATCCTATCTTCCTCAGATGGATCGCCAACGCCCCCCGGTTCCCACACCGCGCCGCTCCTTGGCATCGCAAGTGACAAAGCCAACGATCCCACCAAGAAATGCCGATGCCGTCGCCGACTATCGACGATGCCGTTTGTGTATGCGGCACCACGCGCTATCGACGTGCCCACTGTTCACGGCCATGGAACCCCAACAACGGGCCTTGATTGCCAGGGCGCACAAATACTGTACCAATTGCCTGGCATTGTCCCATCACACGAGCGTGTGTACGTCCCGCGAGCGCAGCCACGCCTGTGGGCTTCACAACCACACACTACTCCACCGCGACACCGGGAGTCGCCAACCCTCGAAGCCGGGGCGCCATCATCGTCAGCCGCGCCGCCGCGAACCACCAAAACGCAGCACTCATCAACAACAACCGGCAGCAGGAGCGCCCGCACCCCATTCCCGGCATAACCAGCGCCCACCGACCGTGTCAAATCGCTCCATCCGGTGCACCGCCACCGGTTTGCGCACTGCCACGTACACAAGCAAAGTGGGCAAAATCCTAATTAAAGAAGCAGCTCGAGCTCTGACCGAGCTGCAACATACGTTAGGCGCTTAGTACGCCTAGACGGGCACGGATGTTTACGCGGCGTAGGCTGTCACCCGTCCCATCACCCCCTTCTACATACGTATATCTATGAATTAATTTATAACCCGTAGTTTGCATTATATTCCATTATATGGAATTGTATTATATTTATTTACCCACAAAATCAATGAATTGTGTCCGGCCTTAAATTTCCCATTGGGAATCTTCATGGACGTGTGGCAGCCTCCACCGCGTAAATCCCCCAAAACGAATTCGCCGCAATCCGAAGCAAGGCGATATGACATCACCGCCAGCTGTCAAAGCGGCCATCATATTTTTGTTTTGTTATTATAATTTTACAAAGTGGCAGTTGCTAATTTTTCACTTGTGCGAACCATCGTTTTTCCTGGAAAACCATCATTTTTTTTTACCAAGCAACACTGTGCGAGAATCATCCAATTTACATACGGAATTGTATTGTTATATCCGTCTTATACTCGCGTCAATTGTATATTATATACAACGTGAATCTTGCCATTAGCTTCGACAGTAGAACACTACGAGGAGCTTGACGTATCAGCCTCGCGTCTCCAGTGTCAATTTGATATTTCATAACATTGGTGCGGCCTGGTTTGGAACCATCCTGGTCAAATATGTTCGCGTAATTTAGGAGCAGTTGGTTTGCCTTACTCTGATAGGCTTCCTCTAGCCCATCCGTCGATGCCGTGTGTCATTTGAAAGATCAGTTTTACTAGATGAAACGTGTTCCTAGAGCTGTTCACAGTTAATAACTACTTCAGCCTCTTGACATCTTCCCAAAATAGCTCCCTTGGTCAGTTTGAGTGATGACTTGAATTCATTGAGTACTCTTACCGGAATACGTCCATCTTGTTTTGTCATAGCCAGGGTTTTTCCTACAAGTATGTTCGGTGCTGATGTGTTTGCTGCTTCGAAAACCCACAATTTGTTTATCTCACAATCTCCATCAATCTTTGCCCAGATGACTGCTTCTGATTTTGGTGGTATTTGTTGACTCTCTTCCACCAGCACTCGTTTACTGCTGTAGCCTCGCTCGTAGCCGAAATTAATTGGTACATCCATGTCCTTATATCGCATCGTCTTGCTTTGCATGTCGATCTTGATGCCCTGGTCGATTAAGAAGTCCACTCCAATTACGATTTCATCAACAATCTCTGCCACTATAAAATTGTGTACTACCTTGACGTTCCCAATTGCGAATTCACGTGCTATTCCTCCTAGAACCGTGGTGTTTTCTCCAGTGGCTTAACGATTGAGTGGACTTGGCGATTTGCTCATCTCCTTCTGCTCTGCGTTTACGACCACCCACATTTTTGGAACTGTTATTGTTGGTGTTGCAATAACGCGCAAAGTGCCCTGGCTTTCCACACTTAAATCATTTGACTGCATCATTATTCTTTTGCTGCGTGCCCTTCAATGCTTCCAAAATTGTGTCTACCCACTCTGGTCTTTCTACTTCCACACGATCAGCCTTGTATGCTGCTTTACTCAATAGGGATTCAGTTTCCTGAGTCAATAGAACTGAATTTTTACTCTTTCGGTGTATTCCACGGGTGCGTCCGCATTTGCCAAATGAGCCAACCTTTCAACATGCGAAGCAAACTCATGCAAATTCTCATTAGCTTTTTGGTAACGGTTTTGCAATTCTATTTGGTGTATTTGCTTCCTGTCTCCTATCTAGAGCGCCCATCAATGTTTCGTAATTGTTTCGTTCTCCCTCTGGAATGGTCTGTAAGATTTTCGCTGCTCGTCCTTTCAATACGACGAAGAGCGCAGCCTTATCTTCAGTATTCCAGTTGTTAACTGCTGACTTCTTCTCAAATTGAAGCTTAAATACCTGAAAAGGAACAGAGCCGTCAAAAGATGGAGTTTTTACCTTCGTATTGCTTTCTGAAACAGCTGGGCGATTTAATTGCAACTCCTGTATATGACCTCTCAAAGCATCCACCTCGGCTTCGATTTTTTCCTCATACTGCGATATTTTCTCGTCCATACGCGCTTCGAGTTTTGATAATATACACGCCTCCTGGAATTTATTCAACAATTCCTCCTCTGACACCAATTGTAACGAATTTAGGGAAATTCCGCTTATTCCAAATCTTCTGCTAACGTTCGAATCACTAAACTGTTGAATAAATAACTTACTTACTTACTTAGTTAATTGGCGCTTAACCGTCTAAACGGTTATGGCCGTCCAACAAGGCGCGTCAGTCGCTCCTTCGCTCCGCCAACCGGCGCCAATTGGTCACACCAAGGGAGTTTAAATTGTTTTCCACCTGGTCCTTCCAACGGAGTGGGGGCCGCCCTCTTGGCCGGAGAATCATCTTTCATTCGCATAACATGGCCTATCCAGCGCAGCCGCTGCGTTTTAATTCGCTGGACTATGTTGATGTCTGTGTATAGCTCGTACAGCTCATCATTAAATTTCTTCGGTACTCGCCATCGCCAACGCGTAGAGGTCCATAAATCTTTCGAAGAACTTTTCTCTCAAACACTCCCAAAGCCGCTTCATCTGCTGTTGTCATGGTCCATGCTTCTGCCCCATATAGCAGGACGGGTACGATAAGTGACTTGAAGAGTATGATTTTCGCTCGCGGAGAGAGGACTTTACTTTTCAATTGCCTACCTAGTCCAAAGTAGCATTTATTGGCAAGATTGATTCTTCGCTGGATTTCAGTGTTATGTTGTTGCTAGTGTTGATGCTGGTTCCCAAATAAACGAAGTCTTTTGCTATTTCGAAATTATAGCTGCAAACAGTAGCGTAGTTGCCAAGGCGCGTATGCGCTGACTCTTTTCTGGGTGACAGCAGGTACTTCGTTTTGTCCTCATTCACCATCAAACCCATCTTTACCGCTTCTTTTCCAGTTTGGAGTAAGCAGAACTAACAGCGCGGGTGTTTAGGCCGATGATATCAATGTCATCAGCATATGCGAGTAATTGCAGGCTTTTATAGTATATTGTTCCAGTGCGGTTAAGTTCTGCAGCTAGTATAATTTTCTTCAGCATCAAATTAAAGAAATCGCACGATAGGGGGTCACCCTGTCTGAAACCTCGTTTAGTTTCGAACGGCCCGGAGAGGTCCTTCCCGATTCTGACTGAGCTGATGGTGTTGCTCAACGTCATTTTGAACAGCCGTACAAGTTTTGCGGGGAAACCAAATTCAGACATAGCGGCATATAGGCAGCTCCTTTTCGTGCTGTCGAAGGCGGCTTTGAAGTCGACGAAGGGGTGATGTGTGTCGATTCTCTTTTCACGGGTTTTTTCAAGATTTGGCGCATTGTGAAAATCTGGCCGATGGTAGATTTACCAGGTCTGAAGCCGCACTGATAAGGTCCAATCAGTCGGTTCACGGCGGGCTTCAATTTTTCGCACAATACACTTGCGATATTAAGAAGGCTGATTCCACGATAGTTGGTGCATTTTGTAGTATCCCTATTCTTGTGGACTGAGCAAAGAACACTTAGATTCCAACCGTCGGGCATGCACTCGTCCGCCCATATTTTGCTAAGAAGCTGCTGCATGCGCCTTACCAACTCCTCGCCGCAGTACTTGAATAGCTCCGCAGGCAATCCATCAGCGCCCACGGCCTTGTTGTTTTTCAATCTGGTTATTGCTATTCTAACTTCGTCATAATTTGGCGGTGGGACATATATTCCATCATCATCAATTGCGGGATCGGGTTCTTCATCTCTGCGCGGTGAATTGCTGCCTCCATTTAGGAGAGCAGAGAAGTATTCCCTCCATAATCTAAGCACTCTCTGGACATAAGTTACAAGGTCGCCGTTTTCATTCCTACAGGAGTTTGCCCCGGTCTTAAAAAAATAAATAACTCCAATATTCAATAATGCAAAAATGGTCTTTATTAGACTATTTGAAAGTACTTCACAAAAACACTTCACAACCAATAGCGTGATTAAATCAAACTGATTGCTCATGCCTCAGCTGGTGCTGCTTTTATACTCTTCGGTTTCCTGGTTCGCATACTTCTAAGCGTTTCTCCTTCTAGAATTTATTTGTTCGCTGAAGATTGCATGTGTGTAGAAATATGCATGTGTATGTGTGAGGACTACTTTACTGATGATTGCATACTTTTGTGAGTATCTCTCCGCTGCTGTTTGTTCATATGTGTAGACATAATAATTCATTGTTTATGTAGATACAAGTAACTGCTTAGTATCGGCTTAGAGATGATAGTATCCCTTAGTGTTGCTAATATTCGTCACAATACGATTAAAGCGTAGGAGATAAGGCCCATTAACACCTTTCCTTGTGATGAAGAGATCCTTCCCAAGGCAGTCGGTTCTATGTACCGGAACGACTCGGGATTTTTCCCGACCAAGAACTGTCATTTCAGTGTGACCCCATTTAATTTGTTGCGTCCCTCCCACAAATTGTCATCCACCCAGCAGCTCCTTGCAGCAGGACTGCTCCTTATTCTCTTACTCCGGGAAGGCATCGAATCCAATCCGGGTCCGTCTCCTGACCCCGGTCCTGAGAAAAGGTTTTGCTGCATCTGTCGGGAAAGAATCGTTTTAGGACGGTCATACTCTGTTCAGTGTGTCTCGTTCAAGGGATGGTTGCATCGGACAGGTTGTCCTGGGCTTGATCCCAAAACTCGACGTCCACGTAACTTTTACAAATCTTTTGTGGCTCCTTGCTGTTCACGCCCAAGGGCGTCCCGTAGTCTACGCCTAAGCGCCCCCCCCACTACCTTTCAGCAGCCCCACTGCACAGCAAGCCACAACAAGTACCCGCTGCTGCTCGCGCCCCACGGCGCCAACAACTCAAACAGCTGCTACCACTCATAACTACTACCTTCGTAGTAGAGTCGGTAGCAATGCTGAGCATCAGCCCCTGCCCCCGTCTTCTCCCCCCTCTTTTCCGGCAGCAATCGTGCAGGTCTGGGAAACAGAATCTTAGTCCCTACCTCCTTTTGCACCGTTTGCCAGCACAGAATATATAGGTTTGCGACATCCGCCCGATGCAGCTCCTGCCTTGGGTGGTGCCACTTTCCTAGATGTTCTGGTCTCCGAGACGGCAACCCCCGACGGGTTTCATCGCGCCATATTGCCAGGTCGCAAACCCAAATCATCCGGGTACCCCAATGCTTGCCAAAGGACGCCCAGTCCCAGGGCCACAACAGCAATTGCGTCCTGGCCCTCCACAACTCAGGCGTAGTCACCCGTCACTTACCCCCAGAGTGGCGGCGTCTCCCCTTATGCACTTCAGAATTCTGCAGTTAAACTGTAATGGACTATCTGGGAAGATTACGGAGATAGTCGATTTTATGAAGCGTCACAACATCCGCATTGCTGCGATTCAAGAGACTGAACTCACAGCAAGATCTACATTGCAGACCTTCTCTGGATATAATGTCCACAGGAAAGACCGCGAGAGCGGAAATGAAGGCGGCCTCGCGTTTATCATACACCACTCTGTGCAATATTATATATCTGATCCTGGCATCGACCGCAGGGACAATGTCTTGGAACGTCAAGGCCTATCTGTCCGGTCAGGCGATGCAAACCTAGAAATCATCAACATTTACATCCCCCCTGCCACCTGTTGCCCCAGTGGATACCGCCTTAATATCAGAGCTTTACTCACTGGCAACAATCGCATTATCTTAGGCGATTTCAATGCGCATCACGATCTATGGCATTCAAACTTGCGGGCGGACAGTAGGGGTGAGATGTTGGCGGATCAAATAGAAGAAACGACGTTCTGCATAAACGGAGACCCCCCACACGTATGGTAGGAAGCTGTCACAGTTCGCCAGATATCTCAATCGAGAACGCAGAACTCGTAAACTGCGTCAACTGGCAGCCGATGCTAACATTGGCATCCGACCACTTGCCCATACTTATTTCGCTCGAGACTTCATCTTCACCGAAAAATGCACTTTCATAAACTTCAAAAAAGGAAAGTGGGAATAATATAAATCTTTTACAGACAACCGCTTTGCTGCTATCCCGACAGATGCCCTCCAAGGGGAGCGTGCGTTCCGTAAGGTCATTGAATCCGCCTCGGCACGTTTCACTCCCGCCGGGAGAATTCCCGAAATCCGGCCGCACTTCCCGGTGGAGGCCGCCAACTTAGCGAGAGAACGTGACCTTATAAGACATCTTGATCCAGGCGGCCCCCAAATAAGGGATATAAACCAACGCATCAGATTGCTTGTGGACGAACACAAGCGGGCGAAATGGGAGGAGCACCTAAGAGGTTGTAACCTCTCTACCGGTGTGGGTAAACTTTGGTCCACCGTAAAGTCCCTATCAAATCCGACTAAGCACAAAGACAAATTTTCCATCGCCTTTGGCGACAAAGTGCTCTCGGATGCGAAAAAATGCGCGAGCGCTTTCTGCCGACAATATGTAATGCATCCTACGGTCGACAAAGATAGACGGAGAGCCAATAGACGCGCACATAAACACAAATTCAGCGCGTCACCAATTACCATCACCGCTAAAGTGGTTGAGGACGCCATTGGTCACGCTAAACCATCCAAAGCAGTGGGCCCAGACGGCATAGCCATGCCGATGCTTAAAGGCCAAGGGAAAGAGGGTTTCAAATATTTAGCGCATGTCTTCAACCTGCCTCTTTCCACCTTTGTCATACCCGAGAAATGGAAAATGGCCAAGGTGGTCCCGCTGCTAAAGCCTAGGAAACCAGCTAACATAGGTGAGTAGTATCGTCCGATATCTC
Organism: Eurosta solidaginis; assembly: GCF_040869045.1. Taxonomy (NCBI): domain Eukaryota; kingdom Metazoa; phylum Arthropoda; class Insecta; order Diptera; family Tephritidae; genus Eurosta; species Eurosta solidaginis. The sequence continues at coordinate 141,047,325 of NC_090324.1, forward strand.
TCCTATCGCCAGTAGCAAAGACGCTTGAAGCTGTTTTGCTCCCTTATTTCCAAGCAAATTTGCAGCTAGCCTCTCATCAACATGGCTTCAGAAAACTCCATAGCCCTACCACCGCGCTAAATGCCATTAGGACCCAGATAAATTGCGGTTTAAATCAATACCCCCACCATAGAACAGTACTCGTAGCGCTACACCTATCAAAAGCTTTTGATACAGTCAACCATGGCTCGTTACTGCAAGACCTGGAAGGGTATACCCTTCCCCCATGTCTTAAAAGGACCGCAAATTATCTGGGTGGTCGGCAGGCATCGGCGCAATTTAGAAACGAAACATCAAAACCAAGGAGAATTAAACAAGGGGTGCCACAGGGTGGTGTCCTATCCCCACTTTTGTTTAATTTCTTCATATCTAAGCTACCTTTACCACCGGAAGGAGTCACAATCGTTTCCTACGCCGATGACTGCACAATTATGGCCATAGGCCCAGGCCCAAAGATCGATGCGCTATTCAATAAAATAAACGGCTACCTGCCTGATCTCTCCAGTTTTTTCGCCTCGCGAAACCTGGCATTATCACCGACTAAATCTTCCGCAACCTTATTTACAACATGGACGTCCCAAATGTCGACCATTTTGAACATCCACGTCGACGGCACTACGCTACCGACTGTCCTACACCCCAAAATCTTGGGTGTGACGTTTGATCAGGATCTAAATTTTGGTGAGCACGCAGCCGCAATTGTTCCGAGAATTCAGAGCCGTAACAAAATCCTCAAATCCCTCGCTGGCAGTACCTGGGGAAAAGATAAAGAAACGCTCATGACTACATACAAAGCAATTAGCCAGCCGATTACGTGCTACGCGTCACCCATATGGTCGCCAAGCCTAAAAATTACCAACTGGAAGAAACTACAGGCCTGCCAAAATACTGCTTTCAGAATCGCCACGGGCTGTCTTCTTATATCCCCAGAACACCATCTGCATAATGAGGCGAGAATACTCCCCATCAGGGAGAGAAATGAGATGCTTAGCAAACAGTTCCTGTTGAATATCCAGAAACCTGATCATCCCAACAGACATCTGATTGATGAACCAGCACCGCCTAGGGGCTTAAGGAGTCATGTCCGTAAGCATTTTGAGGAAATACGGCACCTAAGAACCCAGCCGTATGAAACGAAAAAACACAAGCAGGTCCTTGGTGAACTCCATAAACAGGCGTCGGACCTTTGTGCCGGGAATTGCCCGGTGAATCCAGTACTTAAAGAAAAGTATGCGAAACTTGCGGAAGAGGAACGCATACTCCCCAGGGAAACGCGTGTCACTCTTGCTCAACTTCGTTCTGGATACTGTAACAGGGGTTGATTCTGGATAGGTAAGAGTTTAAACCTATCCAGAATCAACCCCGACATACAAAATGTATGCCCCGCTTGCAATGTGTCCCCACATGACACCAACCATCTCTTTAATTGTAATGTGGAACCAACGCCTCTAACAACCCTTTCCTTATGGTCCACCCCTGTTGAAACGGCAGGTTTCCTTGGACTCCCGTTAGAGAATATTGATGACAATTTGTGATCGATCGCGGCTGTTAGGTGGGGCGAAGCATTGCTACAACAACAACAACATGAAGAGATCCTTGAAACAGTCTTAAAGAACCAACTGGTGGAATATCTATAAGAAAAAAGGCTTATTATACTACAGCAATCCAGTTTCCGTAGAAAGCATTGCTGTAAAAGTGCTCTTAAGCTGGTCATTGCACTCTGGAAATAAGATTTGAGCAGGAAAGACACATAACCGTTTTCCTGGACTTAAGGAGAGCTTTTTAGACAATTAATCAAGCACGACTATTAAAAAAATTGTTTAATATAGGTATATCATGAATGGAACTAAAATGTTTTGAAAGTTTTTGTCTTTATCAAAGAAAAGGAGAGTACCAATTGTTATTTTTTCATTTAAATCAAAAAACCCAAGGCGAGGTTAAGGACATAGTAAGAAAGTGCACCCTTACAAAAGGAGAATGAAGAATCTATGTATGTGAGCAATATGAAAATAAACGTGTGTTAGTCAACTCACAAATAAATAAAATAAAAGAAAAAAAGTAAGGCGCAGAAGAGATTTTAGGCCGAGGTTCTCTTCCAATTTGCGTCGTACTCCTTTTAATTTTTCCTACAAATTGGCCGGAGGGGACCTACATGTTTTATTCCGACTCCGAGCGGCATCTGCAAGGCAGACGAGTTTTCACTGAAAGCTCTTCATTGCAGAAATACACTCGGAGTGCTTGCCAAACACAGCCGAGGGGCGACCCCGTTTAGACAAAATTTCTTCTAATTGAAAGGCCTTGTTTCTAAAATTTTGATGTTGCTTTGCCAGCAGCGTGAACACAGGATCTTCGGTGTGGTAGGCGTAGCACGCTACCATCACACCACGGCGGCAACTACAGATCCTATATAATTTAAAGAAGGTAGATAATGAATGTGGTGGCTCGGCCAAAAAATTACAGCTATAAATTAGTAATTGCCTATCTGTGCTCAAAAGTCATAAAATTGACATTTCAAATTGGGACGTAATTGATAAATATCTATGCCCGGCGAAATTGCCGGAAAGTACATTGCCCCTATGGGAACAAAGCATATACCACAAAATGGGCATATCTAAGTGCGAAGATATGGACAAGTTCTTATCAAATCGGTTTCAGACACTAGAAACAATTTCTGGTTTCACTGGCAATAAATCCCAAAAGGGACAAAAGCCACAAAATACTCGGCATACAACCGAAACCCCTACTAAAAGACTTGGTACCTCCCAAGCAAAGTTATCAAAGCCTGCATCAAAGGTTTTTTGTAAAATGTGAAAATCATCTGCACACAGATTACGAAATTGTCCGCGATTCTGTAATTTGACCCCAGGGGAAAGAATCAATTTCATCAAAACCACTGGGGGATGCCTGAACTGTTTATCCCCAGGACACACAGTGAAGAGGTGCACCAGTTCCTACAACTGTGTCAAATGCCACTCTCGTCACCATGCGCTCCTGCATGCGGATACATTTCAGCAAACTGCAGCGCACAATCAATTTAAAGATGCCGATAATATCCCAACAACTTCGGCACAGGCGCCACAAATACTGGAATCGGGCAACAAAATCCTTCTGCGGACCAGAAAGTAAAATTCTGTCATGCCAATTCCAGCACAGGCGTGCTATTAGGAACTTCCCACGTACACATTCACCATAATGGTACCGACTTCGCCGCGCGGGCATTAATTGATTTAGGGTCTGAATGTTTCTTTGTGGCAGAAAGACTGAAACGCAGAAAGAATTGCCGGCGAGAAAAATTCATGCCCAAATTTCAGGCATCACCAATGCAGTATCTGCTCAATTTAAAGAAGCATCCAACATTTAACTACCTTCACAATGCATCAGCTAGACTACTCCGGTTCTTATTTTAGCCACACTTACTGAGAATCTGCCATCCTGCCATATCAACACCATGACTATGCAGATATTCCTATTAATTGGAACACGTGAATCTGCTTTGACAGTCGTACTTCAAGTGACTTTATTAATTAGTATATATATATATATAGACGTGTGGTTATTTATGAGTTATTTTGATATTGCCAGATTTAAAAATAAATTAACACCCCCCTTATCAAAATAGCTGCAATGTTTAGCGTTAAATATAATAGTTCTATTTTATATTGGTGTAACTCCTAACATTTTCATAAATTTGTAATGCTTCGTTGGCGTAAGGCCCTTTGTCAACAAATCAGCAGGCATTTCGTCAGTTGATACATATTTAAGTGAAACCATTTGGTTTTTAACAACATCTCTTATGTAGTGGTGACGAACATCTATATGTTTAGTTCTATTATGCGACTGATGATTTGTTGCAAGTTTTAATGCACTTTGGTTGTCACAATATATAGGCATCATATAAAATTGTTTAGTTATATCATAAATAAATTTCTTAAGTAAACAGCTTCTCTAGATGCGTATGAGAGAGCTACGTACTCTGCTTCAGTACTGCATAAAGATACTGTTTTCTGCTTTCTACTTTGCCAAGAAATAGCAGAACCAAACATCGTAAAGTAGTAGCCAGTATATGACTTTCTGTCTGTACTGTCGCTCGCCCAGTCAGCATCAACAAAACCTGTCAAAATTTCATTACATTCTTTAGTATATCTTAAGGACTAACCTTTTGTTTTTTGTAAGTATTTCAAAATTCTTTTCGCATAAACATAATGGATTTATTTGTAACAATTATTAAATTGGCTAAGATAGCTTACTGCGTATGCAATGTCTGGTCTTGTTAGAACGGCTAGATACATCAAAGAGCCGATAAGTTTTTGAAAAGGAACGTTATCGCAAGTAGTTTTAGATTGATCAAAAGTGAGTTTGCATTCAATAGTTGTATCGATTGGCTTACAACTTGACATATTAAATTTACATAATAATTGTTCGATATATTCTTGTTGATCTATAGTTATTTGGCTGCAATTTCTATTCAGCTGAATCCTCATACCTAAATAGCGTTTTACAATTCTTAGATCTTTTATTTTAAATTGCGAGTTTAACACATTTTTCAACATTTCTGTTTCCTTTGGGTTATTTGAAAAAATCAAAAAATCACCTACATAGATTGTAACTACAACTTTTACATCATTATCAATTTTTTAAATAGACATGGTTCATAAAAACTAATTTTAAACCCTAATTTTACTAAACATTCTTTTACTTTTTCGTACCAAATTAAAGAAGATTGTTTAAGGCCGTAAATGGGTCGTTTCAATTTTAAAGCTTTCCCAGTAATTTTCTTTTCATACCCCTCTGGAAACGACATTTAAATATCTTCCTTCATATGACCATTTAAAAAAGCGGTAGTTACATCTAAGTGTGTGATATTCATCGCATGTTTTACGCTAATAGCAAATAACATTCTCAACGTAGAGTGCTTTACCACAGGTGAGAAAGTTTCGGAGTAGTCTATTCCATACTTCTGACTAAAACTTTCCCCACAAGTCGGGCTCGAAAACGCACGTTACCATCTACATCAAGCTTTTTGTTAAGGACCCACTTAGATTTAACTACAGATGCCCCGTGTGGTATATCGGATATCTCCCAAGCATCGTTGTCTTTGAATGATTGTAGCTCTTCTTGTATAGCTAATGACCATTGCTCTGCTTCTGGAGCTTCTAACGCCTCTGTAAAATCAATCTGTTCTGAAACGATTTTGGAAACACACATATTAGTAAAACCAAAACGCTTTGGGACTTTCCTCGTTCTTCTGCCTTTAACAATTTCAGCAGTTTGTTGCACTTCTTGACCTTCTTCCCTTGAGGTGTTCTCATCTAAATAGGTTTAATCAGGGTTAGTTGAGGTTGAAATATGCAGAGATTCATTAAATGAATAATCCCCCACTGAATCTCTGCTTTTCTCTTTTCCTTCGATGGTTTTACTTTCTTCCTCTTCGATTTAAGAATCTGCACTGTAAATCCATATAGAACTATCGTCTGTGCTTTTTAACGCATCTTCCATAATTATAACATCTCTTCTCACAGTAACAATATTTTTTTCGGATCGTAGACACGATAACCTTTAACGTTTTCGAAAAACCCAACAACAATATTTTTTTCAGATTTTTTGTCCCACTTCAATCTCTTTTCTTTTGGAACGTGTACCATAACTAGACTTCCGAATAAACGAATATGACCAAGGTTCGGTTTTTTAGAGAAGCAAACTTCATGTGGATTTTTGTCTCCTAACGTTGAACAAATGGATCTGTTCTTTATGTAAACAGCTGTATTAGCAGCTTCTGCCCAAAACTTTTTTGGCAAATTAGCATCAAATAATAAGCACTTTGGCTTTTCAATTACTGTTCTGTTAGCCCTTTCGCAAACACCATTTTGTTCGGGAGTATATGGACAAGTGGTTTGATGTAGTATACCGTCCTGCAATAACAACTTATCAAAACTTTTATTGCAAAACTCGCCACCATTGTCAGTGCGCAAAATGTAAATTTTCTTATTTTTTTGGTTTTCTACCATTGCTATAAATGCTTTAAACCTCTTGTCTTGGCCGGGTCACAGCTCAGGGATGATGCCGGTCAAGATATAGTGCAGAAAAGAAGAAAAGTTTGGTATTAGAATTTTAATTAATATGGTATCTTTATTTAGCATAAAGATTGTGCACAAAATTAATATATTTACAATTTTAGATTACCTTTTAGTTGAAGCTGGAAACTGCGGCGGGATACGTCCTTTCACGTTGATATAAGAAAACAAGTGAAGTAAAAAATATATAACAGGTCAATACCGCTTGCCAGTCAAATAACATAAACAGTTTGACTGGCACTGTTAACCAAAGTAAGAAAATATGCGAGGGCGATCTTTCATGTTTGGAGTTTGGGCTGTTGGCCTAAACATGCCGGCCCCTTGCGACACGCAAGATCTATTTGGACATATTCCGCCGCTGGTTCGCAGGATTTGTTTAAATTAAGCTTAAAACTATTTTCGGCTCAGGTTCCGTTTGAATTACCTAAAGTCGAAAATTGAAGAAAAATAATTGCTAAATGTACATGGTTCAATCTCAGTGGCACATTGATTTTTATTTCATGTATGTATGTATAAAATATGTCATTGCTTATGTATATGCATAAGCAGTATTTAAAATTAATTTTTTTTTGTAAAAAAAATATGTTGTATAAGAAAGGTATTTACAATTCATCAAGGCACTCGTTGGATGGAGGTGGAATGCATGTGATTCCACTCTCCTTGCGGCGCGACTATGATGCGCTTGCTGCTTGCGTCGATTCTTCTTGCCTTTTCCATTGTAGCTATTTTTGCGCGCTTGGAAAGTTTGCATTTCCAATCGGCTTGGGATCACCTTATGTCGAAGTAGAGGACGAAAACGGCGCAGTTGGAAAGTTTTCATTTCCAATCCGCTCGTAGAAGGTGGGTAGAATGCAGACGATTCCACTCCACCTGAGGCCTCCGGACAGAAAGCAGACGTTTTCGCTGCAGAGGACACTGCTTCGACCTCCGATACGTTAATGGAGAGGGTGTCGCTTTCCTCATCGGTGGTTCTGGTTATATCGGCGTAGCGAGCGTATTTCGGTTGGCGAGCAATTCTGGTAAGGTAAATGTAGATTTCACCTTATAAGGGGTTGTTGGTGGAAGCAGGGTACAGTATGCGATATATAAATACGCGATGGATGTATTGTAATGTAGTATAACTGATATTCATTTGTATTGCGAATGATACCCTCGGACCCCCAAGACAGAAACAACGGCAAACCAAACATTAACAGAAAATATTTTCCAAAACAATGTCTCATTTATATATTTCCAAGCATTTATAGCATTTATTTTTGATTACTAACTAATTTCTCAAAAATGTAAATGTCTACGTCATGCATTTCCATATGTGAAGCATGTAGCCTTACGGATGACTGATGTGTCAACACCCTTATGCTGTAGTTAGTGTATCTATTGTTTGCAATATCGATACATTGCTTGTTTTCACTAACCGTAAGTAATTAATGAAAAACGAAATGAAAGAAACGTGTTTGTTAGTGATTTTTGTTTTGCGATTCTAATTTTAATTAGTGCGTGTGCGGGCAAGTGAAGCAAATCGCGGGCATTTTACGTTTCCGTTGGTAATTTGTTATTAGTGAAGTGTTTTAGTATAAAAATAAAATATACATATGTATATATATATATTTTGAATTAATAAAGAAAGGAAAAAAAATGTGGTAATGAAGACCTATGAAAGGTCTTGCAAAAATCATCCACCAAAGCAGAGTAACTAGCATTGTGAAAAGTGTGTGATTGTGTTTTTTTGTTTTTTGCAACGATCCGCAATAAAATCATGCGATCGTGGTGTGACAACATAGTAGGATGTGCAGTGATTTTTTTTTATTGTGAAAGAAAAAATTTTTAAGTGTTTTATTTTTGTGTTGGTTTTTGCTTCGAAAAGCAAAAACTTAATTGCAATATATTGCATTAGGGTGACCCGAGCAATCCGAAATTTCTCCTCTGTTTTTGTTTTTGTTAGAAAATGTTTTTTCTTTGTTTTTTTTTTTGTTTTGTATTTCAAAAAAACTTTTTACTTCGAAAAGTACAAAGGAATTAAACAAAATTGCTGCCAATTCCATTGCATACACCCGTTTTTATCAAAATAGAGATAAAAAAAAAATAAAATAAGTAAAAACTGAAATGAAAAATTTTCAATTAAGGACACCCTAATATAATGCACGGCTGTTATGTGCCGTGTATGCAATGGAATTGGCAGCGATTTTGTTTAATTTAAGTAACGTTGCCTTTGCCATTGTACTATCCTTTTTTTCGTTTCTTCGTAACAAAAATAAAAAATTATGCTTATGTGAGCACCCTTATATATAATGCATTAGGCAAAAATAACAAAGAAAATATTTATTTGAGGGAAATTTCATTATTGAATGTGTGGTTAGCGAAACCACGAATTTTATTATTGCTAAAGCAGACCCGAAAAATTGTTCCTTCATGATTCCATGCAGTCCAATGCACATAGTCATTATGTACATGTCTGTGCACATGTTTTCGGTGGCGACTACCCAGTGATAACCTCACTTGGTATTGAGTGTGTAAAAACGCATTAAAAAAATGGAAAATTTAATTATAAAATGTGTTCATCAATTGTAACAAAATATTGTTGCTTTTGTAAATGAAAATCACACCACCCATGTGCGCAAGCATGTACATGTACATATGTAACATTAGGCTGGATCAAAAAAATAAATTTTTGTTTCCACTATGAGTTTGTTGAAGTTGCCTCGTTTTGGTTAGGAGCAGTTTTTAACGTTGTGTGGAGGTTTTGTGACTCCAATTGTGGCATTACTGCTGAAGATTAGGGTCTGTCGTGTTTTCGGTTTCCGCGGTATATGGTGGTAGTAATATTAGTTTGACAGGTGGTCTTGTTACTTGTCCCCTTTCAGTCCTTATATCCACAACGCGAACGCAATTGTCTGAACCAGGGTGTAACTTGGTCACACGCCCCAATCTCCATTCGTTGGGAGGAAGATTGTTTTCCCGTATAACCACCATATCTCCGACTTGCAGATTTGATTTAGGATGCTTCCATTTTATCTTTTTCTGAAGTTCCCAAAGATATTCCGATTTCCATCTTCTGCAGAAGTTTTGATGTAACGCCTTGAGTTTCTGCCAACGATTGACTACTGAGGCAGTATTTTCATCAACGCTGATTTCCGCTGGTGCTAATAGGCGTCCTCCAATAAGAAAGTGTCCTGGTGTTAGAGGCTCAATGTCAGATGGTTCATTTGAAGCGGGGCTAAGAGGACGATAATTGAGACATGACTCAATTCTACATAACAGTGTGTTAAATTCCTCAAAAGTGAATTTGTTGTTTAAGGCCACTTTTTTGAAGTGGCTTTTAAAGCTTTTCAATCCCGCTTCCAATAGTCCCCCCATGTGTGGAGCTCCTGCTGGTATAAAATGCCAATTTAATGCCTGATGGGAATATTTCGACAGGGTTTGGTTTCTTGCATCGTCAAGAAATTTCTTAAATTCCGTTTTAATGCATGTGATGCAACGACAAAGTTCGTTCCATTGTCCGAATAAATATTTCTTGAACATCCTCCTCTAGCCACGAATTTTGAAAGAGCGGCTAGGAATGGGGAAGGGCTCAAATCAATAGTGGCTTCTAAATGTATGGCCTTAGTAGAAAAGCCAACGAATAGACAAACATAACCCTTTGAGGTACGACATCCGCGCCCACTCTCACTCTTAATGTCGAAAGGCCCTGCGAAATCTACCCCTGTATTGGTAAATGCACGCGAAAATGTGGTGCGTTCTTGAAGTAGAATTCCCATGAGCTGACTTTGAGATCGTTTCTTGAAGATCGTGCAGACCTTACAATTATGAATTACGGATCGTATCATGGTTGTAACTGTTGGTATCCACTTTTGCGTTCTAATGATGCGCAGCATTAATTGGTTTTCAACATTGAGAGAAATTTCATGGACAAATTGAACATAAAGACGAGTAAACGCTTCCCAAGGCAGTCGGTTCTATGTACCGGAGCGACTCGGGACTTTTCCCGACCAAGGACTGTCATTTCAGTGTAACCTCATTTAATTTGTTGCGTCCCTCCCACAAATTGTCATCCTCCCAGCAGCTCCTTGCAGCGGGATTGCTCCATATTCTCTTGCTCCGGGAAGTATCGAATCCAATCCGGGTCTGTCTCCTGACCCCGGTCCTGAGAAATGGTTTTGCTGCATCTGCCAGAAAAGAATCTTTTTAGGACGGTCATACTCTGTTCAGTGTTTCTCGTGTAAGGAATGGTTGCATCGGACAGGTTGTTCTGGGCTCGATCCCAAAACCCGACGTCCACGTAACTTTTATAAACCTTTTGTGGCTCCTAGCTGTTCACGCCCAACGTCCCGTAGTCTACGCCTAAGCGTCCCCCCACAACCTGCCAGCAGCCCCGCTGCTCAGCAAGCCACAACAAGTACCCGCTGCTGCTCGCGCCAACAACTCAAACAGCTGCTACCACTCATAACTACTATCTTCGTAGTAGAGTCGGTAGCAATGCTGAGCATCAGCCCTGCCCCGTCTTCCCCCCCCCCCCCCCCAATCCCCTCTTTTCCGGAAGCAATCGTGTAGGTCTGGGAAACATACTCTTAGTCCCTACCTCCGTTTGCACCGTTTGCCAGCACAGAATATATATGTTTGCGACATCCGTCCAATGCAGCTCCTGCCTTGGGTGGTGCCACTTTCCTAGATGTTCTGGTCTCCACAGCGGCACCTCCCGACGGGTTTCATCGCTCCATGTTGCCAGGTCGCAAACCCAAATCATCCGGGTACCCCAATGCTTGCCCAAGACGCCCAGTCCCACGGCCACAACATCAATTGCGTCCTAGCCTTCCTCAACCCGTCACTTACCCCCAAAGTGGCGACGTCTCCCCTCATGCACTTCAGAATTCTGCAGTTAAACTGTAATGAACTAACTGGGAAGATTACGGAGATAGTCGATTTCATGAAGCGGCACAACATCCGCATTGCTGCGCTTCATGAGACTAAACTCACAGCAATATCTGCATTGCAGACCTGCTCTGGGTATAATGTCCACAGAAAAGATCGCGAGAGCGGAAATGGGGGCGGACTCCTATTTATCATACACCACTCTGTGCAATATTATATATTTGATCCTGGCATCGACCGCAGGAACAATGTCTTGGAACGTCAAGGCCTATCTGTCCGGTCAGGCGATGCAAACCTAGAAATCATCAACATCTACATCCCTCCTGCCACCTGTTGCCCCAGTGGATACCACCCTAATATCAGCGCCTTTCTCACTGGCAACAATCACATTATTTTAGGCGATTTCAATGCCCATCACGATCTATGGCATTCAAATTTGCGGGCGGACAGTAGGGGTGAGATGTTGGCGGATCAAATAGAAGAAACGACGTTGTGCAAAATAAACGGAGACGCCCCCACACGTATGGTAGGAAGCTGTCACAGTTCGCCAGATATCTCAATCGTGAGCGCAGAACTCGTAAACTGCGTCAACTGGCAGCCGATGGTAACATTGGCATCCGACCACCTGCCAATACTTATTTCGCTCGAGCGTACTCCCGACTTCATCCTCACAGAAAAACGCACTTTCATAAAGTTCAAAAAGGAAAGTGGGACGAATATAAATCTTATACAGACAACCTCTTTGCTGCCCTCGCTATCCCGACTGATGCCCGCCAAGGGGAGCGTGCCTTCCGCAAGGTCATTGAATCCGCCTCGGCACGTTTCATTCCCGCCGGGAGAATTCCCGAAATTCGGGCCCCAAATAAGGGATATAAACCAACGCATCAGATTGCTTGTGGATGAACACAAGCGGGCAAAATGGGAGGAGCACCTAAGAGATTGTAACCTCTCTACCGGTGTGGGTAAATTTTGGTTCACCGTAAAGTCCCTATCGAATCCGTCTAAGACCAAAGACAAAGTTTCCATCGCATTTGTTGATAAGTGCTGTCGGATGCGCGAGCGGTTTCTGCTGACAGTATATAATGCATTCTACGGTCGACAAAGGTAGACGGAGGGCCAACAGAGACGCACATAAACACAAATTCAGCGCTTCACCAAACACCATTACCGCTAAAGAGGTTGAGGACGCCATTGGTCATGCTATACCATCTAAAGAAGTGGGCCCAGACGGCATAGCCATGCCGATGCTTAACAGCCCAGGGAAAGAGGGTTTCAAATATTTAGCGCATGTCTTCAACCTGTCTCTTTCCACCTTTGTCATACCCGAAAAATGGAAAATGGCCAAGGTGGTCCCGTTACTAAAGACTGGGAAACCAGCTAACATAGGAGAGTCGTATCGTCCGATATCTCTCCTATCGCCAGTAGCAAAGACGCTTGAAGCCATTTTGCTCTCCTATTTCCAAGCAAATTTGCAACTAGCCTGTCATCAGCATGGCTTCAGAAAACTCCATAGCACTACCACCGCGCTAAATGCCATTAGCACCCAGATAAATTGCGGTTTAAATCAAAACCCCCACCATAGAACAGTACTCGTAGCGCTAGACCTATCAAAAGCTTTTGATACGGTCAACCATGGCTCATTACTGCAAGACCTGGAAGGTCTTAAAAGGTGAACCGCAAATTATCTGGGTGGTCGGCATGCATCGGTGCAATTTAGAAACGAAACATCAAAACCAAGAAGAATTAAATAAGGGGTGCCACAGGGTGGTTGCCGGTCTCCACTTTTGTTTAATTTCTACATATCTAAGCTACCTTCACCACCGGAAGGAGTCACAATAGTTTCCTACGCCGATGACTGCACAATAATGGCCATAGGCCCAGGCTCACAGATCGATGAGCTTTGCAATGGAATAAACGGCTACCTCCCTGATCTCTCGAGTTTTTTCGCCTCGCTAAACCTGGCATTATCACCGACTAAATCTTCCGCGACCTTATTTACAACATGGACGTCCGAAATGTCGACCATTTTGAACATCCACGTCGATGGCACTACGCTACCGACTGTACTGCACCCCAAAATCTTGGGTGTGACGTTTGATCAGGATCTACATTTTGGTGAGCACGCAGCTGCAATTGTTCCGAGAATTCAGAGCCGTAACAAAATCCTCAAATCCCTCACTGGCAGTACTTGGGGAAAAGATAAAGAAACGCTCATGACTACATACAAAGCAATTAGCCAGCCGATTACGTGCTACGCGTCACCCATATGGTCGCCAAGCCTAAAAATTACCCACTGGAAGAAGCTACAGGCGTGCCAAAATACTGCTCTCAGAATCGCCACGGGCTGTCTTCTTATGTCCCAGAACACCATCTGCATAATGAGGCGAGAATACTCCCCATCAGGGAGAGAAATGAGATGCTGACCAAACAGTTCCTGTTGAATACCCAGAAACCTGAGGATCCCAACAGACATCTGATTGATGAGCCAGCACCGCCTAGGGGCTTAAGGAGTCATGTCCGTAAGCATTTTGAGGAAATACGGAACCTGAGAACCCAGCCGTATGAAGCGAAAAAACACAAGCAGGTCCTTGGTGAACTCCACAAACAGGCGTCGGACCGTTATGCCGGGAATTGCCTGGTGAATCCAGTACTCAAAGAAAAGTATGCAAAACTCGCGGAAGAGGAACGCATACTCCCCAGGGAAACGCGTGTCACTCTTGCTCAACTTCGTTCTGGATACTGTAACAGGTTAAACTCTTACTTATCCAGAATCAACCTCGACATACAAAATGTATGCCCCGCCTGCAATGTGTCCCCACATGACACCAACCATCTCTTTAATTGTAATGTGGAACCAACGCCTTTAACACCCCTTTCCTTATGGTCCACCCCTGTTGAAACAGCAAGTTTCCTTGGACTCCCGTTAGAGGATATTGATGTACAATTTGTGATCGGTCGCGGCTGTTAGGTGGGGCGAAGCACTGCTACAACAAAAACAACAACGAGTAAACCTACAATTTTACGGAAGTATTATGGGGTGGCGTTCCGATTCTGTAGTATCTTTGTATGCACCAAATCGTCCACCCGTTTTCACTACTTCGTCTTCATCAAGATATGGGGTGAGCGAAAGTGTATCGCTTTTAGATCCAATTCGTATTTTGGATTGCAAGCTTGAAATTTCCGATCCGTAATATTGCTTCTGAGCAAGTTTTATTAAACGAGTCGTTGTAGCTTAAATTTCATCTGAGGAAATTAAATAAGACTAAGGTTGACGACAATCTTTCATTTTAGAATGCGCTCTATGAAAAAACCTGAGTATATATGATATAATCCTTAAAGCCCTAGGAAGATTTGAAAACCTGTCGAAAATATCATTAATATTGGTTGAAAAAGCGGTTGCATGTACCTGCACGCGTTTTTCTTCAATATTTGTGGTAAAGTCCAAATCTTGGGTTGGCCACTTTTCCTTCTCTTCTTGGAGTCAAGAAGGACCCCGCCACCACAGAGAATTGTTGACTAAATCCTCAGCTAGTATTCCTCTACTGGCTAAATCTGCTGGGTTTGTACCTGAGTCTACGTGATACCACGATGAACTTCCAACTTTGTCGACGATTTTTGTAATTCGATGCGCAACGAAAGTTGACCATGAGCACGGAGGTTTACGTATCCAAGCTAGCACGATTGTCGAATCTGTCCAAAGATGAATGTTTTGTTGACCTAAATCAAGGTTAGCGCAGATAGATTCGGTTATCTCTGCTAATAATACTGCTCCGCAAAGTTCTAGTCGAGGAAGTGAGATGGTTTTGTATGGAGCTACACTTGTTTTTGCCAAAAGCAGGTTCACAAGTATGCCGTCGTTGTTTTCCACTCTCAAATACACGGCTGCACCATACGCTTTCTCGGAGGCGTCGCAGAGTCCGTGGATTTCAACTTTTTCTGTTGGAGAAAAGGCTGCCCATCGCGGTATTCGTATTTTGTCGATCTCCTTGTACGTATTGGCAAAATTTGTCCACCTTTGCAATGTTGAAGACGAAACGGTTTCATACCAGCCAGTACCCTCTAACCAGATATTTTGCATAATCATTTTCGCCACGATAATTGTTGGAGCTAGCCACCCTAATGGATCAAAGAGTTTTGCGATAGTAGATAGTATCGCTCTTTTTGTATGCAATAATATCTTCTATAGATTTTGCTATGAAGTAAAACTGATCGGAATGAGCGTTCCACCTAATACCGAGCGCTTTTACACTACTTGAATCTTCGAATTCTAAGAAATCTTCGCTCAGAAAATGAGCTTTGGAAATACTCTGTAATATTTCACTGGAATTTGAAGTCCATTTTCGTAATGGAAAACCAGCTGAACTTAAAACCTCTGAAATTTCATCTCTTGCTCTGATCGCAGATGCAATAGTATGCCCTCCCGAAAGAACGTCGTCAACATACATATTTTTTTGTAGAATATTTGAGCCGATTGGATGAGGTTTTTCGGAATCATCAGCCAGTTTAAGAAATGTCCTTAATGCTAAATAAGGAGCACAATTAATACCAAATGTCACCGTTTTGAGCTCATACAGACTGATTTGATCATCTGGACTTGAGCGGAAAACTATTCTTTGGTATCTTTTTTTCGCTAAGCAAAACTTAGTAGTGAGCAGACTTGTTTTTATTCGCTGTGCTTGTATCATATTTTTAAATGATGAATAGCTGTCTTAAATGTACAAGTTTGTGTGGTGGTGATTGTAAGGTCTATACTAAGTTGTTTATTTTATTTATATTAATACTTTTACTTGTTTCTTATTTGTGATTTTTAAATTTTTTTAAAATAATTAAGTTACCTTTTTTAAATGAAAATTTTGGAAGTTATCAAAATAAGAAAATTATGTTAGAATATAAAATTTTGTTAAACAAATTAATATTTCAAATAATTCAATAAAATATTTATAGAATAAATAGTTTACTATAATTATTCTATAATGGCGATCCTGCCAGGAGTGTTGTGAAAGTTGAAATATTACGTTATACCTCCGGAAAATCAACAGTTTTTGAACGACAGTTTCCTAGAAGTGATAAATCCATTTATAGAATAAGCGAATATACTGTATAGCAGCTACTGCTGGATTCAAGATTCAAATTAACAACCTGTGCCCATTTCTGCCACAAGATCGCGTTCAAGATTTTACTAAAATGGATCCCAAAAAAAAAAATGTCTACAATACCATAAACTCGGTTCGTAGTACTGAAAAATATTACCAAATTCGATGAACTTTTAAAATTACGAGTCAATTAACGGTACAATGAACAGCAATAATATCAAAACAGAGCGGTACGCAGATCACAAGAAAACAAAAATTCCATATAAAAAACGCTCAAGAAAATTCCTTGTGGTAAAATTTCTTGAGGTAGTACGCAGTTTACAAGAAATTTAGTATGCTACTTTACTACTATTTTTCCATCAAATTTGTATACGGCAACACCAGTTTTGGTAAGAAATATGTAAAGTGCCATATATTTCTTGAAGAAAAAAGGTAAACAAACTGGTAAAAGAAATGGAAATAACAATAGCTGCATCACCAAAACGCAAAAAGCGCATAGTGAATTTCACGGCGGAGGAGTTTCGGATGATTTTCAGAGAATTTAAATAATAACACGAATAACACAATGTCTCTAAATTAAACACAAAATACAAACATTAGTACTACTCCAGACACACATTCAGACAATTCTACACAAGGAGATAATTTTAGATTCATTTCAAATAAATCCCTTAAATTACCTCAATTTTGGTCAGATTGTCCTGAAACATGGTTTTTACTTATTGAAGGACAATTTGAAATAATTAACATTATTGATGATGATATCAATTTCAAAATGTTCTTATTTCACTTCAACAAGAAACAATATCCAAAATTGTTGATGTTATCAATCCTCCTCCCTCTATTAATAAATATAATACAATTAAAAAATTCTTTGTGGGGAAAAAAGACTTGAAAATTTATTTTCAAATACTGAATTGGGAGATAGATCTCCATCTGAACTTTTTAGATATATGAAGTCACTAACAAGTTCATCATCTATTTTTAGTCAGGAATTACTTTTTAAATTATGGATCAGAAAATTACCACAAGATATTCAAATACATTTAACTTCAAGTAATATTCAAAATATTACTGATATAATTTCACTTGCAGATAAACTTTTTGATTTAATTAATAAACCACATTCTTCTAAAATTTCTTCAATAGCTAGTATTGAAAATAATGTTTTTACACAATGTGTAAAAAATTTAACTGATTTAACTACTACAATTTTTCAAAATTTAAATCAAATTATTACCGATATCAATGAATTAAAAATTCGATCTAGATCTAGAGAAAGAAATCAATCTAACTTCAGAAATTTTTCTAGATCTAGAAGTTTTAATAATGATAATAATATATGTTGGTATCATCGAAAATTTAAACATAATGCTTACAAATGTATTAAACCCTGTAATTTTAATGTAAATAAAAATAATCTAAATTCAAAATCAAATTCTTTAAACTAAACAAGTCCGTTATGACTGTGGGTAATAATGGAGTTAATAATCAATCGTCCCACCGTCTATTCATATTTGATAAATTCAATAAATTAAATTTTTTAATTGATAAAGGTGCTTTAGTTTCAGTTATTCCTTCTTCAAAATTTAAAACTTATAAACGTTTTTCTGACCTTAAACTTTCGGCAGCTAATGGATCTAACATAGAAACTTTTGGAACAAAGCTTTTAAAAATTGATTTAGGTCTTAGAAGAGATTTTGAATTCCCTTTCATTCTTGCAGATATTTCTACTCCCATTATTGGTGCAAATTTTTTAGAAAAATTTGGTATTTTGGTAGATATTAAAAATAAAGAAATTACAGATTTGAAAACAAAATTAAAAGTTTCTGGATCTTCTGGTTTTTGCGATATATTTTCCCTTATGATTCCTATTTCAGAAAATAAATTTATAAATATTTTAAATGAATTTCCTCTTATTACGTGTGAACCTAATTATACTGAAAAAGTACAACAAAAACAGTTCACCGAATAGAAATAAAAGGAGTATCTCCTTTTTCTAAACCTCGTCGTCTAGATCCTATGAAATTAAAAATAGCTAAAACTGAATTTGAATTTTTAGTCAAAACTGGTATATGTAGACCTTCTAACTCTCACATTGCTTCTCCACTCCATCTGGACCCTAAGAAAGATCCAAATGACTGGAGACCTTGTGGAGATTACAGGCGACTTAATTTTATAACAATACCAGATAGGTATCCCTTACCTCATATTCATGGCCTTAACATAGATTTAAAAAATAAAAAGATATTTTCAAAAATTGACCTCATTCGTGCATATCACCAAATATCAATGGCAGAAGAAGATATTCACAAAACAGCTATAACAACTCCATTCGAAATGTTTGAATTCGTACGAATGCCATTTGGATTACGAAACAGTGCTCAAATATTTCAACGTTTCATAAACGAAGTATTTTCAGGTTTAGATTTTGTTTTTGTCTATATTGACGACATATTAGTAGCTAGTAACAATGAGGAAGAACATATAGAACATTTAAAAAAAGTTTTTAAAAAACTTGAGAAATATAATTTAAATATTAAACCTACAAAATGTATTTTCGGAGTTAAAAAATTGGACTTTCTAAGTTATGAAATTTCTAGTGAAGGAATCAGGCCTTCTTTTGAACGAGTTGAAATAATTTCTAATTTGGAAAAACCTCTCTCAATTAATAAATTACAAAAATTTTTAGGTATGGTGAATTATTACCATAGATATATTAAAATGTTGGCAAAAGAACTTAAATTTTGCTATCAAAAATAAACTTAAAGAACTAAATTGGACAGAAAAAACTACTTCAGCTTTTGAAAATGTTAAGAAACTTTTTACACAAAAAACACTACTCACTCACTTTGATAAAAATGGTCAACTATCACTTGCTGTAGATGCATCAAATGTTGCAATTGGAGCAGTTCTACAACAAATAAGTAATAACTCTTTAGAACCACTTGCATATTTTTCAAGAAAATTAACTCAATTAATTACTCTACTTTTGATAAAGAACTTCTAGCAATATACAACTCTATTAAACACTTTAGACATTTTCTTGAAGGAAGAACATTTACTATATACACTGATCATAAACCTTTAACACATGTTTTAAATTCAAAAATAGACAGATCACCTCGTCAAACCCGTCATCTTGAATACATTGCAAAATTCACCAATGACATTCAATACATTTCAGGCAAAAATAATACAGTAGCTGATACTCTCTCACGGATTCCAAAAATTAATACAATTTTAACAAAAGATATTAATTTTCAAACATTATATGATGAACAACAAAAAGATGAAATTCTTAAAAAATTAATTTCAGATCTTAGTTCCAAAAATAATTTAAAAGAAATTAATATTCCTCTTCTAAATCTCAATATTTGGTGTGACATTACTCAAAAACCTTTAAGACCATATGTTCCTAATTCAATGAGAAAAATTATATTTGACAAAATTCATTGTTTATCTCACCCAAGTGTTCGAACAACTAGACGTCTCATTCAATCTAAATATTTTTGGCCAGAAATGCGTAAGGAAATTAATAATTGCGTAACTAGTTGTATTAGTTGTCAAAAATGTAAAATTTCTAAATATACGAAAAGTCCTATTCAAAAAATTGATATTCCTTCAGGACGATTTGAGCATATACATATGGATCTAGTTGGTCCACTACCTATATCCAAAGAAAATCGGTATATATTGACTATTATCGATAGATATACACGTTGGTCAGAAGCATATACATTAAAAGATATTTCAGCAAAAACAGTATCAACTACATTTGTTCAAAATTATGTTCCTCGTTTCGGTATTCCACTCAAAATTACAGTAGATCAAGGTTCACAATTTACATCTAAATTATTCACTGAATTAACTGTTTTATTAAGGGCTCATAAAATTCACACTTCTCCATATCACCCACAGTCAAATGGAATGATTGAAAGATTTCATAGAACTTTAAAAACGGCAATTATAGCTTCGGACGACTCCACACATTGGTCAGAGATTTTACCTTGGATACTTTTAGGCTTACGAACTTCTATTAAAGAAGATTTGAAATGCTCTTCCGCTGAACTTGTATATGGACAAACAATTAGACTTCCTGGTGAATTAGTTGTTCCTAATTATAATAATGAAATTGATAACACAAATGAAACTCTTACTAAACTTAGAAAACATTTCTCAATTGTACGATCAAAAATAACACATCATATCAAACAAAATGATTTTATTCCCAAAAATTTAGATACTTGTGAATACGTCTTTCTTAAAGTTATTCATAAGTCTAATTTACAACCACCTTACGAGGGACCATTTAAAGTTATTTCCAGACAAAATAAAACATTCAAAATTCAACATGGTAATACTATTAATACTATTGGCGGCCACCGTGGTGTGATGGTAGCGTGCTGCGCCTATCACACCGTATGCCCTGGGTTCAACTCCCGGGCAAAGCAACATCAAAATTTTAGAAATAAGATTTTTCAATTAGAAGAAAATTTTTCTAAGCGGGGTCGCCCCTCGGCAGTGTCTGGCAAGCGCTCCGATTGTATTTCTGCCATGAAAAGCTCTCAGTGAAAACTCATCTGCCTTGCAGATGCCGTTCGGAGTCGGCATAAAACATGTAGGTCCCGTCGGGCCAATTTGTAGGGAAAAATCAAGAGGAGCACGACGCAAATTGGAAGAGAAGCTCGGCCTTAGATCTCTTCGGAGGTTATCGCGCCTTACATTTATTTTTTTTTAATACTATTAAAACTGTTTCCATAGATTTACTTAAACCCGCACATACAATTATGACTAATACACGAAACAAAAATACACTACACTCCACAAAAAAAATTTCATTTAACATTAATTAATATTTAATTTTATTGATCGTTTCACTGGAGGGGGAGTAAATGTAGGGTCTATACTAAGTTGTTTATTTTATTTATATTAATACTTTTACTTCTTTCTTATTTGTGATTTTTAAATTTTTTTTAAAATAATTAAGTTACCTTTTTTAAATGAAAATTTTGGAAGTTATCAAAATAAGAAAATAATGTTAGAATATAAAATTCTGTTAAACAAATTAATATTTCAAATAATTCAATAAAATATTTATAGAATAAATAGTTTATTATAATTATTCTATAGTGATGACCACTTAATGTGTGGCCTATGTGAAATAAAAACGCACATACAATGCACAAATTTAGTGCTAATATTATTAATATATTAAAAAATAAGAGTAATCTGTTCTACAGATGTGACAATTGAGTTGTTGGTTTGCCCTCCGTTATGCGGACCAAAATTGCAGAGACTCAAAGAAGTCTCAAAGCTCTCAGTAGCTTTTTCAAGTCGTTAAATAATAATGCTAATAATAAACAGAGAAACAAAAATAACTCTGCTGCTAAAGACAATGTTATTGTAACGCGGTCAAAAACAAAGGGCGTCGAACCGAACGTGAAACAACCACAAAAAGCGATAGAAAAAATGCAGTGTCAGGTGCCATCTCACTCTCTTCAACAGCTGAGTGCTAGTGATTTTGATAATGCGAGCCGGAGTCTTGTTGGTGGTGAAGATGCTGCTGCAGCTGCTGCTGGCGTCGCTGATATTGGGAGTGTGAATACTGGTAGTTATTCTGCTGTAGCTGGCGCTGTTTCTGATATTGCAGAGTCTGTCGCTTCATTTCGTTCTGATTCTTATAATACCGGACATCCCAATGAGCAATTGAAAAATAGTTCCCAAAGTGATGGAATGAATTACCAAAAGGCGCGTCCAATAGTTGTTGGTAGTAACTCTAATGCTAGTTTAGAAGTTAGTGTACGATACAAATGGCTTCATCTGTCATCTTTTAAGCCATCTGTGAATGCTGAAACTATAGTTGACTATGTACCAAGAACTGCAAATATTTCGCCTTTATTAAGGCGCTGCCAAAAACTCACGAAAAAGGACGTAGATCAAAAGTCCTTACGGAGTGTTAATTTTAAGCTTGGGATCTCAGCATCTAATTACAATAAGTTGCTCGATTCGTCAGTTTGGCCATCGGATGTAAAAGTAAGGCCGTTTCGTTTTTTTCAAAGGACTGTGGTGCAAAGGACAACCCATAAGTCCTCGCTCCGTCACCAATAATGACTGCTACAATTCCTGTCTAATTGATGATGCCCGTTCTTTAAAGAACTCAATATCAATATATTTTCAAAACGTATCAGGCATGAGAACTAAGGCCTCTGCTGTATTTGCCGCTACTTCTAGTGAAGAATACGATTTGATAGTTCTTGTTGAGAAGTGGCTTACTGCGGACTTTTTTAGTAATGAGTTTTTTGATAAAAATTTGTATAATATATATCGCAAAATCGTGATAGTGTAAGTACAGGACTTTAACGAGTTATAGGAGTGCTAATTGCTGCAAGAAAAAGCCTACAAACCTCGGAGGTTCCTCTTAATATCGCTGATACTTCTATTGATCAGCTTATAATCAGTATAAAAGGCAAAACAGAATGTCTATTTGTCAGTGTTTCTGATATACCACCAAATAGTGCAGATAGTGTTTATGAAAATCACGTTAATAATATAACTCATGTTTCGAGCACTAACTTGAATTCTAAATTTTGTATTTTAGAGGATTTTAACTTAAATAAAATCGTATGGAATTATCTTCCAAGTGAGAAAACTCTCATACCTACTAATGTCAATCAAGCTAGTGAAATGTACTTAGTTGATAATTTGTATAGTTTACAATTAGTTCAAATCAATGATTTTGAAAATACGCTAGGTAAAATCCTCGATCTCATATTTGTTAGTAATGATCTTAATTATAATTTAATTCTTTCTCTCTGCCCGTTATCTAATACTGATTAACATCACGTACCATTGATATTGGAGATTAAGTTTTATGAATTTGGAAATATTAAACTCAATAATGAAGTTGGTTTCAATTATAGCCGATGTGCTTTTGCCTCGATAAATAATTTGATTTCAAATATTGACTGGCAGTCTCTTTTTAATAATCGCAAACTTTCAGACTGCTTTGACTTATTCAAAAGTAATATCTCGGAAATAATGAATATTAATATTCCTCGTTTCCCGGCAAGGGTTTACAAGTTGCCGTGGTATACCAAAAGCTTAAAGACTCTAAAAAATTGGTGTAATATATCATAAACTTTTTAAAAAATCAGGAAGTCCCGAACTCAAGCAACAATATCTGAATTACCCGAAGGAGTTTAATTGTCTTGATAAGTTTCTGTACAATCGATATATTCTCAGTTTCGAAAATAATATCAAATCGAATCCTAAATCGTTTTGGAATTTCATTCGCTCCAAACAATCGGTTTCAACAATACCGTTGTCTGTGTCTTACAAGGGAAAGAATTCATCATCGTCTAGTGATTCAGCCAATTTGTTTGCAGAATTTTTTAAAGCAAACTTTGCTATTGATGATCTGTGGAATGACGACGGGGATATGTTGAATGAGATAACGTCTTGTTTTGACTTTTCCTCATTAGTTCTAGATATTGATGATATTATCTTAATTATTCAGACGATCAAGAGCTCCAAGCAATGTGATTATCAAGAATTTTCATCTTTTTTCCTGAAGCAATGTGTAGCTTCCGTTGCAGAGCCCTTGTTGCATATATTTAATTTATCATTAAAGCCTGGTATCTTTTTGGATGAATGGAAAACTTCTTTTATTCAACCTATTCATAAAAGTGGTAGTAAAATTGACGTTACAAACTATCGGCCAATATCGAAGATCTCCGTGATTTCAAAACTTTTTGAGAAAACGGTGATGTTTAAATTATCGTCCGCAGTTAAGCGTTATATTTGCCCATGTCAGCATGGCTCAGTTCCGGGGCGTTCAACAGTAACTAATCTGGTCGTTTTTTCGAATTACTGCATCTCGTCTTTTACTCATGGTTGTCAAGTTGACTGCATATATACGGACATATCCAAAGCTTTTGACAGAGTTTCGCACAAATCTCTCTTGGCTAAATTACGAAAAATGGGTTTCCACTCAACATTTTTACAATGGATTTATTCATACTTATCCAATAGGATAACTTTTGTTGTTATTGACAACGTAAAGTCATCGCCTTACATAGCAACCTCAGGTGTGCCCCAAGGTAGTATCCTTGGCCCACTTTTCTTTATTTTATTTATCAATGATGTAAGTGCTTGTTTCAAGCAATGCAATTATCTCCTTTACGCTGATGATTTGAACATTTTTTTCAGAACCAAGAACGAGTCTGATACTCTCATACTACAATCTGAGTTAAATAATTTTAATGAGTGGTGCTGTAAAAATAAGCTTGCGCTGAATGCCAACAAATGTTATTACATAACTTATTCCAAATTATGTAATAAATTGATTTCGTCTTACTATGTCACTAATAAGCCGTTACTTAGGGTGAATAAAATTCGGGATTTAGGTGTTGTATTTGATTCGTCTTTTACATTCACCGAGCATTTAAATTTTTTATTCCTTACTGGCCTTTATTAAAAGAAATGGATCCGAGTTTAAGGACCCATATACTAAAAAACTATTATACAATGCCTCTGTACGGTCAAGGCTTGAGTATGGTTCCATAATATGGAGTCCTTATTAAGAGGTACATAATAAGAGAGTCGAACGTGTGCAAAAAATATTCATGAAGTACTTCGATCTGCCTCTTCCTCCATATATCTCTAGGCGTAAGCTAACTAATCTTCACACATTAGAAAATAGAAGATTAATTGCATCTATAATGTTTATTTATGATATTTCCAATGACAATATTGATTGCCCGATACTGTTAGAGTCTTTGAACTTTTATGTTCCATCACGGACTTTGCGCTAATATACTATGTTTGTAATTGACCAGTTTAGATCTAATTACGCACTTAATGGCCCGATCACTCGCGCTCTAATTGCTATTAACTCAATCAATAATAATTATTGTATTGATTTTTCGATATCTCGTCGAAGTTTTAAAAATATGTTATTTTCCATTTTAAATTAACTTTACTGTAAATAAACCTTATGTTTTATAATGTTTAATATAGTCTGTAAGATTCTTGTAAAACATAGACTGAATATAGAAATATGAAATATGATTATCATCTACTAGGATTTGCCTATACATCTTCTCAATATCGCTATTGAAGACGTATCTGAAAAGTCGCCAGCGAAGAATTAATGTTGGTAGATCAGCCTGAAGCACAGTACCAGGAAGAAGAACATCGTTCAGGCTAACACCATTCGAAGAGCGTGAGGAATCATTAAAAACAACTCTAACTTTGGTAGAGATGCTTTCTTCTTTTATTGCTGCGTGGTATGGTAAATAGTAATTATCGACTGCATTGGGCGATTGAATCGAATCTGATCTTGACATGTGCCCCATAGTCTCGTATTCTAGAATGACTCTATTGTATTCTTTCTCTAAATCGAGATTTTTTCTAAGTCGGGTTTCATTTTTATAGAATTAAGAGCACGCTATTCTTAATTATGGTCCTAGAATTATCTCTCCTGGAAATTCTGACCTGAACGGAAGCGACACAATGTATCTTCCGTCAGAATTCCGCTGCGTTTTGCGTTGATGCAATTCCTCACAAAATGTATCCTCTAATGTGGAGGCTTTAGCTTTCGGCGTGTCTTCGAGCTCCCAAAATGACCTTAGCTTCTTGTCTAAAGCCACATAATTGTAAAATGATACTCGATTATAATGGGTTGGACTGGCTGCATTAACACGACCAAAGACAGTTCCTTGAGCTAAAAGAGTGCTAAGAATATTTTTTTTGACTCCGTCTAATATGATTTGCGGAAAAATATCCCCGCCCAGAACAAGATCAACTGGCTCATTCACGAAGAAACGTTTATCCGCAAGGACGAGATCAGGGAATGATTGTTGTGTTAATGCACTAACATCGCATTTTGGCAAATTACCTGTCAAATATGGTAGAACTAGAACTAAAGCGAATGGCGCATACCTCTTTTACCTGCGCAGAAACTGAATTATTGATGCCCGAAACTTGAGCATGCATCTTTCGAGTTGGCAGGTTGTTTCTTCGTCTGAGTCTTTCAGTGATAAAAGAGCATTCAGATCCCGAATCTATGAGAGCTCTGGCCGAAAAATCTATATCATTTTAATGAATGGTGACGCGAGCTATGCCTAGTAAAACACCTTTACTGGTATTAGTAAAATTAGATTTTACTGTAGTTTTATCTTTCTGCTTTTTTGTTTTGCAGATTTATTTTGAGATTGAGCTTGCTTTGAAGTGCACGTTTGCTCATCCGATAAATCTGCATAATTATTTACTTGTGTAGGTTTTGCCTTACTTGTCTGTAAATGCAGAAGGGTATTATGTCTTAAATGGCAGTTGCTGCAATTGTGCGCACTTGTGCATTTTGACACTGAATGACCCGATGACAGACAGTTTAGGCAGAAGTGATTTCTTTTTATGAAAGCAAGTCTTTCATTCGTCTTAAAATTTTTGAACTTTGAACACGCATAAATTTTGTGATCATTGCTTTGGCACATTTCACAAGTGCCTTTAGCTACACTTGCTTGGAAAGCGCCAAGTTTCTTGGAGGATGTTCAGAGGCCTGCTTTGAGTTTTGTACCTTTTGAGGTTTTGTACTCTTTGTACCTCTTAAACCTGAGACTAATTCTAACGTTTGAAAACGATTTGTAAGAAATCGGTCCACACCCGCCCAATTGGAAGTTTCTGTCTTGTTTTCTACGGACTGTTCCCATAGCGAAATAGTCACACCAGGAAGCTTAGTTGAACATAAATATGTAATAATTGGATCCCAATTAGATATGCCAATATGGTGACTTACTAACGAGGATATGCAATTATTTATGTCCCTTTGCAATCTTTTGATTGAATTACCGCATTCAGTTTCGACTGATTAAAGGTTGAAAAGAATCTTTAATTGGGTGTTGACTAATATTCTCTTATTTTCATACCTGTCGCACAAATTTTTCCAAGCTATATCAAAACCATCATTCGTCAATTCGCATTTCATAACGATTTCTCTGCCTTCACCTTGGGTTTTTTGTATGAGATACTATAATTTTTGTACTGGCGACAAGCTTTTATTTAGAATATATATGGCCGTGAACATGTCACGAAAAGTTGGCCATGACAAATAATCACCTTTGAATATATCGGTATCACAAGGTGCTAAATGCAAATTGCGTGGCATGAAGGCAGCATCGTTCTCCTTTTCTGCCTTCTCAACTTTTTCTACCAGGTCATTTATTTTTGTCATACACCGCACAAAAACAGTATAGCATGATTTATTTTTGTTTCTAATTGCCATAACGTCTTTAGCGGTAATGTCCTCGGCCACTAGCAGAGCTTCGAAAGCAGCTTTGGCTTTATCCCACATGGACTTCAACTCCTTCTGCTGAATTTTCAGCGAATTTTTAGAGTGATCGCTTGTGGGTTTGCTTAAGAATTCGATGTCGAATTCAATTACCGTGTCTGCTAGGCGGTTATATGTTTCCATATTAAAAAAGGTTTAAAATCGAGACAATTGATTTTTCAAAAATTTAAAGTGCACAGAGACAGAATCTGTGGAATTAGCCAATTTGCTAATATAAAAATTAACCAACGCTTTCCACCAACAAAGTGAACCCAACAAATTAAATAATATTCTAATAAATTTACAGTAAAATTTCGTATGTAAAATATTTATTTTGAAAGAAAATAAACTCAAAATTGTAATAATTTTAATGTTGAATAAACAGTGGACTGTATGTAAGATATATGTACGTGTTAATGTTAAAGAAAGTGATCGCTCGCCAACCAAATATATTATGTGCTTGTGCGTATATATATGTATGTAGCACAGTATTTATTTAAATCAAACGCAAGTGAAAAACTGAGCAAGAGTTGGAGGAAAAATGTTCCGTCCACTAAAATCTGATTGATTTTTGTTAAACTAATTTTTCTCAAATTCAACTGTGATGAACCAAACCCAAAAGTGAGGTTAAGTACACAGTGCAGTGTTGTTGTTGTGGGCTGTTAATAACAGAGAAGTGCAAGTCATATAAATGTAAATCGAATTAATTAATTTTTGAAGAATTGCTTGCACTTTTCTATTAAAATATTCCCAAACACTGGTTTTACAAATATTTGTGTGCTATAATGCAACGCCGAAGACCCTTAAGCCGTGTCAAATATTATTTACCGTCGGCGGCAAGCAATATTTGATGGACAAATGGGCTATTTGTACAAATAAAATTTAATTTTGTTTTTGTTTCACAAGTCACTCGCGCACTTTTCACTTTTACTAATTTTATTTGAATGTATACCACTGAAATATATCAGGTACCTTTTTATATTTGTAGATATATTGCCAAAAATGATGAAATTCCTGTGAAGTGGATGTGACGTCACGAAATTGTTGTCCTCGCAATTGAAAATTCGCTGTTAGCTTTACCAAGTACTATCGTATTTTTCCGTGATGTCCCAAGTGACAATAATATTCAAAACTGTGTGTTGTTGGTTCGCAAAATGGTCTCCTTTAATAATATTTAAACACTTGTGCTGTTGATGCCAAAATGGTCGCTGTGATGAAAGAACGGTTTGAATGGACCAATATCTTGGCCGGACCACAGCTCAGGGATGGTGCCGGTCAAGTTATAGTGCAGAAAAGAAGAAAGGTTTGGTATTGGAATTTTAATTAATATGGTATCTTTATTTAGCATAAAAATTGTGCACAAAATTAATATATTTACAATTTTAGATTACCTTTTAGTTGAAGCTGGAAACTGCGACGGGATACGTCCTTTCACGTTGATATAAGAAAACAAGTGAAGTAAAAAATATATAACAGGTCAATACCGCTTGCCAGCCAAACAGTTCATTTATTTCAGCAATGTTCATTTGTATGGTTAACATAAACAGTTTGACTGGCACTGTTAACTAATATAAAAAAATATGTGAGGGCGACCTTTTATGTTTGGAGTTTTGGCTGTTGGCCTAAACACCTCTCAAAAGCTTCACACTTTTCTTTTAAAAAATATATAAATGTCATGCGACTATAGTCGTCTACAAATAACAAAATATACTTTGCACCTCCAATAGACCTCGATTCCATGGGACCACAAAGATCAGCATGTACAATTTGCAGAACGTCGTCGATTTTTTGCAATTTGGATGGGAACGGCAATCTTGTTTGTTTTACCTCACAACATGTCACACATGAACTTTTCTTGATGTCATTATTAAATGAGTAATCTGCACCATCAACAACTCCATTTTTCATTTTGTTCAAGTCAGAACTGTTAATATGTCCTAAATGTCTGTGCCATACCTGCGCGCTCACTAATGCTTTAGCTGCTAAAACGGAACATTGTTTTAACACTAATTTATAAACCCCATTAACCAAGTCTGCCCTAGCGACAAGAACATTTTTTTGGTTGCGAATGTAGCAGTGGTTGGCTTCGAAAGATACATGATTTCCACTTTCGATCAGGGCACATACAGACAATAAGTTCGTCGTTAAATTTGGCATGCACAGCACATTTTTTACTGTGATATCGTAATTATAACCAGTGAAAATATTTATATCTCCGGAACACACAACTGGTAATTTTGTTTCATTTGCGATTCAATTTATAACAAGTAATATTATTTTGTGCACTGCGTTGCGTTTTATTTGACATTCCGTATGTATGCTTGCTATTGTTTTTCACGTATTTTCTTTGTGGTTTGTTCGCAACAAATGCAGCATTACCTGACTCATTGTCGAATTTAGAAACTTCAATGTCCAGCAACTTAGACTTGATGACGTCAACAGTTATACTGTTTCCACAGTATTCGATTGCCATTATCATTGGGGAAAGTTTTTCTGGCAAACCATCTAAAAGTAAGAAACCTACCCATTCGTAGGTAATCTGAAAACCTGTACAATTCAACCTCTGTGTTGTTTCAAATACTTGGGTTATGTACGTTATCATTGAATTACAGTTTTCTAGGCGTAACCAGATTAAGTGCCGCAACAATGTTATTTTCCTCGAAAAACATGAGTTATCAAACATTGCTTTCAGCTTTGCCCATAACTCTTATTATTATTATCTCTGTTAGTTGCCTTAATATGCACATACAAACTTGGGTCTATGGTCAATACTAGCTTTGCCTTAGTTTTTACATCCTCCTCAACTTTTTTTCTTGTTCGGAATTAGATTTAATGTACTGAACCTTTCCTTCCAGTACCAATATGTGTTCAGCCGCAAAACACCATTCATCGTAGTTTTCTCTGCCTTTCAATTTCGGCACACTGTATTTGGTAGACATTGTTTGGTAAAACAAAGTTGAAGTTTAACTAATTTTTCTTTAAATAACCTATTAATTAGAATACGTGAATCTGCTTTGACAGTCGTACTTCAAGTGACTTTATTAATTAGTATATATATATATATATAGACGTGTGGTTATTCATAAGTTATTTTGATATTGCCAAATTTAAAAATAAATTAACAATTCCCAGACTTGGTTTTGGCAGACAATAGGTTCTACGTCAGCGAAGATATAGACCTCATACTTTGTGGAGATATATATCCCCAAATTATACCAAGCGGCTTAAAAAAGAAAGTACTTAATACATTGCTGGCTCAAGATACAGTGTTCGTTTGGATACTAACCGGTCGAATAGAAGCACCGAGTCCAATGAAGAGCATCGTGTCATTCTACAACGACGCTGCGGTGGACAACCAACTAAAAGTATTCTAGATGTTAGAAAATATGCCAAAGAGCAAAAGTATTAATGCAAATTACGCATATTGGATTAGGATTTAGGGAAAGAATATATGAGGGTTAAAGGCGGGTCGATTTAAAAATCGCTTATTGCTCTGTGAAAATCGTATTCTAGGGATCAAAATAAGGAACTTTGCCGAAGGAACCATACCTCTAAAACGAATTCTGATGTCCCCCCCCTTTGGGTCGAGCTTTTGGGTAGGGGCAATTTCAATTCTGCCTGCTGTGTCTTGTGGTGGCTTAAAAAAAACAACACAAGCAATTTTACGATCTGCAATTGTGTCACAGTGATACCTTAATTTTTTAAAACGGTTGAATAAAAAACCCACACAACTATGTTTACGACATGCAAATGCATCACAGTGATGTCTTGGTTTTAAAAGGGGGTTGTAAAAACGCTAATTTCTAATAATTTTTTTTAATTTCTTTTCTATTGCTAAGTTAAATTCATTATTTCATTTGCATATGTTCTTCTAAAGAGAAAAATAAACTGCAAAAAGAAAAAACATAGGCATTTCAAAGTGGGATTTTCCAAAATTTGCTCATACGACCCAAAGTGGGGGTCATCAGAATTCGTTTTAGAGGTATGGTTCCTTCGGCAAGGTTTCTTATTTTGATCCCTAGAATATGATTTTCACAGAGCAATGGGCGATTTTTTTGCCTCCCCACAAATGGACCCGGCCTAATGAGGGTAGAATATGAAACGCTCGAACATATGCAAAAAATCAGCAGTATAGTCACAGCAGATGACACCAACAATTACTGTCTGCCACACCACGCCGTTGTCAAGGCAGAAAGGGTAACTACAAAAGTCCGAGTCGTCTTCAATGCCTCAAGCCCGACGGCTAATAGCACAAGTCTAAACGACATTCTCCTACCTGGACTAGTACTACATACAGATCCCCGATTCTTATTCTACATTGGAGACTATCGATATTTCTTCAGCAGTGACATAGAAAAACTGCATAGGCAAATTTGGATGGACGCCAACCATACCAAATTTCAGAGAATTGTTTTCCATAAAAGACATTAATGAACCAATAGGCCTCTACGAGTTAAAGACAGTAGCGGTCGGAGTTAACTGCGCTCCATACCTTGCCACAAGAATGCTTTTACAGCTGGCTGACGACGTAAAAAATTCACATCCAACAGCATCTAGCATCCGGGGAGAATACATATAAGTAGATGACGTATTAGATGGAGGGCACGCCATCGCATCCACCTTTAAGGCAAGGGATGCAATTCGACAGGATCTTCAGTCAGCGAGCTTTCCACTTTGTAAATGGTTATCTAACTCGGAAACAGTTCTCGAAGACATCCCGAAAACTGATCGACTAAGCGAAGACTTTCTGGCGTTCGAAGACACGAGCACCGTGAATATAATACTGGACCGCTGACCCTGCCTTATCCGGCAGGTGGTCGTACGACCGAGATGAACGACTCATTACCTAATTGTAATAAGGACGATAATAAGAAGGGACTGAGTCGCAAGGCAAGGACGACAAATGCGTATTAAGCGATGCGCCGGACACGGGCAGCGAGAGTAGTGCTGACTCAATGAACTCCGTGTTGGGAAAACACACAAATGAAAACGGATTAGAAGAGTGGAGAAGGGCATGGAGCAGAAGAAGTAAAAGAGCTCTCGCAGTACCGTGCAGTACTAAGAATTGTCCAACGCCTGGGAACAGTGGTCGACCCAACAGAAGTGGAGATCGAGTGCTTGGAATGGGCCCATGAGGCGGCAGAACTAGGTCGAAGGCAGTTCGAAAGGTTTGCTGCGAGAAACCCTCGGTTCTGCAACCGGTAAGAGGAGGCAGAAGCGTCGCATGGCAGAATGAAGAGGCACCATTCGGCGGAAGGCGACAAGCCTGCCTTTCAAGAGGCAGAAATGACCCAGTTTCACGAGCTTGCGGTGGCTGGAGGAAGTGGTTCCAAACCTCCAAAGGCAAGGCACGAAAGCGCGGATTGAAGTGGTGGATAAAGCGCAAATTCCCACGGTACCAAAAGTTAAGGTATGGATACCATGCGTAATTTAGCGACTCAGGAAAAGAAGTACCGAGGATAAAAATACTAACACGCTAGAAGTGGGCGAAGTCGAAAAGAACCTCAAAAGCCTAAGAGAAAAAAGAAGATGGAGGTAGCCGATGTCACCACGAAGGTGTTAGAAGAGGTCCAACAGCCAAATGGTGCTGCGAGTCGCACAGAGGTACACCCGGCACAGTATCGAGAGGCTGAAGGGGGCATCGAATACTCTAAACTAAAAGGCAATAGGCTAGTACAGGACGAAGGGCAGAAAGGGCGGTTGGTAATAGGCGCGGATGCAAATGCCCACCACAATGCGTGGGGAGGAGCAGATACGAACGAGAGAGGCAAATCTCCATTTTGTTACATCCTGCAAACCAATTTGCAGATAGGCAACAGGGGAAATGTCCCTACATACATTGGTCCAACATCCAGCAATGTTTAGGATATTACATTGAGCTCCGAACGTGATATATCAAGGTATGATTTGATGGTTCTTGATAGGCCATCCTTCTCCGACCATGCGTATATCAGCTTCAGCATCCCCCTAAAGAGGGTAGAGAAGGGAGGAACCTTTAGAAACCCAAGATCAACGAACTGGACTAAATTCCAGAAACATGTAGAAACAAAAGTGGGACAACCTAAAGAGGTTGCCAATGTGGAGGAACTGGAGGAGTCTAATGAATTCCTAACAAGGACGCTTATGACCGCACATAACAAAGCTTGCCCTCTAAGAAGATTCAGAGGAAAGCGAATCCGCCATTGTGGAGCAACGAGCTGAGTCTTCTAAGTAGACAAGAAAAAAATATTTAAGCTAGCAAAGACCGCGGAAAGCGAAGCGTGTCGGGACGAGTTCAGGGATCTACGGAGGATCTAAAAGCGTGATATTTCCAAGGCGAAGAAAATCTCATGGAAAAGTTTCTGTACAGACATAGAGTGCTCCAGCGAAATAACACGGTTGAAAAAAGTCCTAGCAAGGGGAAAAATAGTCCGGAGACTAATAACGAAAGAGAACGGGGAATGATCAAGTAATAATGAGGAATCCCTTGCCGTTCATTTCGATGCACATTTCCCATCCGGGGATGGTTTAGAAGAGCCAGCAGACAGCACTCACACTTCGAACACGGAGCGGTTAGTGCCGGGCTTGGTGACCGATACCAAGATCGAATGGGCAGTGAAGACGTTCTCTAAGTTTAAATCACCGGGCCCAGATGGTATATTCCCGGCCATGCAACAAGTTTCATGTAGGGCGGTCGTGGAATGGCTTAAAATAATATTCGATGGGTGCATAAGACTGAATCATGTACCGCACTCTTGGAGAACTGCTCATGTAGCTTTCCCACCAAAGGCGGGGAAGATCGGTCACGTGTATCCCAAAGACTATAGACCCATTAGCTTAACATCATTTCTGCTCAAAACCTTTGAGAGGCTGATAGATGTGTACATAAAGTCCAACGTGGATGAAAAGCTGCTCTCCACAACAAAACATGCGTACACCAAAGGCAAGTCGGTATACACCGCATTGCATAGGGTGGTAATAAGCATAGAGAAAGCCCTGGAATATAAGGAATATGCTCTAGTATTCTTCTTAGACATTGCCGAGGCTTTCAATAATGTTTCTAAATGGGCGGTTATGGATGGTCTTAATTACATTAAAGTACATCCAGCCTTAACCAGTTGGATCGGCTGCATGTTAAATTGCAGGAAGATTACATCACAATGGGGATTGCACGAGGCCACGAAATCAGTGGACAGGGGCACGCCGCAGGGAGGGGTGCTACCACCTCTGCTGTGGACGCTGGTCATCAAACAAGTGCTCAGGCGATTCGATGAGGGACCCGTAAAACTTACGGCTTACGCAGATGACGTTGCAATTGTTATAAGTGGAAAGTGCCTTCCAACGATTAGCTCTTTGATGGATCGGGAGCTTCGGGATATTCATACCTGGGCATCTAATGTCGAGTTGAAAGTCAACGCGGAGAAGCCGGATATGGTCTTGTTTAAAAAGAGGTACAAGGTCCCAAATTGGAAAATGCCTAAGTTAGGAGGGCTGACTCTACAGAAGAGACCTTGCACAAAATATCTAGGAATCATCCTTGACAGTAAGCTGTCATGGAAGCTCAACGTGGAGGAGAGGGTGAAGAAGGCCTCTACGGCACTTTATGCATGTAAAAGAATGCTGGGTTTTACGTGGGTCTTATGGTCCTCTCTTTCTCATTGGGTTTTTACAGCGATTGTAAGTCCTATTGGCGGCCACCGTGGTGTGATGGTAGCGTGCTCCGCCTGCCACACCGTATGCCCTGGGTTCGCACCCCGGGCAAAGCAACATCAAAATTTTAGAAATAAAGTTTTTCAATTAGAAGAAAATTTTTTTAAGCGAGGTCGCCCCTCGGCAGTGTTTTGCAAGCGCTTCGAGTGT
Organism: Eurosta solidaginis; assembly: GCF_040869045.1. Lineage (NCBI taxonomy): Eukaryota > Metazoa > Arthropoda > Insecta > Diptera > Tephritidae > Eurosta > Eurosta solidaginis. The sequence goes on from NC_090324.1 coordinate 141,082,562, forward strand.
ATTTCTGTCATGAAAAGATCTCAGTGAAAACTCATCTGCCTTGCAGATGCCGTTCGGAGTCGGCGTAAAACATGTAGGTCCCGTCCGTCTAATTTGTAGGGAAAATCAAGAGGAGCACGACGCAAATTGGAAGATAAGCTCGGCCTTAAATCTCTTCGGAGGTTATCGCGCCTTACGTTTATTTATTTTTTTTTGTAAGCCCTATTCTATATTATGGAGTTCTTGTTTGGTGGAAAGCCATACAAAAAACAAGTAAGGAAGGCTAAGTTCGGGTGTAACCGAACATAACATACTCAGTTGAGAGCTATGGAGACAAAATAAGGAAAATCAATCTGGGGTAACCCTGGAATGTGGTTGTATAACATGTGTATCAAATGAAAGGTATTAAAGAGTATTTTAAGAGAGAATAGGCCATAGTTCTATGGATGAACGCCATTTAGGGATATCGCCATAAAGGTAGACCAGGGCTGACTCTAGAATTTGTTTGTACGATATGGGTATCAAATGAAAGGTGTTACTGAGCATTTTAAGAGGGAGTGGGCCTTAGGTCTATCGGTGGACGCCTTTTCGAGATGTCCCCATTAAGGTGGACCAGGGGTGATTCTATAATGTGTTTGTACGATATGGGTATCAAATGAAAGCTGTTAATGAGTATTTTGAAAAGGAGTGATCCTTAGTTCCATAGGTGGACGCCGTTTCGAGATATCGCCATAAAGGTGGACCAGGGGTGTCTCTAGAATGTGTTTGTACGATATGGGAATCAAATGAAAGGTGTTACTGAGCATTTTAAGAGGGAGTGGGCATTAGGTCTATAGGTGGACGCCTTTTCGAGATATCGCCATTAGGGTGGGCCAGGGGTGACTCTAGAATGTTTGTACGGTATGGGTATCAAACGAAAGGTGTTACTGAGCATTTTAAGAGGGAGTGGGCATGAGGTCTATAGGTGGACGCCTTTTCGAGATATCGTCATTAGGGTGGGCCAGGGGTGACTCTAGAATGTGTTTGTACGATATGTGCATCAAACGAAAGGTGTTACTGAGCATTTTAAGAGGGAGTGGGCATTAGGTCTATAGGTGGACGCCCTTTCGAGATATCGCCATTAGGGTGGGCCAGGGGTGACTCTAGAATGTTTGTACGATATGGGTATCAAACGAAAGGTGTTACTGAGCATTTTAAGAGGGAGTGGGCATTAGGTCTATAGGTGGACGCCTTTTCGAGATATCGCCATTAGGGTGGGCCAGGGGTGACTCTAGAATGTGTTTGTACGATATGGGTATCAAATGAAAGGTGGTAAGGAGTATTTTAAAAGGGAGTAATCCTTAGTTCTATAGGTGGACGCCTTTTCGAGATATCGCCATAAAGGTGGACCAAGGGTGACTCTAGAATGTTTGTACGATATGGGTATCAAACGAAAGGTGTTACTGAGCATTTTAAGAGGGAGTGGGCATTAGGTCTATAGGTGGACGCCTTTTCGAGATATCGCCATTAGGGTGGGCCGGGGTGACTCTAGAATGTGTTTGTACGATATGGGTATCAAATGAAAGGTGGTAATGAGTATTTTAAAAGGGAGTAATCCTTAGTTCTATAGGTGGACGCCTTTTCGAGATATCGCCATAAAGCTGGACCAAGGGTGACTCTAGAATGTTTGTACGGTATGGGTATCAAACGAAAGGTGTTACTGAGCATTTTAAGAGGGAGTGGGCATTAGGTCTATAGGTGGACGCCTTTTCGAGATATCGCCATTAGGGTGGGCCAGGGTGACTCTAGAGTGTGTTTGTACGATATGGGTATCAAATGAAAGGTGGTAATGAGTATTTTAAAAGGGAGTAATCCTTAGTTCTATAGGTGGACGCCTTTTCGAGATATCGCCATTAGGGTGGGCCAGGTGTGACTCTAGAATGTTTGTACGATATGGGTATCAAACGAAAGGTGTTACTGAGCATTTTAAGAGGGAGTGGGCATTAGGTCTATAGGTGGACGCCTTTTCGAGATATCGCCATTAGGGTGGGACAGGGGTGACTCTAGAATGTTTGTATGATATGGGTATCAAACGAAAGGTGTTACTGAGCATTTTAAGAGGGAGTGTACATTAGGTCTATAGGTGGACGCCTTTTCGAGATATCGCCATTAGGGTGGGCTAGGGGTGACTCTAGAATGTTTGTACGATATGGGTATCAAACGAAAGGTGTTACTGAGCATTTTAAGAGGGAGTGGACATTAGGTCTATAGGTGGACGCCTTTTCGAGATATCGCCATTAGGGTGGGCCAGGGTGACTCTAGAATGTGTTTGTACGATATGGGTATCAAATGAAAGGTGGTAATGAGTATTTTAAAAGGGAGTAATCCTTAGTTCTATAGGTGGACGCCTTTTCGAAATATCGCCATTAGGGTGGGCCAGGTGTGACTCTAGAATGTTTGTACGATATGGGTATCAAACGAAAGCTGTTACTGAGCATTTTAAGAGGGAGTGGGCATTAGGTCTATAGGTGGACGCCTTTTCGAGATATTGCCATTAGGGTGGGCCAGGGGTGACTCTAGAATGTTTGTACGATATGGGTATCAAACGAAAGGTGTTACTGAGCATTTTAAGAGGGAGTGGACACTAGGTCTATAGGTGGACGCCTTTTCGAGATATCGCCATTAGGGTGGGCCAGGGGTTACTCTAGAATGTTTGTACGATATGGGTATCAAACGAAAGGTGTTACTGAGCATTTTAAGAGAGAGGGGGCATTAGTTCTATAGGTGGACGCCTTTTCGAGATATCGCCATTAGGGTGGGACAGGGGTGACTCTGGTATGTTTTTGTACGATATGGATATCAAATTAAAGGTATTAATGAGGGTTTTAAAAGCGAGTGGCCCTTAGATGTATATGTGAAGGCGTTCTCGTGATATCCACCAAAATGTGGACCAGGTGATCCAGAAAATCATCTGTCGGGTACTGCTAATTTATTTATATATGCAATACCACTAACAGTATTCCTGCCAAGATTCCAAGGGCTGTTGATTTCTCTTTGTAGAACTTTTTCATTTTCTTCTACTTAATATGGTAGGTGTCACACCCATTTTACAAAGATTTTTCCAAAGTTATATTTTGCGTCAACAAACCAATCCAGTTACCATGTTTCATCCCTTTTTTCGTATTTGGTATAGAATTATGGCATTTTTTTCATTTTTCGTAATTTTCGATATCGATAAAGTGGGCGTGGTTATGGTCAGATTTCGCCCATTTTTTATACCAAGAAAAAGTGAGCTCAGGTAAGTACGTGGGCTAAGTTTAGTAAAGATATATCGGATTTTGCTCAAGTTATTGTGTTAATGGCCGAGCGGAAGGACAGACGGTGGACTGTGTATAAAAACTGGGCGTGGCTTCCATCGATTTCGCCCATTTTCACAGAGAACAGTTACTGTCATAGAATCTATGCTCCTACCAAATTTGAGAAGGATTGGTAAATTTTTGTTCGACTTATGGCAATAAAAGTATTCTAGACAAACTAAATGAAAATGGGCGGAGCCACGCCCATTTTGAAATTTTCTTTTATTTTTGTATTTTGTTGCATCATATCATTACTGGAGTTGAATTTTGACTTAATTTACTTATATACAGTAAAGATATTAAATTTTTTGTTAAAATTTGAATTTAAAAAATTTTTTTTTTAAAAAGTGAGCGTGTTCTTAATCCAATTTTGCTAATTTTTATTTAGCACATATAGAGTAATAGTAGTAACGTTCCTACCAAATTTCATCATGATATCTTCAACGACTGCCAAATTACAGCTTGCAAAACTTTTAAATTACCTTCTTGTAAAAGTGGGCGGGGCCACGCCCATTGTCCAAAATCTTACTAATTTTCTATTCTGCGTCATAACGTCAACCTATCTACCAAGTTTCGTCGCTTTATCTGTCTTTTGTAATGAGTTATCGCACTTTTTCGGTTTTTCGAAATTTTCGATATCGAAAAAGTGGGCGTGGTTATAGTCCGATATCGTTCATTTTAAATAGCGATCTGAGATGAGTGCTCAGGAACCTACATACCAAATTTCATCAAGATAACTCAAAATTTACTCAAGTTATCGTGTTAACGGACGGACGGACGGACGGACGGACGGACGGACATGGCTCAATCAAATTTTTTTTCGATCCTGATTATTTTGATATATGGAAGTCTATATCTATCTCGATTCCTTTATATATGTACAACCAACCGTTATCCAATCAAACTTAATATACTCTGTGAGCTCTGCTCAACTGAGTATAACAACATACCTCAAAAAATTAGAGGGGTATTCAGACTATCAATGCTTAGCATTACGGGAGCCCTCAAATCAACCCCAACGGCTGCATTGTATGCCATTCTGCACATTCCACCTGTAGACATGGTAGCAAAGAATATAGTGTTAACAACTGCAACCAGGCTCGGTGCCTCGGGGCAGCTTGAGCGCCGACCATACGGCCATAGTAGCGTCATCAATCACAAGACGAACAGACTACCTGATTCCCCGTCTGCGCTTCGAGGGCGATCTTAAGGCCACAATAGAGGTGGGCGGTTGGCGCAAGGGTGCTCAAATGGCAGACGAGGCGATACATGTGTACACAGATGGTTCCAAAGTAGTGGAAGGAGTAGGGTCTGCGGTATACTGTGCTGATCATGAAATAAACAGATCATACAACCTGCCGGATTACTGTAGCGTTTTCCAAGCCGAAATAGTAGCCGTAACCAAAGAAGTAGAAATCCTGGAAGAAAATAGCCCAAACTGCAATCGTGTTAACTTTTATATTGACAGTCAAGCAGCAATTAAGGCAATAATCTCGCATAGCACAGCACCTAAATGCATGTTGGAGTATAGGCAGTCCCTGGGGAGAATCGGGACAGGGAGAAACATACATCTATATTAGGTCCCAGGGCATATGGGAATAGATGGGAATGAAAAAGCGGATGAACTAGCTATTAAGGGCGCATCCCTTGAAGCTTGCTCCGTAGGTGTCCCAATTAGACTGGGCGAGATTAAGCGAAGACGAGAGGTGCACATGATTGACCAAGCAGGAAAGGCGTGGATTAAAGCGCGGGGCTGTAAAGTGTCGAAAATTATGTGTAGGTCTTACAATCTTAGACTAACCAAGTTGCTTCTATCATTAAAAATAGAGGATTGTAGACTCATGACTTGTATTCTGACTGGACACTGCCTTCTGGCTTCACATGCTTTTAAATTAGGCTTGGTCTGTGATAGCAGATGTAGGAATTGCGGGCTGGAGGAGGAAAGGATCGAGCACGTTCTGTGCTCGTGCCCTGCGCTTGCCAGACTAAGACTCCATCTATTAGGAGTGATACATCTGTCAGATCTAGAAGGAGCATGTGGCTTAAGTCCTAGGAAGCTTCTAGTATTTGCCAAGAGAACGGAGTTATTTTATAACATAGGTCCTGGTTTTTGATAGGGGTTTTCTGATTGGTCGTTAAAACAAACTTCTGGTAACACTACGGACTCATTCAGTATATGTGAGGTCCTCACGGACCGGCCAGTTCAGCCAACCCTAACCGTGAAGGGATTTGGCATAAGATGAAATGCTCACTCCGATCTCTTTTATATTAAAGCAGGACTACTGGAGGATTCCGAATATTTAAATAAGCGGCCAATATTGTCAGCGGGCAATATTGCCAAGCTTTTCGACCCATTATGGTGGATGGGCCTAATGGCCATAGTGGCAAAAATACTAATGCAGAGTATTTGGTTAGAAGGCACCGGGTGTGACGAGCCTGTCTCACAAACTATATTACAACGGTAAAAAAACTTCACACAACATTACGGCGAGATAGATAAAATCAAGATACCGCGGTGGATAAATTTTTCACCGGAAGACAACATAGAAATCCACGGTTTCTGTGACGCTTTCGAGAAAGCATATGCTGCAACGGTATACCTGAGCATAAAAAGGGATGATCAGTTTTTCATACACTTACTTCTAGCAAAAACCAGAGTATCCCCAGTGTAAACCTGCTCGCAGAAATCATGGAATCAATATTCCGAAGCATTCATTTGGGACCAGCCAAAGTTCACCTCGGGACAGACTTAACCGTCGGTGCTGGCATGCAGGCCCGAAGAGTGGGGAGGGGGAATGGCGTGATTCCCCCCGGGCCCGGGGTTTCTCAGGGAGCCCGTGATTTAGAGGTACTAAGACATTTTTTTTTTAATTCAGGAGAGTCTTTAGTTGTTCCATGTGGAAATTTTAAGCCGAATTTCAAAAGCAATGAATATTGATAATGATTTTTTGGCTGGGGCTTCGAACAGGGAGGAGTCAATAAAAACATGAAAAAAATGTATGTTTACATGAATCGGAAATCGTAAAGTTTTCGTGGTGACACTGATGGAGGTTCATTTCCAAAAAGTCTTCCAACAATACCAACCAACTCTGTAGCAAGTGCAGATTATTTAAACGACTTCGATATCGGAACCGTGTATAATGAGTTTTTGCGATCTGAAGAGTTCCACGTGATTGTCCTGACGAGCCATTTCCTACCTCGTTGTTAAACAGAATCTTGTCAAATCGAGAGAAAGTGGAGCATGACTGGTTAGTGTGCAGTGCCAGTACTTAAAATTGACTTTAAATCGACCTAAAATTTGTTGTCCTGGCGGATATTCGAAATTCCAGGTATGGAAGAAGTTATAGATAAACTGCCATCACACGAAAATACTCAAGATCACATTAAGGGCATCATTCTGTATTACGAACGATTCGTATCTTGACGATTTCGTCTAGCAATGGTATTCTCTATCATTTTCGTTCGGCCTTTACGTTTCTTACGCTATGCCAAAGTGAAGGCGAAAGCATTTGTCAAACAATATGTTGCCATATGTATTTTATTTAGAAACTTATTAAAATCACTTAAGTTTTTAAAGTTTTTCATGTTTTTTTACTCAATTAAATAAATCTGGAAACAAAATTGATTTGTTTACTTTGGGTTTGTTTACATTTCAAAATAAAAAAAAAAGAAAAATTATTATAAATTATTATTGGTTTTTGGGAAATTTTGCGCCAACGCCGTTTGAGAGCAAAATGTATGCAGCTGCCGTATACATCATAACCGAACGGTATCGTGAAGCTCAGCTACGGGTAGAACGCAGAAATTTGCGTGATAACTTAAATGTATTGGATCTACCGGAGTCTGAGTAAGTGTATATTTACAAGTTGGTATGAATACTAACAGCATCTTACCACAGATTTGTTGCAAATTTTCGGGTGAGCAAGGAAGTGTTTAGACATATATATGACCAAATGAAAATGCATATGCAAACCTCGTTCCGTAACACTCAATTGCCAGTGCAGCTGAAACTATCAACATTTCTAAGATTTCTAGCCACTGGAAGTTACCAAAAGTCAGTAGGAAATGAACATGTTTCGGCTATGAGCCAACCGACAGTAGCAAGAGTCATCGGGGAATGTTTCAAAGTGTTTGAAGCCCATTTTTGTAAGAAATGGATAGTTTTCCAAAAAACTGAGGATGAGGAGAATAGCATGAAGGAACATTTTTTCAACTTATGTGGTATCCCGGGGGTCATAGGATGTGTCGATGGAACCGATGTGAGGATAAAGTCACCTGGCGATAATATTAGGCATTTATACCATAACCGAAAAGGATATTACAGTTTAAATATCATGGTGGTAAACATCAGTGAATTTATTGTTTTATTCTATTCCACTCTTTCTGTAGTTTTCCTCTTACTATGTTTGTAAACCTAGCTCCTTCTGTCTCCTTTTCCTCTCCCTCCTGTTTTATTTCCTCATATTTCTTCAGTTATTTTTTACTTCACAGGTTTGTGATCACAACATAGTGATTACGTACGTGGATGCAAGGAATCCCGGAGCCAACCATGATTCTTTTATTTGGAAACATAGCGTAGTCGAAGAGCAGCTTAGATGTGCTTACAACAGTGGAAGAACTAACTCCTGGCTTCTCGGTGGACTTAAAATAAATAATATTAGTGTTAAATACTTTATTGAGTTTTATTTCTGAACAGGCGATTCCGGCTATCCACTACAACTATATTTAATGACACCTTTCCGGACTCCCAGTGGCGCATTGCAGATTCGATATAATGAAAGACATAAAAAGGGTAGAAATATTATTGAACGCTGCATCGGAGTGTTGAAGAACAGATTTCGGAGTATAACAGGCTCACGCGGACTGCATTACGCTACCGAAAAGGCAAAGCAAATCGTTAATGTATGTTGCGCACTTCATAATACCTGTATTTTTTTTAAGCATCAGTTACCTTTTCCACCGTTAATTGAGGATGATAACAGCAACAACGCAGTTGTTGAAGAGATGCAATCACTTGCTACAAATATTCGGCTACAAATCGCAGAAAATTTGCAATAAATAAAGTTTTATATATTCACACATTATTCGCGGATTTTTCTAAGTAAACAGGTTTGGAGACTGGTTGGTATATACTTGAAAAATTATCCTTCCTTCGCTTACCTTTTTTCCTCCTCGTGCTCGTCCTACTCTTCTTCCTTCCCCTCTTCGTCCTTCTCTTCCCCTTCATATTCTTCCTCCTCTTTTTCTACTCCTCTTCCCACTCTTCCCTTTCCTCTTATTCTTCTCTTCCTCTTCCTACTCTTTCTACTCCTCTTTAGCTCCCGCGTTTTCTTCTCCTTTTCTTTTTCTTGCTCTTCCTATTACACCTCTTCCCACCCTTTCTTTTCTTCCCATCGACTTTCTCGTCTCTCTCGTCGTCCTCCTCTTCTTTCTCCTCTTTTTCTGCTTCCTATTCTTTCTCCTCTTTCCCCACATTCTGCTCCTCTTCCTACTCCTGCTCTTCATCTTCCTGCTTTCTTCCTCTTACTCTTCCCACTCTGTCTCCTCCTTATTTCATTATCCTCTTCCATTTGTCTATTAAAACTTTTTAAATATGGGCCATAATCCTGCTAATTCCTAATTTGAGAAAAAGGAAAGATTATTATTGTTGTAGGTGGTATACATACTGGGTAAACTCTAATAGTAATAAAGACGGGTGTTATTTGGAAGCTTTATTTATTTTGCAATATTTTAACCAAGCTTTCCAAACTTGCGGTAATAGACTTCATTGCATCCGCTTGGGCGCTTACAACTTCCGCAATTTTCTTCACCTCCTCAGCTTGCATTTTTGCAGCTTCTGCTTGCTCCTTTGCATAATTCGCTATGCTTTCTTCGAACAATCTTTTTGTTCCCCGTGAACGGTTGTTGATGTTGTTACATTGTTAAGATCTATGTTATGTGATGGTAGGTTCTGTGCAGAGGGTGATGTCGGATTTGTAGGTGTGTCTGAACATGTGATTGTGCAGATGTCTATTGTTGCTGTGATTGGTGCTGTTGTTGCTGCGATTGTTGCACTGACTGGTGCTGTTATTGCTGTTGTTTTTTATTGTTGCTGCTTCCATTCCTGCCTCTTGCGAGTAAGATACTCCAAATAATTGTCCTGCCGGTGCAGCTGCCTTTGACATGGAAAAGATCCTGTCAATAGTCCTTTCTGTTTCCGTGAGTGGTGTGTGGCAAAATGGCCCACCACCTGTACCATTGAGGTTTCGCGCATTATCGGCAAGCTTGCATTTTGTCCTACTCTTGAGGTCAGCCCAGATCTACAACAAGAACGATTACAGATAAGTTGCTAGTAGTAACAAATAAATTTAAATATCGCACTTACCTTTTTCCACTCAACCACGTTTCTTATTGGAGGGCCAAGAGCATTAATTTTGTTGGCTACCTCATTCCATTTAAAATCGCATTCCGATTTGTCTTCCACGAATTGAGGAGCACCTCTTTCCAGGTCCAAATTTACTTCCAATTCACTTACTAGCACTCCAAACTGCACGCTGCTAGTTTTCTTGTTACTAAAAACAAAAACATAGATTAAAATTTGCTCTAAATAAGTTAGTTTTATTAAAATTACCCCTTTTTAGCTGCTATGTCCATTTCTAATTTAACGAACGATAACTAATTTATTTTCGTTTGAATTTGACATTTTAATTCTTTATTTTATTGACTTATCGTTATAGAGAATGTTCATTTTTTACGTCTTCGTCACGTAAGAGTCAGCTGTTTTCGTCTTGGGTCGATATCGTTATACATAATGCAAACGGGCGAACGATTCGCCTCCGAGGCGAAACGAACATTCGTTTCGCAATAGAGAATGAGGCCCTAAATGTTATATTCAATGGCGATCTTTACAAAATCTAATTCAAAAGGATGCTACAATTGATACACTTATCAATGAACAGCTAATCACTGAAACTTAAAAGTGGAAAGAAATTGTATATAGAATTTTGGACACTATTTTATTTTTGGGTGAAAGAGGTCTAGTTTTCAAAGGCGGAAGTATCTTGGTGAACGAAACAATGGAAATTTTTGGGCATCTAAGATCTCATAAGCCATTATGATCCGATACTTAGAGATCATTTGGAGAAAGTTAGGATTTTACAACGACAGCACAAACGTTTACAAGTTCACTATCATTCCCCAGAAACTCAGAACGGGTTTATAGAAATTTGTGCAAAGCACGTGAGGGAAACTATATTAGATCAAGGCAAGAAAGCCAAGTATTTTGCTATTATGGTTGATACTATGCCTGACGCTAGTCACGTTGACTACGTTAATTTTGCGCTAACAATTCAAGAACGGTTTTTGGCTTTCGTGAATTGTAACCAAAAAACCGATCAGAAAATCGCTGATCTAATTTGCCATACTCTAGGGTGACAATAAATCCCATTAAAAGATTGTCGTGCACAAGGGTACGATAACGGCGCCAATATGAAAGGAGCTTACAAAGGAGCACTACGTCACATTCTCGACAAAAACTCAAATGCTGATTACTCGCCTTGTGCAACCCACAGTCTCAATTTATGTGGTTTTGATGCTGCAGAAGGTTGTATGGCTGCTATTACTTTCTACGGAGTTGTATAAAATTGTTTTACTATTTTTAGCAGCAGTCCACAACGATGGGACATCCTAAAAAAAAAATGTACCGAGCTCTCTTCACAGTCTTTCAGACAAAAGCCAAATTTGACTGCGCAACCATACGGAGATGTTACCGGTATTCTCAAGTACATCAACAAGTTCGAATGTATGTTGCTGTCCTCAATTTGGTTCAAAATACTGACTACCATTAATGAAAGAAACGTGATCCTCCAAGCTAGAGACGCCATCATAGATAGTGAGGTCCGACATCTAGATCCCTTATTAGCTGATTTAAGTTGATAAGGAACCAATGGGAAACAATTTTAAACGAATGCAAAACAGTTTCTATTCATTTGAACATCTCGTCAAAGATTCCGGACATTCGAAAAGAAACCCTAAAAGACCTTCTGAAGATAATTTAAATGAGATGATTACGGATGGTCTGATTTTAAAAACAATACATTCCTGGTTATCTTTGATTCTGGAATCACTGGCATTACTGAACGATTTGCAGCTATGAAAAATTTGAACGAGACGTTTTCATTTTTGTGGCAATTTGAAGACAAGGATGAAACTACGGTTCGCGCCAGCGCAGCAAAGTTTGTCGAAAAATACAAATCGGACATCGGACAAGCTTAGAATGCAAAATAATTCACTTGAAACACGTTTACGAAGCAAATTTCGATAAAAGTCTGTCACCATTGGAATTGCTAAATGCCATCTATGTTCAAAATCTGTATACAATTTTCCCCAACATTTGTGTTGCTTTACGTATCTTTTGCAGTATACATGTCACTGTAGCTAGTACAGAACGTTCCTTCAGCTGTCTTTCAAGAATCAAAATTTTTCATAGATCGTGTTCAATTAAAAAGCGAATTTTAGGACTTGCCACGCTTTGTGTTGAATCCGTTTAGGAAAGACAGTTAAATTTTGATGTTATAATAAAAAATTTGCAGCGAAAAAAGCAAGAAAAGCCACTCTTTTATATCCGAACCTTCTATATTGAATAACTAAAATGTATAATCATCATTAGGCTCATGCCATTCCAAGACACCCGGTCCGCGCAGGACATGATTTTTGATTTCGATGAAATTTTAATATGTTGTTCTTTGGTCAAAATAATGAAACACATGTGTTTTTTTTGCCTCAAAAAAATTTTTTTTTCGGATTTATCGGCAATTGAATTCCATAAAATGCAATCGGTATTTTATTCACCTTTTATAATCAGAGTGCTTTGCACACAGAGTATATTAACTTTGATTGGGTAACGGTTCGTTGTACTATTATAAAGGAATCGAGATAGATATAGACTGCCATATATCAAAATCATCAGTATCGAAAAAAAAGTCCGTCCGTCCGTCCGTCCGTCCGTCTGCCATCAACACGATAACTTGAGTAAATATTGAGATATCTTCACCATATTAGGTACACGAGCTTATCTGGGCCCAGAATAGATTGGTATTGAAAATGAGCGAAATCGGATGATAACCACGCCCACTTTTTATATACATAACATTTTGGAAAACACAAAAACCTGATTATTTAGTAAATAATACGCATAGAATGTTGAAATTTTACGTGTGGACTGATATTGAAACTCTTGATAAAAATTTGAAAAAAAAATTTTAAAATGGGCGTGGCACCGCTCACTTGTGATAAAATCAATTTTACAAATATTATTAATCATAAATCAAAAACGTTAAACCTATCGTAAGAACGGCAGAGAGGTTGCCTTTACTATAAGGAATGCTTTGAAGAAAAATTAACGAAATCGGTTAAGGACCACGCCCACTTTTATATAAAAGATTTTTAAAAGGGTCGTAGACGAAAATAATAAGCTATATCTTAGCGAAAAAGAGCTATGTATCAATGGAATTTTACTTTCTAAATTGAATTATAACAATAATTTGGACACTAAAACTTTTGAAAATGGGTGTGGCACCGCCCCTTTTATGACTAAGCAATTTTCTATGTTTCGGGAGCCATAACTCGAAGAAAAATTAACGGATCGTAATAAGATTTGGTACAAAAATTTTCCCTATAGCAAGAAATATTTCTTGAAAAAATGGACGAGATCGGTTAAAGAACACGCCCACTTTTATATAAAAGGTTTTTAAAAAGGTCGTAGACGAAAATAATAAGTTATATCTTAGCGAAAAAAAACTTTGTATCAATAAAATTTTTCTTTCTAAATTGAATTATAACATTAAATTGGAAAACACTAAAATTTTTGAAAATGGGTGTGGCACCGCCCCTTTTATGACTAAGCAATTTTCTATGTTTCGGAGCCATAACTTAAAGAAAAATTAACATATCGAATTGAAATTGTGTACACATATTTTCCTTATAGCAGAAAATATTTCTATTAAAAATGGACAAGATCGATTAAAGACCACGGCAACTTAGATATAAAACAAGTTTAAAAGGGTCGTATACTTGAATAATGAGCTAAACCTTGGCAAAAAATAGTTTTGGATCAATGATATTTCACTTATCAAGTTTTATTGCAAGAGGAAATGGGGAGACATTTTTTTTAAACGGGCTGTGCCACGTGTTATGTAGAAAAGTAATTTATCTGAAATGAAATGTACAATTGAAGGTCACGATGAGTATATAGTGTTCGGTTACACCCGAACTTAGACACCTTTAGTTGTTTCAACTGTCAATAACTTTGTTAAAAATTAACCGATTCTCATAATTTTTTCTTTGAAATGTTCGATATTATATTTACTTTTATATAACTTTATAAACAATAGCATATAGTTTAAAAAAATTGTTGTTTAGTATTTAGTAAAAATTTATGACTTTTTCAAAAATTAATTTCTCAAAAAACTTTATCTTTTTTTGCTTAAACTTTTTCTCTATTGATTGAACAGTTCATATTTCAACTTGGTTAAATGCCTATTAGCCGAAACTTGCTGTTTTCGAGATATGAATTTTTGAATATTAAAAATTTTTTCCCTCATTTATTGATGCAATGCATTACAGCATACAATAACTTTGTCAAAAATTAACCGATTCTCATGATTTTTTCTTTGAAATAATCGTTATTACTTTTAATTTTATATGAGTTTATAAACAATTGCATATAGTTAAAAAAAATTATTTTTTTAGTATTAAGTAAAAATTTATGACTTTTTTTTCAAAAATTAATATTTCAGAAAAAAACGGTTATTGTTTTTTCTTTAAACTTTTTCTATATCGAGTGAGCAGTTTATATTTCAACTTGGGTAAATATCCATTAGCCAAAGCTCGTTGTTTTCGAAATATGAATTTTTGAATATTAAACTTTTTTTCGCCATATATTGATGCAATACATATCAGCATACAAGACGATCAATGCCAAATGCTTAAAATTAAATAAAATATCACATTTATTATTGAAAACATTCATTTTTTATTATATTTTTTCTCTACGGCCCTGCTGGCATGGATACAAAATCCGCACTGTTCCTGGTCAACTTTCGTCGCACACAGAAACACAAAGATCATCGATATGGTCAGTAACAAGACTGGCATCACGTGGACTCAGAATCTAAAATAGGGAACTCAGGAGGGCGCCTAAGGACTTTTATAGACTTGTCATACAACGAGCGTCATCTGATCGTCTTACCTTGTTCAAAATCTGTATACAATTTTCGCCAACATTTGTGTTGCTTCACGTATCTTTTGCACTATACATGTCACTGTAGCTAGTGCAGAACGTTCCTTCAGCGTCCTTGCAAGAATCAAAATTTTTCATAGATCGTGTTCACTTAAAGAGCGAATTTTAGGACTTGCCACGCTTTGTGTTGAATCCGTTCTGGAAAGACAGTTAAATTGTGATATTATAATAAAAAATTTTGCAGTGAAAAAAGCAAGAAAAGCCACTCTTTGATATCGGAACCTTCTATATTGAATAACTAAAATGTATAATCATCATTAGGCTCATTCCATTTCAAGACACCTGGTCCGCGCAGGACATGATTTTTGATTTCGATGAAATGTTAATATGTTGTTCTTTGGTCAAAATAATGAAACAAATGTTTTTTTTTTTGCCTCAAAAAAATTTTTTTTTCGGATTTATCGGCAATTGAATTCCATAAAATGCAATCGGTATTTTATTCACCTATTTTTATACTTATTTTATACTCACTTTGCACACAGAGTATATTAACTTTGATTGGGTAACGGTTGGTTGTACAGGTATAAAGGAATCGAGATAGATATAGACTTCATTATATCAAGATCATCAGTATCGCACAAAAATTTGATTGAGCCGTGTCCCTCCGTCCGTCCGTCCGTCCATCTGTCCATCAACACGATAACTTGAGTAAATATTGAGATATCTTCACCAAATTAGGTACATGAGCTTATCTGGGCCCAGAATAGATTGGTATTGAAAATGAGCGAAATTGGATGATATCCACGCTTATTTATTAGCAAATAATACGCATAGAATGTTGAAATTTGACGTGTGGATTGATATTGAAACTCTTGATAAAAATTTGAAAAAAAAAAATTTAAAATGGGCGTGGCACCGCTCACTTGTGATAAAATCAATTTTACAAATATTATTAATCATAAATCAAAAATCGTTAAACCTATTGTAGGAACGGCATAGAGGTTGCCTTTACTATAAGGAATGCTTTGAAGAAAAATTAACGAAATCGGTTAAGGACCACGCCCACTTTTATATAAAAGATTTTTAAAGGGTCGTAGACGAAAATAATAAGCTATATATATTAGCGAAAAAGAGCTATGTATCAATAGAATTTTACTTTCTAAATTGAATTATAACAATAATTTGGAAAACACTAAAATTTTTGAAAATGGGTGTGGCACCGCCCCTTTTATGACTAAGCAATTTTCTATGTTTCGGGAGCCATAACGGGAAGAAAAATTAACGGATCGTAATAAGATTTGGTACAAAAATTTTCCCTATAGCAAGAAATATTTCTTGAAAAAATGGACGAGATCGGTTAAAGAACACGCCCACTTGTATATAAAAGATTTTTAAAAGGGTCGTAGACGAAAATAATAAGCTACATTTTAACGAAAAAGAGCTTTGTATCAATAGAATTTTTCTTTCGAAATTGAATTATAACATTAAATTGGAAAACACTAAAATTTTTGAAAATGGGTGTGGCACCGCCCCTTTTATGACTAAGCAATTTTCTATGTTTCGGGAGCCATAACTCAAAGAAAAATTAACATATCGAAATGAAATTGTGTACACATATTTTCCTTATAGCAGAAAATATTTCTATTAAAAATGGACGGGATCGATTAAAGACCACGGCAACTTAGATATAAAACAAATTTAAAAGGGTCGTAGACTTAAATAATGAGCTATAACTTCGCAAAAAATAGTTTTGGATCAATAAAGTTTTATTGCAAGAGGAAATGGGGAGTCATTTTTTTAAACGGGCTGTGCCACGTGTTATATAGAAAAGTAATTTATCTGAAATGAATTGTACAATTGAAGGTCACGGTGAGTATATAGTGTTCGGTTACACCCGAACTTAGACACCTTTAGTTGTTTCAACTGTCAATAGCTTTGTCAAAAATTAACCGATTCTCATGATTTTTTCTTTGAAATATTCGTTATTATATTTACTTTTATATAACTTTATAAACAATAGCATATAGTATAAAAAAATTGTTGTTTAGTATTTAGTAAAAATTTATGACTTTTTTCAAAAATTAATTTCCCAAAAAGCGTTATCTTTTTGCTTAAACTTTTTCTATATTGAGTGAACAGTTCATATTTCAACTTGGCTAAATGCCTATTAGCCGAAACTTGCTGTTTTCGAGATATGAATTTTTGAATATTAAACATTTATTGACAATAGCCGTGTTTTTTAACACGCGCGTATACGTTTCGTTTGCGCGTGTTAAAAAACGCCTATCTTCGCTTAGATAATGCTTAGGAGACCCATCTAGCGGCTGTGGTAAAACAACTAGCTACAGCAACAGGGTGTACCGAAAAGCGGAGACGCAACGCTCTGATGGCCATAGGGTATAACATATAGCTGAATCAGTTGCGATGAATTGTGGACACACATATAATAAATAGAATTAGTGTACAGGGTGAAACAAAGACACATATTTCAGTTACATCTGAGTATAATGCGTATTGAAATTTAGTAGGACAAAATTTATGCGCAGCAATTTCAGAGGTGTATTTATAGTTTGTCTCTTAGCAGTCAATATAAAGTTTAAGCGTAAACGGATATACGCGTGTTAAAAAACACGGCTAATAACTTTGTCAAAAATTAACCGATTCTCATTATTTTTTCTTTGAAATGTTCTTTCTTACTTTTAATTTTATATAAGTTTATAAACAATTGCATATAGTTAAAAAAAATTATTTTTTTAGTATTTACTAAAAATTTATGACTTTTTTTTCAAAAATTAAAATTTCAGAAAAAAACGGTTATTGTTTGTTTTTTGTTTAAACTTTTTCTATATCGAGTGAGCAGTTTATATTTCAACTTGGGTAAATATCCATTAGCCAAAGCTCGTTGTTTTCGAAAAATGAATTTTTGAATATTAAACTTTTTTTCGCCATATATTGATGCAATATATATCAGCATACAAGGCGATCAATGCGAAATGCTTAAAATTAATTAAAATATCACATTTATTATCGAAAACATTCATTTTTTATTATATTTTTTCTCTACGGCCCTGCTGGCATGGATACAAAATCCGCGCTGTTCCTGGTCAACTTTCGTCGCACACAGAATCACAAAGATCATCGATATGGTCAGTAACAAGGACTGGCATCACGTGGATTCAGAATCTAATCCAGCGGGTTTAGGAAGCAGAGGACTACTTGCGTCAGATTTAGTCAACAATTCGTTGTGGTGGCATAAACCTTCTTGGCTGCAAAAAGACAATTCCCACTGGCCAGCCAAGACAGCGAATACATCACGTCCGTTGAGGAAAATAGGGCACAATCATATGTCATGACAAGAGCAGATCAAATGGATATACTCGATCTATTTTCAAATTTACCAAGGACTTTGAAAGTCCTATCCTATGTAAGGAGATTTTGTAAAAGGACTCATCCTAGAACAAAAGCCGCGTTCCATGAAATAACGTGCATAATCTCAGCCGATGAGATCAAGGCAACGACTCAAGCGTTAATAAAATTCAGTCAGGAACAATTGTACGATAAAGAATACTTCCAATTGAAAAATAGGGAACTCAGGAGGGTGCCTAGGTGCTTTTATAGACTTGTCATGCAACGAGCGTCATCTGATCGTCTTACCTTATAATTGCAGGCTGTCTCGCCTTACAGTCATGATGATTCATCACGATTCCCTTCATGGCGAGAATCAGCTCATGCTTCGTCTTATCCGAACCCAATATTGTATTCCAAATATCAAGAACATGATCAGGGCCATCATCCATGATTGCAAAACATGCATTATTTACAGAAAACAGGCTAAGTCCCAACTTATGGGTACCTTTTCCTGCTAACGTACTACCTTTACTCGAGCGTTAACAAAACCGGGGTAGACTTTGCTGGGCCTTTCCATATCAAAAGCGGTCAGCCGCGGTATGGGTTGGCGACTGTCAAAAGGCTACTTGTGCTTTTTGTCTGTTTCTCTACTAAGGCATTCCACTTAGAAGTCAGCAGTGATCGTAGTACCCCATGCTTTCTTGCAGCTTTTTCACGCTTTATCGCTAGAAGAGGATGTACGAAAAACGTCTACTCTGACAATGGTACAAACTTTGTCGGAGCTTGAAGATCTTTGCGATCAGAGATCAAAGCCCTTCTGAAAGAAAGCCAAGACAAAACAGTGTCCAAGTAAAGCCATCCAGCATTAACCTGACATTTTGTTCCCGCTACCGTTCCACATATGGTCGGCCTGTGGGAAGCGAGAGTAAAGAGCTTCAAAAGCCCCTTCAAAAAGATCGCATCTCCCCATATATTTACCTTGCAAGAGCTCCAAACACTTTTGTGGCGGATTGAGGCGTACCATACCTCTCGTCGTAACAGTCCAGGGTCGAATGACCCAAAGAACCTGGAGCCACTAACTCCAGGCCATTTCTTAACTAGCAGTCATCTTCTGGCGCCGACAGAATCGGACGTGAACGAAACCCCTGCCTCCATGATAAACAGGTGACAGAAGCTCAAAGCACTCCATCAAAGCTTCTGCTGGCTATGGAAAGCCGAATATCTTTCCGAACTACAAAAACAAGAGAAGTGGAAACTTTCAAAACAGAACATTAAGGGGGATGATCTAGTTGTCATCAAAGAAGACAACTTATCTCCCAACGAATGGAGACTCGGTAGAGTTTTTAAGGTACACCACGGCGAAGATAACCGAGTACGTGTAGTTGACTCTATTACGGAGAAGGGTCAAGTGAAAAGCCCATTGGCCAAACTGATCCTTCTTCCCACGGAATATATCGATTGCGAGAGGACCAAGAGCTCCTCCTGGCAATCCCTCCTCTACCTGCAACCTTCCCAAACTCTAATTTCCTATCAACCCCTCCCCATCAAGCACAAATCTACACAACATAAAGAGAAGGAAGGTGGAACCTTCCTTCGCGTAACCCCAAGTAACTAGTTGCATATTAACCTACCAAATATGGGCCCATGGTTAACTAATACAAACCAAGTTATTAACACATGCTCACGTCTTCATGTCGCTCAGTCCCGAGATAATTCGAATAAATTTCTTTCGGCCTCGTGATGTTTGGAGTCGGCCGGAAGTGCCAACGGGGAAAGGGAGCACAGGACATGAAATGCCCCTCTATTCTTAAGTTCTCCTGAGCAAGACATCTAATAAGCACCCCCGGTGTCGTTATTGTGGGAGGCTGTTGGGGGATTACTAGTTTCTACTACGTGATGGCAATGGGGACAGGAAGCGCAGGAAACGAAGACACAGGCACTCTAGACCCACCTCAGCTAAGATCAAAATTAATCATCATAAATTTGGCAGAACTTCTGCCGGTGAAAAAAAAGTTAACCATGGGCCCATTATATTTAAATTCAGAGAATAATCCCAGAATTTATCAAAACTCCTCATATCAAAAAAAAAATTCAAATACATCATTTTATTTGAAATTTCAATAATAACTTATAAGTACGCTCCCTGAAACAAAAGTGATATTGGTTTCCAGACATACACGCGTTGCGTCATTTATATACCCAACAAGCAAAGTAATGGAAAAGTTGAAGAGCTTACCTAAATACGTTGAATATTCGAGACATTTATTGCAGCTCCATTCAAAGAGGCCCCACAGAATATAATTTTGCATTAAAATACAAAGAAAAATTTGAGCAAAATAGACCCAGCTGAAACAGCAGAGGATACAATAAGTTCACTTCCACTTGATCTAAAAATAAAGGTAGAATACTCTGCTGAGTTTATAACATCAGACTGCAAACAAAATGTTTCAAATTTATTCGAAGACCGTATCCAAAAGCTATCACCACTTTTTAGTCAAAATACGGTTTCAAATACTGAACAACATATTTACATATTTTGAAAGCACTAAACATTGAAACTGAAATAAAGCTGGAAGACTCTGTTGATTTTATATTGCCAGGATATCGTTTACGCCAAGATAGCCGGGTTGTAACCAATACTTTCCCAATATCTCAAACAATTATTTTGTAGACCTGTGCAGAAAATTTATCGCCGGTGCTAACCTTGCAGGGAATATAGTAAAAGTTGAAGAGTATATAACGCCAGACACAATTACAGATTATAACCAAACCTCGAACTTGATATTCGAGCCGCTGAGGAGAACTGCAGTAGAAAACTGTAAGCAAAACGCTGGCACAACAAACGAACCTACCCCTAGGTAAGACCATACATATGCGACCAGTTACTGTTACCCGTCAAACCAACTGCATCAACGTAATCTAAACAGTAATAATACCAACTGCGATAAGAATATAAAATGAGGGGTAATGGGAATGGCTTTGAACCTGGTGGAATGAAACAAAAGTTTTTTCTTCTCTTGTGAAGTTAGTATTTAATTAAGTCAATAAATACAAGGAGGAATAACCGCCGAAAAGAGATTTAAGATCGAGTTTCTCTTCGAACTCGCTTTGTGCTCCTTTTAAATTTTTCCTACAAATTGGCGGGACGGGTCTTACATGTATTACGCCAACTCCGAACGGCATCTGCAAGGCAGATGAATTTTCACTGAGAATCTTTTCATGGCAAAAATACACTCGGAGTGTTTGCCAAATCCCTGCCTAGGGACGACCCAGCTTAGAAAATTTTGTTCTAATTGGAAAATATCTTTTTTCAAAATTTGCGATGTTGTGTTGACCGGAGCACCTTACCACCACACCACGGTGGCCTTAGTTGGTACTTAATAAGATTAATTACTTGGGGCGATATATGCATCCGTAGAAATCAAGCCAGAGCTTCTCTTTACTTGAGTCGGGGACCTGCTGTTAACTGCTGGGTCGCACAAAACACTGACAGAGGTGGTCGAATATTGTCGAGTTCATATGGTCTTATCGCATACGTAACATCTTCAGAATTAATGTTTTAAATGGAATACCGAAGCCGTATACGCCGTCTGAAAACAAAAACTCTGCCTAAAACGGGGAAGAATTGGTTACAAATTTCGGTATATCGGGTGAAAATTCAAGTATTTTTGCTTAATGCGTAATAAACGATGTTAAATATATATGGGGAATTCCATCCCATTTCGACCAATTTTGAACCCGACCCCTTTAGAATTGGCTGAAAGTTTTTCTTCTTTTTCTAGCTTACGAAAGACGTTTTTCAGAAGTTTTTCAAATTTTTTCATCCAACTCAAAAAAAAGTTATAAATTTAAAAAAAAACACCGTTTTTGTTTTCAAAATGCTATGACTTTTTCAAAAATTGACCGCTTGGAATCTTTTTTTTTTTAATTTGTTTTTAAATGTACTTTTCGGATATAAAAGGCTAGATCTTTACAAATTTCGTAAAAATGCTGACTGGAGATAGAGAAAAAGATTATTCGGTATTCGAAAAATTTATATTATGAAAAACTGGTAAAAAATTTATAAAAGAACCAGATGGAAAAGCGAGTAAATCGCCCTATCACGAGAAAGACTGGAATTTTTTCCCGTCCAAAAGTTTTCATTTCAGTATACTACCGTTTAAACAACCACGTTCCAGTCATGAATGATCGTGCCGACTAATCATGAAAGAAGTACAACAACAGCATCCTTCCGATCCAAATCAAGATTTCGAGAGGAACAGGACCCATAATTAGAATGCTAGAGCGTTGCAAATTAAAAATTTTTTTGTCGAAAATTACGGTATAGTAAATAAATATTTAGTCCCGCGTGTTTCTAAAAATGAGGAGACGGACGTTGATGTTGATAACTTTAACAGACGGATGTCTGTATCTATCTAGCTCCTTTATACCGGACCAATTTGTCAAGATTATAAAAAAAAGTTATTTTAAAAATTATCTATTACAGATGAATTGATGCTCATTCCAAGCACCAGCGTCGATATGAGCAATTAAGCAAAACAAACATTACCAGTAAATTTATTATCGGAGTATTATATAACCGAAAATTGCTACAAGTTCACTACTGTTATACTCTCAAGCAACGAAGTTGCGCACAATTGAGAATAAAATGAAAATGTGAACTAAATTTTGTACTAAAAAGTAAAAATATTGGTCAGAAATTCTTGTACATTAACATAGATACAATTTTTTTATTAAAACAAATATTTAGCAAACACATGCAGTTTTGCGTGGTAGCACGTTGACGTTACCTCCTACTTTACTGGTAACGTTATTATCAGAATACGAAAAGTTGCTTGCCATTCTTTCAACCGGGTAAAAGATGGTTGGTTTGTGGGCTTAAAATGACTTGAAAGAAAATGTATCAATGTTGCAAAGACGTATATAAAAAATTCTAGTAAATAAACTTCGAAATAAGTAATCATGGAGAACCAAAAAGAAATAATGAAAAGGAAGATACTAACACTTGAACAACTATGACATAAACTGGAATACATTAAAAAAAACAAACATGGAATCCAAATATCATACAAGAGTCCAACTTCGCGAATCACATGATCGAAAAAGAATGTTTCCCGCACACATTACTAAAACAGTCAAGGTCCTCCACCTACAGGCAAACCGACAAACAGATAACATTCAACGGTAGAATAATAAACGAAAAGACAAACACAATTTCAGACATATAAAAATTAAAGAGCCGCACTAGGGTTTTTTTTTTTTTAAATATCACATTTCTTCGGACTCTGTAAGCTTTTGATTAGATCTATTACCATTTACCATTTTTATCAATGGAGAGATAAAGATAACAGCTGATACGGGGTTGACAGATAACTGAACTAACAGGAGAGAGTTTTTTTCGACTTCCGGGAGAAAACTGGTGAATCACGAGGAAGCTGCACGGAGTGCGCAAAAAAAAAGTAGAAGTGATTTTCTTTCGAGTTCTAAGTTACTTAAACTCATAATTATTTCTAAAAGGCAATAGGCGAGTAATCTAGTGTGGGAGCCCTGTGATCGAGTTTCAACGTGGACAGAGAACTGAAAGCTGGAGTCTTATTGGGATATATTGGCAAATGGAGGAGTATCAGGCTTAGCTGGAGAGTAACTGGCTCCCTCAAAAATATCTCATCTTATTTGCTAAAGTTTAAACACGGCGTGAGTGTAGAAGTTGGTTCCTGCAGTTATCCCTTTATGTTCATTCTTGTGTTGTATATATATATAATTTTACTTATCGAAACAAAACTCTACATATGCACATAAAAAAAAAACAAATATTTTATACTAAATGAGTCCAGAAAGACCTGAATTTGTAAAGCAGTTACCTAGAGAGAATTGCGAAGTCATAACCTGTTTAGAGAATAGCTAGTCCTAAGCGAAACTGAGTTTATTTAGTTGCCATAGTATCACGGCCACGCGCGTTTTAAAGTTATAAGAAAAAAAAAAAAAAAATATGCATAAAAATAATAATATAAGGAGATTTGAATAGAAAATTATTATTAATGCGAAATTCAAGTTAGATTCCCGAAATCATATTTGTTAAGTGAAAAATAAAAAAAAGGGAAGAAATATAAGGTATAGATATATATTCGTAAAACGAAAACATAATGAAAAGCAAAATATATACTTATATATATATGCATAGTTAGAAGTTAAATAATGGTCAAATAAGTGAAGTGAAGTAGGAAGAATTAAATCAAAATTTATAAACAAACCAAAAAATAAAAAAAATATACAAATAAGAAAGGCAAGATTGAGAAGTGTTTCATAAAAAAAAAAACAAAGAAAGTAATTAATACTTTATTTTATATTTGCACATATTAAGTATAGGCGCATCAGTTCACATACTTCTTGAAATATATATATAAACTGTCTCTCCACGTCACCTGCAGCAGCAACGAGGGAAGCGCTTCGCCACGTCACAGTACCAAAAAATGGTGTGTGGAGAAAATATATACTTTTAATTTTACATATCATACGCATTTTATTAAAAGTAATATCCATATAATATACGGATGTATATGAATTTTAGAGGATATATGCATATAGGGTATTCCATCCCATTTCGACCAATTTTGAACCTACCCCTTTAGAATTGGCTGAAAGTTTTTATTCTTTTTCTAGCTTACGAAAGACGTTTTTCAGAATTTTTCAAATTTTTTCATCCAACTCAAAAAAGTTATGAATTTTTAAAAAAACACCGTTTTTGTTTTCAAAATGCTATAACTTTTTCAAAAATTGACCGTTTGAGATCTTTTTTTTTTTTTAAATTTGCTTTTAGATGTACTTTTCGGAAAAAATACAAAAGATGTTTAAAGTTTTTTTTTTTGTAATTTTTCAGTTTTTCGAGATTTTTCGAATTTCACCATTTTTTTTTTCTCATAAAAAACTTCAATCAATTCTGCAATCATCCCCACTAATACCGGAGTGGGCCGATTTTTTTTTTTTTTTATTTAATTGAAAAAAACTTTAAAAATTTTGGAACAAGTGCAGTATACGGACAATGCTGATATAAAAAAACGAAAAATTGAGATCGATAGGTATTAATAAAAGAAACATAACGATATATTTTTTTGTTGGGCAAACAACAACAACAAAAGTTATTAGAGGTCAAAGTTCATAATAAGCTTTTTTTTAAATCTAAATTACTTCTAAAGTATTGAACCGATTATCAACGTCGTTGGATAGGTATTTCCAATACCTTTCATTTGGTGTATATTTTAAGTATATAACTGCAAAGAATTTCCTGAAATAATATAATTTTTTAAAAAACATATCAAAGTTTTTAAAAACTTAATTTTTTTTTAATTTAATTGCTGTATTAAATATATGAAAATATAGTTTGGTAGATGGGAAATAATTTAAGCTTTCATTCAAAATTATATATAATATCCTTAGTCCCATCAATGCAATACCAACTGTCCTGTTCCTGGTATACCAAAACTTAATTTTGGTCAAATTAACAGTAATTCTGCGCAGAACACCTGGTATTTGTTTCCTTTATGTGCAGAACACCTTTCTGATTTGGCGGCCTTCGGCCGCCCTTATTTAAATAACCCTGGGCTACGCCATGCCAAGTCCGGGTGGTTGCCTGAACCGTGGCAACATGCCACGGTACGCACTCTTTTGCGCGTTTTTAGGTACAGCCTAATAAAATTACCACAACCATGTTTTGAAAATGGCAATAAGGCCATACTGGCTTTATTTCCATTAGCAATTGGAAATAAGGCCATATGGCTTTATTTCTCAAACTTATTGGAAATAAAGCCGTATGGCGTTATTGCGTATGGCTTTATTGCACCCCACCGTCATCCACAGTATTTCTGCGCAGAATACTTTCATACATACATAGCCCCTTAAAAAATAAGTATTTATTTTGTAACTTACGTTTAACTCACGCCGACAAATCGACCTCATAATCATCTTCATCTTCCTCTTCTACAGGTCGTGGGTTGCATGGGTTGTAAAGGTTCCCAGCCATTTTAAGAAATGTTGTTAAAGGGTCAATATTAGTAGCCTTGCAATGCCGCAAAAAAATAAATTTTGCCAAATAGCCGCAAAAGAATTGCTTTTTGCGGTGGAATTGGGGCATAAAGACCTTGGCATGCCTCCATAACCCTTCGATCGTATTTGTATGCAGGCCAGTTTCGGGGTCTTTAAGGTTGAGCGAGTGGTTCACTTTAAAATGTACATAACCCTCATCCTGTAAGCAATCATATGCCTATAAACGATATACATAAATGTATATTTATAAATGAATGAAATATATAATTATCAAATCAACGAACCTTCGAGAAATCGGACACAACTATGCTATTTTATGATTTGCAGCAAAGTATCTTTGTCCTTTTTCTCCACAGGTACCATAAAACATCGGTTAGTTCCCCTCTCCACCCCACCGAACACCCATTGCCATTCTACACGATGACCGCGGTGATACTTCCGACGACCAAACTTACTTTCGTCGATTTCAACAATCACCCCGTCCCCGCCAATCTTAGTCTTATTTATGATCATACCATCAAATACCACCTCGCGACAAAAGCTGCTCCAATCGACCGCCGTATGTTTTGCTATCGTGAGCTCATCCATAATGAAATCGAGGGTAGTGTGTTTAATCCATAAATACGCGAAAGCTACCATTTTGAAAATGGGAAGCTTTAATTTATCGAAAAATGTATTCTTTCTTAACGAGACTTTAACGTTACATCTACGTTTGCCCTTGCCCTTCTTGAGAGCACAACACCTAAATAATTTTAAAAATTAACTTGTTACATACACATAATCACATGCTAGCATATATAAGTTAACCTCCAAGAGTAACCGTCGCCGCTATCAGCATTTTCAATTAACTTGAGAACATGGCCTGCACTACACAAATACTCGCCCTCGCTGAGAATCAATCCCCACTCTTGCAGTGTATGCAGGGCTGACTCACTTATGGGACCACTTTCACGGCACTCAAATATTTGAAAAATTTGCAACAACTTTATATTTGCCATAATAATTTGCACTTGTATTTAACAGTTTAAATTAACACTTTTCAATAAATTGAAATAACGGTTATTTTCCAAACATCTGTTAAGGTCCAGCTAATCTTCCAACCAACCTTATAGAAATCAATAAAATCGATTAATGGCGCCTTACCATAACGCCATATCGAATACATTTATTTCAATAAAATTGTTGGTTAACGCTATAGAAAATTAATTTAAACTTTAAATACCAACGTATTAACGAAATATACATACACATACATACATATGTACAAATAAATATGCGTAATTTACTTAGTAAATATATCACTTTTAAACATCGAATTTTTTAAATATTTTACGGGATAGGAATACAAGCAGCATATCAAATGAAAGGTAATTTTACTACCTATACAATGAAAAAAATTTTAAAAATCGGTTTGATACTTAAAGAGAAATTTAGATTTAAAAAAATGCTTCATATGAACTTTGACCCTTAATAACTCCTGTTATTGTCATTTGCCCACAAAAAAAATTGTGTAGTTATACTCACCTTGACCATGTCTATCAATCCTCATACTTCCTTTTTTGATTTTGGAATTGTCCGTATACTGCACTTAAGCCAAACTTTTTTTGTATTTTTTTCCGAAAAGTACATTTAAAAACAAATTTTCAAAAAAAAAAATCCCAAACGGTCAATTTTTGAAAAAGTTATAGCATTTTAAAAACAAAAACTGGGTCCAACTCAAAATAAGTTATGAATTTAAAAAAAAAAAACGGTGTTTTTTCAAAATGCTATGACTTTTCAAAAATTAACCGTTTGGGATCTTTTTTTTTAAATTTGTTTTTAAATGTACTTTTCGGAAAAAATACAAAAAAATGTTTAAAGTTTTTTTTTCAATTAAATAAAAAAAAAAAATATCGGCCCACTCCGGGATTAGTGGGGATGACTGCAGAATTGATTGAAGTTTTTATTAGGATAAAAAAATGGCGAAATTCGAAAAATCTCGAAAAACTGAAAAATTACAAAAAAAAACTTTTACATTTTTTTTATATTTTTTCCGACAAGTATATTTAAAAACAATTTTTTTTAAAAAAAGAGATCCCAAACGTTAATTTTTGAAAAAGTTATAGCATTTTGAAAACAAAAACGGTGTTTTTTAAAAATTCATAACTTTTTTGAGATGGATGAAAAAATTTTAAAAAATTCTGAAAAACGTCTTTCGTAAGCTAGAAAAAGAAGAAAAACTTTCAGCCAATTCTAAAGGGGTCGGGTTCAAAATTGGTCGAAATGGGATGGAATACCCCATATACATTATTTAGTGAACATTTGACGGGAAATTACTTTCTTAATTGGCGCTTAACCGTCTAAACGGTTATGGCCGTCCAAGGCGCGCCAGTCGCTCCTTTGCTCCGCCAACCGGCGCCAATTGGTCACATCAAGGGAGTTTAAATCGTTTTCCACCTGGTCCTTCCAACGGAGTGGGGGCCGCCCTCTACCTCTGCTTCCATAGGCGGGTTCCGATAGAAACACTTTCTTGGCCGGAGCATCATCTTTATTCGCATAACATGGCCTAGCCAGCGCAGCCGCTGCATTTTAATTCGCTGGACTATGGTGATGTCTGCATATAGATCGTACAGCTCATCATTGAATCTTCTTCGGTACTCGCCATCGCCAACGCGTAGAGGTCCATAAATCTTTCGAAGAACTTTTCTCTCGAACACTCCTAAAGCCGCTTCATCTGCTATTGTCATGGTCCATGCTTCTGCCCCATATAGCAGGATGGGTACGATAAGTGACTTATAGAGTATGATTTTCGTTCGCCGAGAGAGGACTTTACTTTTCAATTGCCTACCTAGTCCAAAGTAGCATTTATTGGCAAGATTGATTCTTCGCTGGATTTCAGTGCTGATGTTGTTGCTAGTGTTGAAGCTGGTTCCCAAATAAACGAAGTCTTTTACTATTTCGAAATTATGGCTGCCAATAGTAGCGTGGTTGCCAAGGCGCGTATGCGCTGACTCTTTGCTGGATGACAGCAGGTACTTCGTTTTGTCCTCATTCACAATCAAACCCATCTTTGACGGGAAATATAAATATATATTTAAAGAAAGCTATTGTTCTGTTTAAAATATGTACAGAGGCATTTGCACATACATATGTTGAAGTAATACCCAGATAAAGTTGATATATATATATAAATTAGAGCAGGTCAAATTGTATGGATAGGTTTTTTCCCATCAGGAGTATAGCAAAATGTAATCTACAGATGATTCTAAGAAAAATTGTGGAAGACACCATAGCTCTAAGTCCGGTTTCGAGGTCCCCACTTTTGCAAAATAGATATTTTGCATTTGAATGTAGGGTTTGGCCAAAAAATCTTCATAGCTTCTGCTAGAATTATAGGAAAAATATCATATTGGGCCTACGTAAAATACCGTACATTTCAGAATCTGTATTAATATCTAGTGGTTTTGAATTTTTTAGATATAAATTATGAGAACTTAGCCTAAGATTAACTTTTAACTAATATATTATCATTTTAACAAATTTCTTATGGAAACATTTTTTTCTTTAATGCTAAAATAAGTTCAGAATATTTCCAACAACTTTCATTCAGACAGTTTTTCTTTTTTCGAATTCTTTTTAGTAGAAAAACAATTTTTGCTTATTACTTGAAAATATAGGCAGTCATTTCTTTTTTATTCCTATTATTTTTTTTTTTCGTTGCTATCTGTCTGTGAGTGTGCACTTACTATCATTTCTGTTAGGTGGGAAGTGGTGTGATGAGTTCTGAATGTTGCTTTTGTTGTAAGATCCCACGGCATTGGCTGAATCTCCGGGCTGGATAGCAAGCAAGGTGCACACGGGGCAACATAAAAACGAAAATTCAATAATGGAGCTGTACCTCTATGATTTTTTGTTGTTGTTTTCTCACCCAAGTAGTTACCATCATCCTTCCCTTAAGTACCACTACAGAAAATGGCGCCCAACGTGGGGCCCACTAAACGTGAGAGCTCCCTACAAAAGTTGTTTGTACGGAAAGTGATTACAATGGTTACATGCGTTTTCTTTTTCCCATGCAACATAATGAGACTGCTTGTTTATGTTATTTTTTTTTAGGACGTTGCTGTTTTCAAATCTGGATTGCAGTGAGATAAAAATTGTTGTAAAGCCCAATTTTTTAGAAATCCAAAAAAGTTTTACAGTTTCGTAAATTCAAAGCGGAAAACTTCTGGGTATCCTTCCTCATTAACCTTTGGAGGTAAAAAAGCTTGCACTGATGACGACGTTGCTGAACTATTTTCTGAGTTGTTTAAGTCCACGTATTCAACCAGTGGTTTTCATTCCTGTCAATATCCCTATCGCTTAGATAGCTCGAATTACATTAGGAATCCTGCTATTGATGGTAATATTGTTCTTCAGAGTCTTCAATCTTTGAAGCCCACCTTTTCTCCGGGACCGGACGGTGTTCCTAGTTGCGTGCTTAGGTACTGCGCCGAAAACATGTATGAGCCTATTTTAAAATTATTTGAGCTATCTCTGGGATCTGCGTCATTCCCGACACTTTGAAAACAGTCTTTTATTATACCCCCCCCCATAAAATGGTAGTAGGTCAAAAGTTGAAAACTACAGGGGTATTGCTAAACTTTCAGTCATTCCTAAAGTCTTTGAACAGATTGTTATCAGTCAACTCCAATATCAGTGTTCTAGTCTTTTATCTCCATGCCAACACGGTTTTATTCGTCAAAGGTCAACCACTACAAATTTGCTTGTATTCACCTCTATAGTCATGGAAGGATTTTTAGCGAACAAGCAAACGGATGTCATCTACACGGACTCAGCAAAGCATTTGATACCGTCAACCATGAGTTGCTTATTCATAAGCTTGATTTACTGGGCTTTCGTTTCACCTATTAATGTGGCTGAACAGCTATCTTTCTAACCGGACCCAAAAAGTCCTGTTCAAGTGCAGTCTGTCGGAATCGTTTGGAGTTTCCTCCAGCGTACCCCAGGGAGTCATCTAGGCCCTTTGCTCTTTGCCCTTTTCATTAATGACTTGCTACAGACAATATTATATTCCCATACTATAATGTATGCGGATGATGTAAAACTTTGCTACACTTACTGTCCTACCGATTTGAGTTCCTTGTATCTTCTTCAGGCCGACTTGGACTCGTTCCAATGTTGGTGCACAACAAATTTGCTAGCTTTAAATTGCTCTAAATGTGAGCATATGAGATTTCACCGAGTAAAGCCAGCATTGAAATCTTATGTAATAGATGGTACGCCTTTGGAGCGTATATCTATTGCAAATGATCTAGGTGTCCTTTTTTGATCCGAAATTTAATTTTAACATGCATATTTCATCTAGAGCCAACAAAGCGTATGGTTTACTTGGATTTGTTAAAAGATGGGCTAAAGAGTTCGATGATCCGTACCTCACTAAGGTTCTTTACACATCGCTGGTTCGTCCAATACTCGAGTATTGCTCATGCGTTTGGTCCCCTGTTTCTCAAAAGCATATAAAGCGTCTTGAGTCAGTTCAAAAGCAATTTTTGATATTTGCACTGCGCGGCCTTAATTGGGACTCAAGTCTCCACCTTCCTCCATACAGAAGTAGACTTCTTCTTATTAACTTACCCACTCTGGAAAATCGGAGAATATTATTGGGGGTATTGTTCATCCATAAGCTCGTTATTGGAGAAATTGATTCTGCGGACCTCCTCAGCCGCTTATTTTTTGCGGTTCCCCCTAGAGTATCCAGACACTACGTTCCTTTCTATTTACCCCTTTGTCGACGAAACTTTGCTAAAAATAATCCTCTTCTCATCTGGTGCGCGCATTACAATGACTTGTATAGCTGTATCAATCTTGAATGTACTTTTGCCACTATACGTAATGCAATACTTGCCTATCTAATTTAAGAGATACATGCTACTTTAATTTGCCGGCATTTTATTCCTTCCATAAAAAACAGGAACTATCTCGCTTAAGGATGGAGGATCATTTATCAACATGTATCATTAAGAAGGAACAAGACAGTACTGTGTTGATTGGAATCTGGTGCATTCCAACAACGTAAAAAACATGCTTTTTCATGAGTCACTGAGAGGAATCGTATGCATTCCGGCAGTATAATCTTATGGGTCAAGCATCGAGCTGATTGGAATCCGGTGCATTCCATCAACACAGGTCATGTTACTTTTTTATGCCTTGTGATGGCGTATCCTCATTACAATACTCTTAGCACTGCCGGATTCCCATGACATGCTGATTGGAATCTTGTTGCATTCCAACAGGAATATTGGAATCCACTGCATTCCGAAATCATTCTGAGCGGAATCTGATACATTCCGCCAGTATAAGATTTCGGCATAAGATCTTATTTCTGCTCATATTTCTTATTATTATTATATTCTGAAATTAAAGAGTAATGTTCATTAATATTTCTTTGTTTGTAATATAACATTGTTGAAATCTCGATATCTTAAATTTTATCTTTTGAGTTGTATATTTATATATCTTTTATATTATGCAGTCGACCATAGTTTGTCGTCGACTTTAAATAATAAATAAATAAATAAATAAATAAAAATTTGCTGCAAATGCTGACGCAGCCATAAATAATGGAGAGTTTAATGAAAGCCGAATAAGAAGAATCGTAACGGCCGTAGTATCCGCAAGGCAAGCTCCCACCTTAGAAGACCACGAAACCAGAGTATCACTTATTGAAAACAAAATCGAAAGTACTCTGACTGCTGTTCTCTACCGAGTACACATAAATGACAACCTAATTAATAACGCCCAGGCTAGTAGCTCTGTACGAAATATAGATAACCAGCCATGGCCACAAGATATGCCCAGTTTCAGTAACCAGCAACAGCCATCTTTGAGAAACGAAAATGTTCGCCCTAGCGATATGTCCAGTGTGACAAACGCCAGAAAAATTTCGCATTTAATATCTAGCTGGGACATTAAGTTCGACGGGTCTAAACGACTTTCAGTAGAAAATTTCATATATCGTATAGAGTCTCAAGTAGTGGATACTCTTGCAGGTAATTTCAATATACTCTGCGAACTTACGCGGTGTCTTTTTACCAATGAAGCAAGAGACTGGTACTGGCATTTTCGCAGGTCAGTCAAACGCGTTACTTTTCCAGCACTATGTGAAGCGTTGCGAACAAACCTTGAAGAACATAGGACTGACACCGACATTAAAGAAGCTTTAAGAGCAAGAAAACAAGGCACTACGGAATCAATTGATGAATATAGGAACGCATTATTGAAAATTGCTGAAAACTTGCACTATCCCGTACCGGAAATTGAACTTGTCGAAATAATGCAAAGAGGTTTACGTCCGCGGGTAAGGCAGAAGCTTTTGTATGTACACATTAACTCACTAGCACACTTACGAAAGTTTTGCTTAAAAGGCGAAACCCTATTGATGGAAATTACCAAAACAATCCCTCTTAACTCTTCCGTTATCAGTAATAGAAACTATCCCATTAAAAAGCAAATTAACGAAAGAGAAGACCTAGTGCCCTTGTACCTTATGCAGCTGACACTGACGAAGTGTGCATAGGAGGCAACTTTGCCAAAGAAATCTGCACCCAAAATAAATTGTTCACCCACAGCACTTCCGTATCTACCGCAGACGGCCGTCAGCACATAATTTATGGAACTATTAGCGTTGAAGAATAAGACCTCACCCATAAACTTTTATGTCGTTCAGAGCCTTTCTCCAAATCTTATCCCTGGAATTGACTTCTGGAAAAAATTCGAAATTTTACCGAATTTAATCGCCCAGATAAATATCAATACTGGGGAAGATGATTTAGGCGCAACAAATAAACACATCCTAACGGATGAAGAAACATTTTCACTAGAAAGGATAAAGAACTTGTTTCCGGCTTATAAAAAGGAAGGTCTAGGTAGACCTTCTCTCATTGAACATTCTATTGAGTTAGAGCCCAACGTCAAGCCAATAAAGCAAAGGTATTTTCCTATAGCACCAGCCATTGAAAAACTAGTGCATAAGGAAATCGACGATATGATAAGGCTGGAAGTTATCGAGGAAGCACCTAACAGCCCATGGGCAAGCCCTATAGTACTGGTCGGGAAACCGAATAAAGTTCGATTATGCCTTGACGCTAGGAAGGGTAATAGCATGACCGTAAAAGACACTTACACTCTACCTCATATAGAGGGAATATTAAGTCGTCTGCCAAAAGCCGAATATATTTCGTCCCTTGACTTACGAAGAGCGTTTTGGCAAACCCTTGGCTGAAAACTCTCGCGATCTGACGTGCTTTCCTGTACCAAATCGACCACTGTACAGGTACTGTGTTATGCCATTTGGACTCTGTAATGCCCCACAGGCTCTTTGCCTGCTTATGGATCACGTAATCCCAGCTAATTTAAAGGACGAGGTATTTGTTTACCTCGACGACTTACTGATAATGTACAGTTCTTTCGAAAGGCATATGTCTGTTTAATGTGGGTTGGCTTAACAACTAAGGAAAGCGTGTCTATCTGTTAATGTAGAAAAGAGCAAATTCTGCATACGAGAGCTGAAATACTTGGGATTTGTAATAAGAAACGGCACCCTGTGTACGGATTCCGACAAGGTATCTTCGATGTTAAATTTTCCTCCACCTACCACAGTGAAGCAATTGAGAAGGTTTTTAGGAATGGTTGGGTGGTATCGACGATTTGTGGACAATTTCAAATTGTGGACAAGGTCGAGGTTTTCATTGGAACGAAGAGGGGCAGGCTGCCTTTGACAACCTGAAGCAAAAGCTTGTAACTGCGCCAGTATCAATAAACTCAGACTACAACAAGTAAGGAAGGCTAAGTTCGTGTGTAACCGAATATTACATACTTAGTTGAGAGCTATGGAGACCAAATAAGGGAAAACCACCTCGTAGTAAAATTAACCTAGGGTAACCCCGGAATGTGTTTGTATGGCATGTGTATCAAATGGAAGGTATTAAAGAGTATTTTAAGAGTGAGTGGGCCATAGTTCTATAGATGGACGCCATTTAGGGATACCGCCATAACGGTGGACCAGGGCTGACTCTAGAATTGGTTTGTGCGACATGGGTATCAAATGAAAGTGTTAATGAGTATTTTAAAAGGGAGTGGGCCTAAGTTCTATAGGTGGACGCCTTTTCGAGACATCGCCATAAAGGTGGACCAGGGGTGACTCTAGAATTGGTTTCAACGATATGGGTATCAAATGAAAGGTGCTAATGAGTATTTTAAAAGGGAGTGGGCCTAAGTTCTATAGGTGGATGCCTTTTCGAGATATCGCCATAAAGGTGGACCAGCGGTGACTCTGGAATTTGTTTGTACGATATGGGTATCAAATGAAAGATGTTAATGAGTATTTTAAAAGGGAGTGGGCCTTAGTTCTATGGGACGCCTTTTCGAGATATCGCCATAAAGGTGGACCAGCGGTGACTCTAGAATTTGTTTGTACGATATGGGTATCAAATGAAAGGTGTTAATGAGTATTTTAAAAGGGAGTGGGCCTAAGTTCTATAGGTGGACGCCTTTTCGAGATATCGCCATAAAGGTGGACCAGGGGTGACTCTGGAATTTGTTTGTACGATATGGGTATCAAATGAAAGATGCTAATGAGTATTTTAAAAGGAAGTGGGCCTTAGTTCTATGCACGTCTTTTCGAGATATCGCCATAAACGTGGACCAGGGGTGAGTCTAGAATGCGTTTGTGCAATATGGGTATCAAACGAAAGGTGTTAATGAGTATTTTAAAAGGGAGTGGGCCTTAGTTCTATGGGTGGACGCCTTTTCGAGATATCGCCATAAAGGTGGACCAGGGGTGACTCTAAAATTGGTTTCAACGATATGGGTATCAAATGAAAGGTGGTAATGAGTATTTTAAAAGGGAGTGGGCCTAAGTTCTATAGGTGGACGCCTTTTCGAGATATCGCCATAAAGGTGGACCAGGGGTGACTCTGGAATTTGTTTGTACGATATGGGTATCAAATGAAAGATGTTAATGAGTATTTTAAAAGGGAGTGGGCCTCAGTTCTATGGGACGCCTTTTCGAGATATCGCCATAAACGTGGACCAGGGGTGAGTCTAGAATGCGTTTGTACAATATGGGTATCAAACGAAAGGTGTTAATGAGTATTTTAAAAGGGAGTGGGCCTTAGTTCTATGGGTGGACGCCTTTTCGAGATATCGCCATAAAGGTGGACAAGGGGTGACTCTAGAATTTGTTTGTACGATGCGGGTATCAAATGAAAGGCGTTAATGAGTATTTTAAAAGGGAGTGGGTCTTAGTTCCTAGGTGGACGCCTTTTCGAGATATCGCCATAAAGGTGGACCAGGGGTGACTCTAGAATTGGTTTCAACGATATGGGTATCAAATGAAAGGTGTTAATGAGTATTTTAAACGGGCGTGGGCCTTAGTTCTATAGGTGGACGCCTTTTCGAGATATCACCATAAAGGTGGACCAGGGGTGACTCTAGAATTTGTTTGTACGATATGGGTATCAAATGAAAAGTGTTAATGAGTATTTTAAAAGGGAGTGGGCCTTAGTTCTATAGGTGGACGCCTTTTCGGAATATCGTTATAAAGGTGGACCAGGGTTGACTCTAGAATGCAATAAGAGTATCAAACGAAAGGTGTTAATAAGTATTTTAAAAGGGAATGGGCCTTAGTTCTATGGGTGAACGCCTTTTCGAGATATTGCCATAAAGGTGGACCAGGGGTGACTCTAAAATGCTTTTGTACAATATGGGTATCAAACGAAAGGTGTTAATAAGTATTTTAAAAGGGAATGGGCCTTAGTTCTATTCGTGGGCGCCTTTCCGGGATATCAACATAAACGTGGACCAGGGGTGACTCTAGAATGCGTTTGTACAATATGGATATCAAATGAAAAGTGTTAATGAGTATTTTAAAAGAGAGTCGGCCTTAGTTCTATAGGTGGACGCCTTTTAGAGATACCGCCATAAAGGAGACCAGGGGTGACTTTAGAATATTTTTGTACGATATGGGTATCAAATGACAGGTGTTAATGAGTATTTTAAAAGGGACTGGGCCTTAAATCTATAAGTGGACGCCTTTTCGAGATATCGCCATAAACGTGGACCAGGGGTGACTCTAGAATGTGTTTGTACAATATGGGTATCAAAGGAAAGGTGTTGATGAGTATTTTAAAACGGAGTGGGCCTTAGTTCTATGAGCGGACGCTTTTTCGAGATATAGCCATAAAGGTGGACCAGGGCTGCTCTAGACTTTGTTTGTACGATATGGGTATCAAATTAAAGGTGTTAATAAGTATTTTAAAAGGGAGTGGGCCTTAGTTCTATAGGTGGACGCCTTTTCGAAATATCGCCATAAAGGTGGACCAGGGGTGACTCTATAATGTGTTTGTACGATATGGGTATCAAATTAAAGGTATTAATTAGGGTTTTAAAAGCGAGTGGTGGTAATTGTATATGTGAAGGCGTTTTCGAGATATCGACCAAAATGTGGGCCAGGGTGACCCAGAACATCATCTGTCGGGTACCGCTAATTTATTTATATATGTAATACCACGAACAATTATTCTTCCAAGATTCCAAGGGCTTTTGATTTCGCCCTGCGAAACTTTTTCACACATTTCACACCCATTTTACAAAGTTTTTTTCTAAAGTTATATTTTGCGTTAATAGACCAACCAAATTACCATGTTTCATCCCTTTTTTCGTATTTGGTATATTATTATGGCATTTTTTTCATTTCTAGTAATTTTCGATATCGAAAAAGTGGGCGTGGTCATAGTCGGATTTCGGCCATTTTCACACCAATGTAAAGTGAGTTCAGATAAGTACGTGAACAGAGTTTAGTAAAGATGTATCGATTTTTGCTCAAGTTAACGTGTTAACGGCCGAGCGGAAGGACAGACGGTCGATTGTGTATAAAAACTGGGCGTGGAGAAGTGTTTCATAAAAAAAAACGAGGAAAGTAATTAATACTTTATTTTATATTTGCATATTTTAAGTATAGGCACATCAGTTCACATACTTCTTGAAATATATATATAAACTGTCTCTCCACGTCACTTGTAGCAGCAACGAGGGAAGCGCTTCGCCACGTCACAGTACCAAAAAAAAAAATGGTGTGTGGAGAAAATATATACTTTTAATTTTACATAACATACGCATTTTATTAAAATTAATATCCATATAATATACAGATGTATATGAATTTTAGAGGATATATGCATATAGGGTATTCCATCCCATTTCGACCAATTTTGAACCCGACCCCTTTCTTTTTCTATCTTACGAAAGACGTTTTTCAGAATTTTTTCAAATTTTTTCATCCAAATCAAAAAAAGTTTTGAATTTTTAAAAAAACACCGTTTTTTGTTTTCAAAATGCTATAACTTTTTCAAAAATTGAACGTTTGGGATCTTTTTTTTTTAAATTTGTTTTTAGATGTACTTTTCGGAAAAAATACAAAAAAATTTTTAAAGTTTTTTTTTTGTAATTTTTCAGTTTTTCGAGATTTTTCGAATTTCGCCATTTTTTTTTTTCTCATAGAAAACTTCAATTAATTCTGCAATCATCCCCACTAATCCCGGAGTGGGCCGATTTTTTTTTTATTGAAATGAAAAAAAAAACCTTAAAAATTTTTTTGTATTGTAACGAATTTACTTGCAAATCCTCTTATTTGCAATCCTCTGCTAAGTTCGAATCACTAAACTGTTGAATAAATAACTCCAATTTGTAATAATGCAAAATGGCCTTTATTAAAGTACTTCACAATAACACTCAAACTGTGCAACGAATAGCTTGCTTAATAACCAAACTGATTGATAGCTCAAATGAAACTCTACTATTCAAAATAATACTGCTCTTGCTCGCTAGATAGCGTCTTAGTCGAAACTGCTTGACAACTCAAATCAAACTGAATTCCAGCGCCTCTACAATTGCCGCCTTTTATACTCTTGGATTTCAACGTTCGCATCTTCTAGGCGCTTCAGAATCTACTAGTCCAGCAGCTCTAAAACTTCTCAGCTGTAACTACAATTGCACAATTTTATAGTTTTTCTCATTGCATACTTTCAGGAGTATCTCAGATATATGCATGTGTTTGTGCATTGATTCTCCGTTGCTCGTATACGTACATGGTACATATGTGTAGACGCAATTATTGTTTCGTTTATGTAGATACATATAGTGATTATTGATCTATGGATGTGAATTCACGTCACTGCTTAGCATCGGATTAGAGACGATAGCATCGCTCAGTGCTGCTAACATTCGTTACAGTATTTTTCCGAAAAGTACATTTAAAAACAAATTAAAAAAAAAAAGATCCCAAACGGTCAATTTTTAAAAAAGTTATAGCATTTTGAAAACAAAAACGGTGTCCAACTCAAAATAAGTTATGAATTAAAAAAAAAAACGGTGTTTTTTTTCAAAATGCTATAACTTTTTCAAAAATTGACCGTTTGGGATCTTTTTTTTTTAATTTGTTTTTAAATGTACTTTTCGGAAAAAATACAAATAAAAAATTAAATAAAAAAAAAAATATCGGCCCACTCCGGGATTAGTGGGGATGATTGCAGAATTGTTTGAAGTTTTTTATGAGAAAAAAAAAAAATTGCGAAATTCGAAAAATCTCGAAAAACTGAAAAATTACAAAAAAAAACTAAAAATTTTTTTGTATTTTTTCCGACAAGTACATTTAAAAAAAAAAATTAATAGCATGACCGTAAAAGACACTTACACTCTACCTCATATTGAGGGAATATTAAGTCGTCTGCCAAAAGCCGAATATATTTCGTCCCTTGACTTACGAAGAGCGTTTTGGCAAACCCTTTGGCTGAAAACTCTCGCGATCTGAGGTGCTTTCCTGTACCAAATCGACCACTGTACAGGTACTGTGTTATGCCATTTGGACTCTGTAATGCCCCACAGGCTCTTTGCCGGCTTATGGATCACGTAATCCCAGCTAATTTAAAGGACGAGGTATTTGTTTACCTCGACGACTTACTGATAATGTACAGTTCTTTCGAAAGGCATATGTCTGTTTAATGTGGGTTGGCTTAACAACTAAGGAAAGCGTGTCTAACTGTTAATGTAGAAAAGAGCAAATTCTGCATACGAGAGCTGAAATACTTGGGATTTGTAATAAGAAACGGCACCCTGTGTACGGATTCCGACAAGGTATCTTCGATGTTAAATTTTCCTCCACCTACCACAGTGAAGCAATTGAGAAGGTTTTTAGGAATGGTTGGGTGGTATCGACGATTTGTGGACAATTTCAAATTGTGGACAAGGTCGAGGTTTTCATTGGAACGAAGAGGGGCAGGCTGCCTTTGACAACCTGAAGCAAAAGCTTGTAACTGCGCCAGTATCAATAAACTCAGACTACAACAAGTAAGGAAGGCTAAGTTCGTGTGTAACCGAATATTACATACTTAGTTGAGAGCTATGGAGACCAAATAAGGGAAAACCACCTCGTAGTAAAATTAACCTAGGGTAACCCCGGAATGTGTTTGTATGGCATGTGTATCAAATGGAAGGTATTAAAGAGTATTTTAAGAGTGAGTGGGCCATAGTTCTATAGATGGACGCCATTTAGGGATACCGCCATAACGGTGGACCAGGGCTGACTCTAGAATTGGTTTGTACGACATGGGTATCAAATGAAAGTGTTAATGAGTATTTTAAAAGGGAGTGGGCCTAAGTTCTATAGGTGGACGCCTTTTCGAGATATCGCCATAAAGGTGGACCAGGGGTGACTCTAGAATTGGTTCCAACGATATGGGTATCAAATGAAAGGTGCTAATGGGTATTTTAAAAGGGAGTGGGCCTAAGTTCTATATGGGTATCAAATGAAAGATGTTAATGAGTATTGTAAAAGGGAGTGGGCCTTAGTTCTATGGCACGTCTTTTCGAGATATCGCCATAAACGTGGACCAGGGGTGAGTCTAGAATGCGTTTGTGCAATATGGGTATCAAACGAAAGGTGTTAATGAGTATTTTAAAAGGGAGTGGGCCTTAGTTCTATGGGTGGACGCCTTTTCGAGATATCGCCATAAAGGTGGACCAGGGGTGACTCTAAAATTGGTTTCAACGACACGGGTATCAAATGAAAGGTGGTAATGAGTATTTTAAAAGGGAGTGGGCCTAAGTTCTATAGGTGGACGCCTTTTCGAGATATCGCCATAAAGGTGGACCAGGGGTGACTCTGGAATTTGTTTGTACGATATGGGTATCAAATGAAAGATGTTAATGAGTATTTTAAAAGGGAGTGGGCTTAGTTCTATGGGACGCCTTTTCGAGATATCGCCATAAACGTGGACCAGGGGTGAGTCTAGAATGCGTTTGTACAATATGGATATCAAACGAAAGGTGTTAATGAGTATTTTAAAAGGGAGTGGGCCTTAGTTCTATGGGTGGACGCCTTTTCGAGATATCGCCATAAAGGTGGACAAGGGGTGACTCTAGAATTTGTTTGTACGATGCGGTGGACGATGTAGGTGGACGCCTTTTCGAGATATCGCCATAAAGGTGGACCAGGGGTGACTCTAGAATTGGTTTCAACGATATGGGTATCAAATGAAAGGTGTTAATTAGTATTTTAAACGGGCGTGGGCCGTAGTTCTATAGGTGGACGCCTTTTCGAGATATCGCCATAAAGGTGGACCAGGGGTGACTCTAGAATTTGTTTGTACGATATGGGTATCAAATGAAAAGTGTTAATGAGTATTTTAAAAGGGAGTGGGCCTTAGTTCTATAGGTGGACGCCTTTTCGGAATATCGCTATAAAGGTGGACCAGGGTTGACTCTAGAATGCAATATGAGTATCAAACGAAAGGTTTTAATAAGTATTTTAAAAGGGAATGGGCCTTAGTTCTATGGGTGGACGCCTTTTCGAGATATTGCCATAAAGGTGGACCAGGGGTGACTCTAAAATGCTTTTGTACAATATGGCTATCAAACGAAAGGTGTTAATAAGTATTTTAAAAGGGAATGGGCCTTAGTTCTGTTCGTGGGCGCCTTTTCGGGATATCAACATAAACGTGGACCAAGGGTGACTCTAGAATGCGTTTGTACAATATGGATATCAAATGAAAAGTGTTAATGAGTATTTTAAAAGAGAGTCGGCCTTAGTTCTATAGGTGGACGCCTTTTAGAGATACCGCCATAAAGGTGGACCAGGGGTGACTTTAGAATATTTTTGTACGATATGGGTATCAAATGACAGGTGTTAATGAGTATTTTAAAAGGGACTGGGCCTTAAATCTATAAGTGGACGCCTTTTCGAGATATCGCCATAAACGTGGACCAGGGGTGACTCTAGAATGTGTTTGTACAATATGGGTATCAAAGGAAAGGCGTTGATGAGTATTTTAAAACGGAGTGGTCCTTAGTTCTATAGGTGGACGCCTTTTCGAGATATCGCCATAAAGGTGGACCAGGGTTGACTCTATAATGTGTTTGTACGATATGGGTATCAAATTAAAGGTATTAATTAGGGTTTTAAAAGCGAGTGGTGGTAATTGTATATGTGAAGGCGTTTTCGAGATATCGACCAAAATGTGGGCCAGGGTGACCCAGAACATCATCTGTCGGGTACCGCTAATTTATTTATATATGTAATACCACCAACAATTATCCTTCCAAGATTCCAAGGGTTTTTGATTTCGCCCTGCGAAACTTTTTCACACATTTCACACCCATTTTACAAAGTTTTTTCTAAAGTTATATTTTGCGTCAATAGACCAACCAAATTACCATGTTTCATCCCTTTTTTCGTATTTGGTATATTATTATGGCATTTTTTTTCATTTCTAGTAATTTTCGATATCGAAAAAGTGGGCGTGGTCATAGTCGGATTTCGGCCATTTTTCACACCAATGTAAAGTGAGTTCAGATAAGTACGTGAACAGAGTTTAGTAAAGATGTATCGATTTTTGCTCAAGTTAACGTGTTAACGGCCGAGCGGAAGGACAGACGGTCGACTGTGTATAAAAACTGGGCGTGGAGAAGTGTTTCATAAAAAAAAAACGAGGAAAGTAATTAATACTTTATTTTATATTTGCACATATTAAGTATAAGCACATCAGTTCACAAACTTCTTGAAATATATATATAAACTGTCTCTCCACGTCACCTGTAGCAGCAACGAGGGAAGCGCTTCGCCACGTCACAGTACCAAAAAAAAAATGGTGTGTGGAGAAAATATATACTTTTAATTTTACATAACATACGGATTTTATTAAAAGTAATATCCATATAATATACAGATGTATATGAATTTTAGAGGATATATGCATATAGGGTATTCCATCCCATTTCGACCAATTTTGAAAACGTTTTTCAGAATTTTTTCAAATTTTTTCATCCAAATCAAAAAAAGTTTTGAATTTAAAAAAAAACACCGTTTTTGTTTTCAAAATGCTATAACTTTTTCAAAAATTGAACGTTTGGGATCTTTTTTTTTAAATTTGTTTTTAGATGTACTTTTCGGAAAAAATACAAAAAAATTTTTAAATTTTTTTTTTGTAATTTTTCAGTTTTTCGAGATTTTTCGAATTTCGCCATTTTTTTTTCTCATAGAAAACTTCAATTAATTCTGCAATCATCCCCACTAATCCCGGAGTGGGCCGATTTTTTTTTTTATTGAATTGAAAAAAAAAACCTTAAAAATTTTTTTGTATTGTAACGAATTTACTTGCAAATCCTCTTATTTGCAATCCTCTGCTAAGTTCGAATCACTAAACTGTTGAATAAATAACTCCAATTTGTAATAATGCAAAATGGCCTTTATTAAAGTACTTCACAATAACACTCAAACTGTGCAACGAATAGCTTGCTTAATAACCAAACTGATTGATAGCTCAAATGAAACTCTACTATTCAAAATAATACTGCTCTTGCTCGCTAGATAGCGTCTTAGTCGAAACTGCTTGACAACTCAAATCAAACTGAATTCCAGCGCCTCTACAATTGCCGCCTTTTATACTCTTGGATTTCAACGTTCGCATCTTCTAGGCGCTTCAGAATCTACTAGTCCAGCAGCTCTAAAACTTCTCAGCTGTAACTA
The DNA here is from genome assembly GCF_040869045.1 of Eurosta solidaginis. NCBI lineage: Eukaryota > Metazoa > Arthropoda > Insecta > Diptera > Tephritidae > Eurosta > Eurosta solidaginis. The sequence goes on from NC_090324.1 coordinate 141,126,540, forward strand.
CAATTGCACAATTTTATAGTTTTTCTCATTGCATACTTTCAGGAGTATCTCAGATATATGCATGTGTTTGTGCATTGATTCTCCGTTGCTCGTATACGTACATGGTACGTATGTGTAGACGCAATTATTGTTTCGTTTATGTAGATACATATAGTGATTATTGATCTATGGATGTGAATTCACGTCACTGCTTAGCATCGGATTAGAGACGATAGCATCGCTCAGTGCTGCTAACATTCGTTACAGTATTTTTCCGAAAAGTACATTTAAAAACAAATTAAAAAAAAAAAGATCCCAAACGGTCAATTTTAAAAAAAGTTATAGCATTTTGAAAACAAAAACGGTGTCCAACTCAAAATAAGTTATGAATTTAAAAAAAAAAACGGTGTTTTTTTTCAAAATGCTATAACTTTTTCAAAAATTGACCGTTTGGGATCTTTTTTTTTTAATTTGTTTTTAAATGTACTTTTCGGAAAAAATACAAATAAAAAATTAAATAAAAAAAAAAATATCGGCCCACTCCGGGATTAGTGGGGATGATTGCAGAATTGTTTGAAGTTTTTTATGAGAAAAAAAAAAATTGCGAAATTCGAAAAATCTCGAAAAACTGAAAAATTACAAAAAAAAACTAAAAATTTTTTTGTATTTTTTCCGACAAGTACATTTAAAAAAAAATTAAAAAAAAAAGATCCCAAACGGTCAATTTTTGAAAAAGTTATAGCATTTTGAAAACAAAAACGGTGTTTTTTAAAAATTCATAACTTTTTTTGAGTTGGATGAAAAAATTTAAAAAAATTCTGAAAAACGTCTTTCGTAAGCTAGAAAAAGAAGAAAAACTTTCAGCCAATTCTAAAGGGGTCGGGTTCAAAATTGGTCGAAATGGGATGGAATACCCCATATACATTATTTAGTGAACATTTGACGGGAAATTACTTACTTAATTGGCGTTTAACCGCCTAAACGGTTATGGCCGTCCAACAAGGCGCGCCAGTCGCTCTTTTGCTCCGCCAACCGGCGCCAATTGGTCACATCAAGGGAGCTTAAATCGTTTTCCACCTGGACCTTCCAACGGAGTGGGGGGCCGCCCTCTAACTCTGCCCATAGGCGGATTCCGTTAGAAACACTTTCTTGGCCGGAGCATCATCTTTATTCGCATAACATGGTCTAGCCAGCACAGCCGCTGCGTTTTAATTCGCTGGACTATATTGATGGCTGCATATAGATCGTACAGCTCATCATTAAATCTTCTTCGGTACTCGCCATCGCCAACGCGTAGAGGTCCATAAATCTTTCGAACAACTTTTCTCTCGAACACTCCTAAAGCCGCTTCATCTGCTGTTGTCATGATCCATGCTTCTGCCCCATATAGCAGGACGGGTAGGATAAGTGACTTGTAGAGTATGATTTTCGTTCGCCGAGAGAGGACTTTACTTTTCAATTCCCTACCTAGTCCAAAGTAGCATTTATTGGCAAGATTGATTCTTCTCTGGTTTTCAGTACTGATGTTGTTGCTAGTGTTGAAGCTGGTTCCCAAATAAACGAAGTCTTTTACTATTTCGAAATTATGGCTGCCAACAGTAGCGTGGTTGCCAAGGCGCGTATGCGCTGACTCTGCCGGATGACAGCAGTTACTTCGTTTTGTCCTCATTCACCATCAAACCCATCTTTGACGGGAAACATAAATATATATTTAAAGAAAACTATTGTTCTGTTTAAAATATGTACAGAGGCATTTGCACATACATATGTTGAAGTAATACCCAGATAAAGTTGATATATATATATAAATTAGAGCGGGTCAAATTGTATGGATAGGTTTTTTTTCCCATCAGGAGTATAGCAAAAACGTAATCTACAGATGATTCTAAGAAAAATTGTGGAAGACACCATAGCTCTAAGTCCGGTTTCGAGGTCCCCACTTTTGCAAAATAGATATTTTGCATTTGAATGTAGGGTTTGGCCAAAAAATCTTCATAGCTTCTGATAGAATTATAGGAAAAATAAGCTGCATCACGCTGGAACCCGCTTTGAAAAAATCCAAATGTTTTTTGTGATTCCTATAACTACAAACGATGCAATTGATTGTAATGAAATTAATTTTTTTGTAGTTCTTATAGTTACTCCGAAAATTTAATACATTGTGCGGAAACCAAGCAATTTAAGCAAATTTGGGTTTTTTCTTTTTGAAATACGTTTTAATTCGTTTGTAGTTTTTCATAGGAAACAATTTTTTTTTTTTGTCCAAAGTTTTCGGAGATATCGTTAACGCATCTCAAAAAAACCAAGAACGCAGCAATTTGGAAGCACTAAAAGTACTTTTCCTATAACTACAAACGATGATATTGATTGTAAAGAAATTCAATATTTTGTAGTTTTTGTATTTACTCCGAAAATATAATACATGGTGCGGAAACCAAGCAATTTAAGCAAATTTGGGTTTTTCTTTTTGAGATACGTTTTAAATCGTTTGTAGTTTTTCATACGAAAAACAAATTTTTTTTAGTCCACAGGTTTCGGAGATATCGCTAACGCATCTCAAAAAAAGCAAGAACGCAGCAATTTGGAAGCACTAAAAGTACTTTCCTATAACTACAAACGATGAAATTGATTGTAGTGAAATTCATTTTTTTGTAGTTTCTATAGTTACTCCGAAAATATAAAACATTGTGGGGAAACCAAGCAATTTAAGCAAATTTGGGTTTTTTCTTTTTGAAATACATTTTAAATCGTTTGTAGTTTTTGATAGGAGAAACATTTTTTTTTTGGTCCACAGGTTTCGGAGATATCGTTAACGCATCTCAAAAAATCCAAGAACGCAGCAATTTGGAAGCACTAAAAGTACTTTTCCTATAACTACAAACGATGAAATTGATTGCACTGAAACTCATTTTTTTGTAGTTCTTATAGTTACTCCGAAAATTTAATACATTGTGCGTAAACCAAGCAATTTAAGCAAATTTGGGTTTTTTTTTTTGAAATACGTTTTAATTCGTTTGTAGTTTTTCATAGGAAACAATTTTTTTTTTTTGGTCCACAGGTTTCGGAGATATCGTTAACGCATCTCAAAAAAACCAAGAACGCAGCAATTTGGAAGCACTAAAAGTACTTTTCCTATAACTACAAACGATGAAATTGATTGTAGTGAAATTCATTTTTTTGTAGTTTTTATAGTTACTCCGAAAATATAATACATTGTGCGGAAACCAAGCAATTTAAGCAAATTTGGGTTTTTTCTTTTTGAAATACATTTTAAATCGTTTGTAGTTTTTGATAGGAAAAGAATTTTTTTTTTGGTCCACAGGTTTCGGAGATATCGTTAACGCATCTCAAAAAAACCAAGAACGCAGCAATTTGGAAGTACTAAATGTACTTTTCCTATAACTACAAACGATGCAATTGATTGCAGTGAAATTCATTTTTTTGTAGTTTTTATAGTTACTCCGAAAATATAATACATTTTGCGGAAACCAAGCAATTTAAGCAAATTTGGGTTTTTTTCTTTTTGAAATACGTTTTAAATCGTTTGGAGTTTTTCATACGAAATGAAATTCATTTTTTTTTGTAGTTTTTATAGTTACTCCGAAAATATAATACATTGTGCGGAAACCAAGCAATTTAAGCAAATTTGGGATTTTTCTTTTTGAAATACGTTTTAAATCGTTTGTAGTTTTTCATACGAAAAAAAAATTTTTTTTGGTCCACAGGTTTCGGAGATATCGCTAATGCATCTCAAAAAAACCAAGAACGCAGCAATTTGGAAGCACTAAAAGTACTTTTCCTATAACTACAAACGATGAAATTGATTCATTTTTTTGTAGTTTTTATAGTTACTCCGAAAATATAATACATTGTGCGGAAACCAAGCAATTTAAGCAAATTTGGGTTTTTTCTTTTTGAAATACGTTTTAAATCGTTTGTAGTTTTTCATACAAAAAAAAAAAAATTTTTGTGGTCTACAGGTTTCGGAAATATCGCTAACGCAACTTAAAAAAAACCAAGAACGCAGCAATTTGGAAGTACTAAAAGTACTTTTCCTATAACTACAAACGATGAAATTGATTGTAGTGAAATTCATTTTTTGTAGTTTTTATAGTTACTCCGAAAATATAATACATTGTGCGGAAACCAAGCAATTTAAGCAAATTTGGGTTTTTTTTTTTATACTCAGTTGAGCAGAGCTCACAGAGTATATTAACTTTGATTGGATAACGGTTGGTTGTACAGGTATAAAGGAATCGAGATAGATATAGACTTCCATATATCAAAATCATCAGTATCGAAAAAAAATTCGATTGAGCCATGTCCGTCCGTCCGTCCGTCCGTAAACACGATAACTTGAGTAAATTTTGAGGTATCTTGATGAAATTTGGTATGTAGGTTCCTGGGCACTCATCTCAGATCGCTATTTAAAATGAACGATATCGGACAATAACCACGCCCACTTTTTCGATATCGAAAATTTCGAAAAATCGAAAAAGTGCGATAATTCATTACCAAATACGGATTAGGCGATGAAACTTGGTAGGTGAGATGCACTTATCATGCAGAATAGAAAACTAGTAAAATTTTGGACAATGGGCGTGGCACCGCCCACTTTTAAAAGAAGGTAATTTAGAAGTTTTTCAAGCTGTAATTTGGCAGTCGTTGAAGATATCATGATGAAATTTGGCAAGAACGTTACTCTTATTACTATATGTCTGCTTAATAAAAATTAGCAAAATCGGAGATCGACCACGCCCACTTTTTAAAAAAAAATTTTTTAATTTAAAATTTTAAAAGAAAAGTTAATATCTTTACAGTATATATGTAAATTATGTCAACATTCAACTCCAGTAATGATATGTTGCAGCAAAATACAAAAATAAAAGAAAATTTCAAAATGGGCGTGGCTCCGCCCTTTTTCATTTAATTTGTCTAGGATACTTTTAATGCCATAAGTCGAACAAAAATTTACCAATCTTTGTGAAATTTGGTAGGGGATTAGATTCTAGGACGATAACTGTTTTCTGTGAAAAAGGGCGAAATCGCTTGAAGCCACGCCCAGTTTTTATACACAGTCGTCCGTCTGTCCTTTCGCTTTTCCGTTAACACGATAACTTGAGCAAAAATCGACATATCTTTACTAAACTCAGTTAACGCACTTATCTGAACTCACTTTGTATTGGTGAAAAAAATGGCCGAAATCCGACTATGACCACGCCCACTTTTTCGATATCGAAAATTACTAGAAATGAAAAAATTGCCATAATTATATACCAAATACGAAAAAAGGGATAAAACATGGTAATTGTATTGGTCTATTGACGCAAAATATAACTTTAGAAAAAAACTTGGTAAAATGGGTGTGACACCTACCATATTAAGTAGAAGAAAATGAAAAAGTTTTGCAGAGCGAAATCAAAAGCCCTTGGAATCTTGGAAGGATAACTGTTCGTGGTATTACATATATAAATAAATTAGCGGTACCTGACAGATGATGTTCTGGGTCACCCTTATCCACATTTTGGTCGATATCTCGAAAACGCCTTCACATATACAATTACAACCACTCCCTTTTAAAACCCTCATTAATACCTTTAATTTGATACCCATATCGTACAACCACATTATAGAGTCACCCCTGGTCCACCTTTATGGCGATATCTCGAAAAGGCATCCACCTATAGAACTAAAGCCCACTCCCTTTTAAAATACTCATTAATAACTTTCATTTGATATCCATATCGTACAAAATAAATTCTAGAGTCACCCCTGGTCCACCTTTATGGCGATATCTCGAAAAGGCATCCACCTATAGAACTTAGGCCCACTCCCTTTTAAAATTATCATTAACACATTTCATTTGATACCCATATCGTACAAACAAATTCTAGAGTCACCCCTGGTCCACCTTTATGGCGATATCTCGAAAAGGCATCCACCTATAGAACTAAGGGCCACTCCCTTTTAACATACTCAATATCACCTTTAATTTGATACCCATATCGTACAAACACATTATAGAGTCACCCCTGGTCCAACTTTATGGTGATATCTCGAAAAGGCATCCACCTATAGAACTAAGGCCCACTCCCTTTTAAAATACTCATTAATAACTTTCATTTGATATCCATATCGTACAAAATAAATTCTAGAATCACCCCTGGTCCACCTTTATGGCGATATCTCGAAAAGGCATCCACCTATAGAACATAGGCCCACTCCCTTTTAAAATTATCATTAACACATTTCATTTGATACCCATATCGTACAAACAAATTCTAGAGTCAGGCCTGGTCCACCTTTATGGCGATATCCCTAAATGGCGTCCATCTATAGAACTATGGTCCACTTCCTCTTAAAATACTCTTTAATACCTTCCATTTGAAACACATGTCATACAAACACATTCCAGGGTTACCCTAGGTTCTTTTTACAACATGGTGATTTTCCCTTACTTTGTCTCCACAGCTCTCAACTGAGTATGTAATGTTCGGTTACACCCGAACCTAGCCTTCCTTACTTGTTGAAATATGTTTTAAATTGTTTGTAGTTTTTCATACAAAAAAAAATTTTTTTTTTTTGCTCCACAGCGCCGCTTTCGGTTGCCGATACTAAATAATCCATAAGCGCCTTTGTACCATTAGCAAAATTGGGAAATTCGAAGACACCCGGCTGGGTATTCCAAACAATGATTTTTGCACAGCAAATGGGTTCTTTGAATAATTCTCTCTATTTAAATTACAAGCATATTAAAGTTTTTGAATGTGCAAAAAAATATTGTTGCTTACAATTCATATGTTCAAAAATAAAACAAACTTCATTTCAGCATACCCCTTCTAACAAAAATTATTCTTACGCTCAAGCAAATGTACGTACATACATATGTATGTTCATATGTAAGCTAAGAAATGTATGAACATGGTAATGTGTCTGCTATGACGATGGTAGCGTATAAACAAACTTAGATATATATGCAAACACATACATATATTCTTAAACTAAAGATCATCCAACACCCCCATTTCACCCCACTTCACACCCACCACACTGATACCAATATATCCAAGCATAAGCATACATTCACATGTTCAAAAACAAAACAAACTTCTATTCAACCAACCACTTCCAACAAAAATTATTCTTACGCACAATCATATGTACATACATACATATGTATGTTCAAATGTAAATCACAAAATCCTGAAAACTAGCTTCCTCTTTTTCATTCATAATGCTTCTTCTTAAGTTGTCCAAATTGGTGATGCAATTTGGCAACATGGCATTTGATAAAATCGTCAAAAGAAAAATGTTTGTGATTTTAAAAACTTCAATGCATATTGAGGGCTTTCATTATAACGCGCATAACTACTTCCATAACTCGGAACTTTTCCTATGAAATAATACCAAACTATTTATATTACCTAATCGAAGTAATAATATGATAGTAAAAAATGCAAAAAAAGATGCCCAGATATTGCCCAATAAATGCCCAGTAAGGTATTAGCAATATAATCTAAAAAACTGCATGCATTGTTCATATACATTTTTGCAAATAATTTTCCAATATGCCGAATTGCCGAGTTGACAGAGCTTATGGCAATTTTAATTTGCTATTTGAAAAATCTGATCTTATTCTGTCGAAAAATTGTTCGCGCAGTCGAACAACCAAGTTTTCAGCAGCCGTGTTGCAGTTAATACATAAAAGTCGAGTTTTACCCGTTTCTGGCCCGAATTCGCACTGTGACGTCATATTGTATATGATGACTTGTTTATCACATGTCAGTACAAAGTAAGAATTTTACACTATTTTCATAGATAAAAAGTAATAAACGAGAGGGGCGAAATGAATTAAAGTAATTTTGCCAAGAAAAATAACATTATGTCGCAAAAGAGCAATAAATTCGTTTATTTTAGTATTAATAATAAATTCCCCTTTTAGCTGTGAGTTGATTAAAGCTACAAACGGCAACACTTTTAACCACCGACGACACATAATTTGGCTCGGCCTATTGTATTTCGTTGGCTAACTGCTACGAGCATTCATATGTATATATATATGTCTGTATACGCGGATTTTCATAAAATTCTTTGGTCGCTTTAGAACAGAGCCGGCCAAAAGTTGCACATTGTCCAATTTGAGTTCGCATTTTCACACAGACAATAACGATGTGCGATCACGATCGTTTGCTTTCGCTGGTCACTCACTAGAATCAACAGTGAATGCAAAAGGAAAAGTCCATGCTACTTTTTAGGCACATAATAAATAAATACGCAATGTTAAAGTGACTTTTAATACGTTTTAGTAAGTATTATTAAGTTCCTTTGCACAAACATATTAATATTGACAATTTAAATATTAATAATTAATAATAATTAATTAATTATTAATAAATATTGGCAATTTAATATAAGTAACTTTTTATACGTTGTACTTAGTTTTATTTTTATAACTTTTTAAATATATAAAGGCCGTAAACAACAAAAATAGTTTTATTTTTATGATCGCGGGTTCGAATCGAGCTCAAGGCCTAACAATAATTTTTTATCATTATTATTGTTATGATAAATTTTTTCTTAACTGAAAAAATTTTTTAATTAGAATAGAAGAAAGAAAAAATTTTAGACAACTGCCAAAGCTCGTTGTATAGATCCATTTTGGGAACTGCTAAATTCCTTCATCGGCAACGTTTAGGCGCCGCTGCTATAACCATTCAGCCACCACAGCGGTTTTTTGTTTGTCTTCATTAATCCTACTTCTATTCTGGTTCCTGCCAATTGATATTCACACCACTGCGACATCTGTTGCAGAATAGCTGTGAAAATTGGACTTGTTTGTTGGCAATGCTGCCATAGTGTCATATTTTATTGACACTTGTTTTTCCCCGTGCTCTGGGATGTATTAACAATTTTTGTTGTTATATCGGCCTACTGATTTTAAGATCGCGGGTTCGAATCGAGCTCAAGGCCTAACAATAATTTTTTATCATTATTATTGTTATGATAAATTTTTTCTTAATTGAAAAAATTTTTAAATTAGAATAGAAGAAAGAAAAAATTTTAGACAACTGCCAAAGCTCGTTGTATAGATCCATTTCGGGAACTGCTAAATTCCTTCATCGGCAACGTTTAGGCGCCGCTGCTATAACCATTCAGCCACCACAGCGGTTTTTTGTTTGTCTTCATTAATCCTACTTCTATTCTGGTTCGTGCCAATTGATATTCACACCACTGCGACATCTGTTGCAGAATAGCCGTGAAAATTGGACTTGTTTGTTGGCAATGCTGCCATAGTGTCATATTTTATTGACACTTGTTTTTCCCCGTGCTCTGGGATGTATTAACAATTTTTGTTGTTATATCGGCCTACTGATTTTAAGATCGCGGGTTCGAATCGAGCTCAAGGCCTAACAATAATTTTTTATCATTATTATTGTTATGATAAGTTTTTTCTTAATTGAAAAAATTTTTAAATTAGAATAGAAGAAAGAAAAAATTTTAGACAACTGCCAAAGCTCGTTGTATAGGTCCATTTCGGGAACTGCTAAATTCCTTCATCGGCAACGTTTAGGCGCCGCTGCTATAACCATTCAGCCACCACAGCGGTTTTTTGTTTGTCTTCATTAATCCTACTTCTATTCTGGTTTGTGCCAATTGATATTCACACCACTGCGACATCTGTTGCAGAATAGCTGTGAAAATTGGACTTGTTTGTTGGCAATGCTGCCATAGTGTCATATTTTATTGACACTTGTTTTTCCCCGTGCTCTGGGATGTATTAACAATTTTTGTTGTTATATCGGCCTACTGATTTTAAGATCGCGGGTTCGAATCGAGCTCAAGGCCTAACAATAATTTTGTATCATTATTATTGTTATGATAAATTTTTTCTTAATTGAAAAAATTTTTAAATTAGAATAGAAGAAAGAAAAAATTTTAGACAACTGCCAAAGCTCGTTGTATAGATCCATTTCGGGAACTGCTAAATTCCTTCATCGGCAACGTTTAGGCGCCGCTGCTATAACCATTCAGCCACCACAGCGGTTTTTTGTTTGTCTTCATTAATCCTACTTCTATTCTGGTTCGTGCCAATTGATATTCACACCACTGCGACATCTGTTGCAGAATAGCTGTGAAAATTGGACTTGTTTGTTGGCAATGCTGCCATAGTGTCATATTTTATTGACACTTGTTTTTCCCCCGTGCTCTGGGATGTATTAACAATTTTTGTTGTTATATCGGCCTACTGATTTTAAGATCGCGGGTTCGAATCGAGCTCAAGGCCTAAGAATAATTTTTTATCATTATTATTGTTATGATAAATTTTTTCTTAATTGAAAAAATTTTTAAATTAGAATAGAAGAAAGAAAAAATTTTAGACAACTGCCAAAACTCGCTGTATAGATCCATTTCGGGAACTGCTAAATTCCTTCATCGGCAACGTTTAGGCGCCGCTGCTATAACCATTCAGCCACCACAGCGGTTTTTTGTTTGTCTTCATTAATCCTACTTCTATTCTGGTTCGTGCCAATTGATATTCACACCACTGCGACATCTGTTGCAGAATAGCTGTGAAAATTGGACTTGTTTGTTTGAATGCTGCCATAGTGTCATATTTTATTGACACTTGTTTTTCCCCGTGCTCTGGGATGTATTAACAATTTTTGTTGTTATATCGGCCTACTGATTTTAAGATCGCGGGTTCGAATCAAGCTCAAGGCCTAACAATAATTTTTTATCATTATTATTGTTATCATAAATTTTTTCTTAATTGAAAAAATTTTTAAATTAGAATAGAAGAAAGAAAAAATTTTAGACAACTGCCAAAGCTCGTTGTATAGATCAATTTCGGGAACTGCTAAATTCCTTCATCGGCAACGTTTAGGCGCCGCTGCTATAACCATTCAGCCACCACAGCGGTTTTTTGTTTGTCTTCATTAATCCTACTTCTATTCTGGTTCGTGCCAATTGATATTCACACCACTGCGACATCTGTTGCAGAATAGCTGTGAAAATTGGACTTGTTTGTTGGCAATGCTGCCATAGTGTCATATTTTATTGACACTTGTTTTTCCCGTGCTCTGGGATGTATTAACAATTTTTGTTGTTATATCGGCCTACTGATTTTAAGATCGCGGGTTCGAATCGAGCTCAAGGCCTAACAATAATTTTGTATCATTATTATTGTTATGATAAATTTTTTCTTAATTGAAAAAATTTTAAATTAGAATAGAAGAAAGAAAAAATTTTAGACAACTGCCAAAGCTCGTTGTATAGATCCATTTCGGGAACTGCTAAATTCCTTCATCGGCAACGTTTAGGCGCCGCTGCTATAACCATTCAGCCACCACAGCGGTTTTTTGTTTGTCTTCATTAATCCTACTTCTATTCTGGTTCCTGCCAATTGATATTCACACCACTGCGACATCTGTTGCAGAATAGCTGTGAAAATTGGACTTGTTTGTTGGCAATGCTGCCATAGTGTCATATTTTATTGACACTTGTTTTTCCCCGTGCTCTGGGATGTATTAACAATTTTTGTTGTTATATCGGCCTACTGATTTTAAGATCGCGGGTTCGAATCGAGCTCAAGGCCTAACAATAATTTTTTATCATTATTATTGTTATGATAAATTTTTTCTTAATTGAAAAAATTTTTAAATTAGAATAGAAGAAAGAAAAAATTTTAGACAACTGCCAAAGCTCGTTGTATAGATCCATTTCGGGAACTGCTAAATTCCTTCATCGGCAACGTTTAGGCGCCGCTGCTATAACCATTCAGCCACCACAGCGGTTTTTTTGTTTGTCTTCATTAATCCTACTTCTATTCTGGTTCGTGCCAATTGATATTCACACCACTGCGACATCTGTTGCAGAATAGCTGTGAAAATTGGACTTGTTTGTTGGCAATGCTGCCATAGTGTCATATTTTATTGACACTTGTTTTTCCCCGTGCTCTGGGATGTATTAACAATTTTTGTTGTTATATCGGCCTACTGATTTTAAGATCGCGGGTTCGAATCGAGCTCAAGGCCTAACAATAATTTTTTATCATTATTATTGTTATGATAAATTTTTTCTTAATTGAAAAAATTTTTAAATTAGAATAGAAGAAAGAAAAAATTTTAGACAACTGCCAAAGCTCGTTGTATAGGTCCATTTCGGGAACTGCTAAATTCCTTCATCGGCAACGTTTAGGCGCCGCTGCTATAACCATTCAGCCACCACAGCGGTTTTTTGTTTGTCTTCATTAATCCTACTTCTATTCTGGTTTGTGCCAATTGATATTCACACCACTGCGACATCTGTTGCAGAATAGCTGTGAAAATTGGACTTGTTTGTTGGCAATGCTGCCATAGTGTCATATTTTATTGACACTTGTTTTTCCCCGTGCTCTGGGATGTATTAACAATTTTTGTTGTTATATCGGCCTACTGATTTTAAGATCGCGGGTTCGAATCGAGCTCAAGGCCTAACAATAATTTTGTATCATTATTATTGTTATGATAAATTTTTTCTTAATTGAAAAAATTTTTAAATTAGAATAGAAGAAAGAAAAAATTTTAGACAACTGCCAAAGCTCGTTGTATAGATCCATTTCGGGAACTGCTAAATTCCTTCATCGGCAACGTTTAGGCGCCGCTGCTATAACCATTCAGCCACCACAGCGGTTTTTTGTTTGTCTTCATTAATCCTACTTCTATTCTGGTTCGTGCCAATTGATATTCACACCACTGCGACATCTGTTGCAGAATAGCTGTGAAAATTGGACTTGTTTGTTTGCAATGCTGCCATAGTGTCATATTTTATTGACACTTGTTTTTCCCCGTGCTCTGGGATGTATTAACAATTTTTGTTGTTATATCGGCCTACTGATTTTAAGATCGCGGGTTCGAATCAAGCTCAAGGCCTAACAATAATTTTTTATCATTATTATTGTTATCATAAATTTTTTCTTAATTGAAAAAATTTTTAAATTAGAATAGAAGAAAGAAAAAATTTTAGACAACTGCCAAAGCTCGTTGTATAGATCCATTTCGGGAACTGCTAAATTCCTTCATCGGCAACGTTTAGGCGCCGCTGCTATAACCATTCAGCCACCACAGCGGTTTTTTGTTTGTCTTCATTAATCCTACTTCTATTCTGGTTCGTGCCAATTGATATTCACACCACTGCGACATCTGTTGCAGAATAGCTGTGAAAATTGGACTTGTTTGTTGGCAATGCTGCCATAGTGTCATATTTTATTGACACTTGTTTTTCCCCGTGCTCTGGGATGTATTAACAATTTTTGTTGTTATATCGGCCTACTGATTTTAAGATCGCGGGTTCGAATCGAGCTCAAGGCCTAACAATAATTTTGTATCATTATTATTGTTATGATAAATTTTTTCTTAATTGAAAAAATTTTTAAATTAGAATAGAAGAAAGAAAAAATTTTAGACAACTGCCAAAGCTCGTTGTATAGATCCATTTCGGGAACTGCTAAATTCCTTCATCGGCAACGTTTAGGCGCCGCTGCTATAACCATTCAGCCACCACAGCGGTTTTTTTTTTGTCTTCATTAATCCTACTTCTATTCTGGTTCGTGCCAATTGATATTCACACCACTGCGACATCTGTTGCAGAATAGCTGTGAAAATTGGACTTGTTTGTTGGCAATGCTGCCATAGTGTCATATTTTATTGACACTTGTTTTTCCCCGTGCTCTGGGATGTATTAACAATTTTTGTTGTTATATCGGCCTACTGATTTTAAGATCGCGGGTTCGAATCGAGCTCAAGGCCAAATAATAATTTGTTATCATTATTATTGTTATGATAAATTTTTTCTTAATTGAAAAAATTTTTAAATTAGAATAGAAGAAAGAAAAAATTTCAGACAACTGCCAAAGCTCGTTGTATAGATCCATTTCGGGAACTGCTAAATTCCTTCATCGGCAACGTTTAGGCGCCGCTGCTATAACCATTCAGCCACCACAGCGGTTTTTTGTTTGTCTTCATTAATCCTAATTCTATTCTGGTTCGTGCCAATTGATATTCACACCACTGCGACATCTGTTGCAGAATAGCTGTGAAAATTGGACTTGTTTGTTGGCAATGTTGCCATAGTGTCATATTTTATTGACACTTGTTTTTCCCCGTGCTCTGGGATGTATTAACAATTTTTGTTGTTATATCGGCCTACTGATTTTTAGATCGCGGGTTCGAATCGAGCTCAAGGCCTAACAATAATTTTTTATCATTATTATTGTTATGATAAATTTTTTCTTAATTGAAAAAATTTTTAAATTAGAATAGAAGAAAGAAAAAATTTTAGACAACTGCCAAAGCTCGTTGTATAGATCCATTTCGGGAACTGCTAAATTCCTTCATCGGCAAAGTTTAGGCGCCGCTGCTATAACCATTCAGCCACCACAGCGGTTTTTTGTTTGTCTTCATTAATCCTACTTCTATTCTGGTTCGTGCCAATTGATATTCACACCACTGCGACATCTGTTGACATCTGTTGCAGAATAGCTGTGAAAATTGGACTTGTTTGTTGGCAATGCTGCCATAGTGTCATATTTTATTGACACTTGTTTTTCCCCGTGCTCTGGGATGTATTAACAATTTTTGTTGTTATATCGGCCTACTGATTTTAAGATCGCGGGTTCGAATCGAGCTTAAGGCCTAACAATAATTTTTTATCATTATTATTGTTATGATAAATTTTTTCTTAATTGAAAAAATTTTTAAATTAGAACAGAAGAAAGAAAAAATTTTAGACAACTGCCAAAGCTCGTTGTATAGATCCATTTCGGGAACTGCTAAATTCCTTCATCGGCAACGTTTAGGCGCCGCTGCTATAACCATTCAGCCACCACAGCGGTTTTTTGTTTGTCTTCATTAATCCTACTTCTATTCTGGTTCGTGCCAATTGATATTCACACCACTGCGACATCTGTTGCAGAATAGCTGTGAAAATTGGACTTGTTTGTTGGCAATGCTGCCATAGTGTCATATTTTATTGACACTTGTTTTTCCCCGTGCTCTGGGATGTATTAACAATTTTTGTTGTTATATCGGCCTACTGATTTTAAGATCGCGGGTTCGAATCGAGCTCAAGGCCTAACAATAATTTTTTATCATTATTAATGTTATGATAAATTTTTCCTTAATTGAAAAAATTTTTAAATTAGAATAGAAGAAAGAAAAAATTTTAGACAACTGCCAAAGCTCGTTGTATAGATCCATTTCGGGAACTGCTAAATTCCTTCATCGGCAACGTTTAGGCGCCGCTGCTATAACCATTCAGCCACCACAGCGGTTTTTTGTTTGTCTTCATTAATCCTACTTCTATTCTGGTTCGTGCCAATTGATATTCACACCACTGCGACATCTGTTGCAGAATAGCTGTGAAAATTGGACTTGTTTGTTGGCAATGCTGCCATAGTGTCATATTTTATTGACACTTGTTTTTCCCCGTGCTCTGGGATGTATTAACAATTTTTGTTGTTATATCGGCCTACTGATTTTAAGATCGCGGGTTCGAATCGAGCTCAAGGCCTAACAATAATTTTTTATCATTATTATTGTTATGATAAATTTTTTCTTAATTTTCACAGCTATTCTGCAACAGATGTCGCAGTGGTGTGAATATCAATTGGCACGAACCAGAATAGAAGTAGGATTAATGAAGACAAACAAAAAACCGCTGTGGTGGCTGAATGGTTATAGCAGCGGCGCCTAAACGTTGCCGATGAAGGAATTTAGCAGTTCCCGAAATGGATCTATACAACGAGCTTTGGCAGTTGTCTAAAATTTTTTCTTTCTTCTATTCTAATTTAAAAATTTTTTCAATTAAGAAAAAATTTATCATAACAATAATAATGATAAAAAATTATTGTTAGGCCTTGAGCTCGATTCGAACCCGCGATCATAAAATCAGTAGGCCGATATAACAACAAAAATTGTTAATACATCCCAGAGCACGGGGAAAAACAAGTGTCAATAAAATATGACACTATGGCAGCATTGCCAACAAACAAGTCCAATTTTCACAGCTATTCTGCAACAGATGTCGCAGTGGTGTGAATATCAATTGGCACGACCCAGAATAGAAGTAGGATTAATGAAGACAAACAAAAAACCGCTGTGGTGGCTGAATGGTTATAGCAGCGGCGCCTAAACGTTGCCGATGAAGGAATTTAGCAGTTCCCGAAATGGATCTATACAACGAGCTTTGGCAGTTGTCTAAAATTTTTTCGTTCTTCTATTCTAATTAAAAAATTTTTTCAATTAAGAAAAAATTTATCATAACAATAATAATGATAACAAATTATTGTTAGGCCTTGAGCTCGATTCGAACCCGCGATCTTAAAATCAGTAGGCCGATATAACAACAAAAATTGTTAATACATCCCAGAGCACGGGGAAAAACAAGTGTCAATAAAATATGACACTATGGCAGCATTGCCAACAAACAAGTCCAATTTTCACAGCTATTCTGCAACAGATGTCGCAGTGGTGTGAATATCAATTGGCACGAACCAGAATAGAAGTAGGATTAATGAAGACAAACAAAAAACCGCTGTGGTGGCTGAATGGTTATAGCAGCGGCGCCTAAACGTTGCCGATGAAGGAATTTAGCAGTTCCCGAAATGGATTTATACAACGAGCTTTGGCAGTTGTCTACAATTTTTTCTTTCTTCTATTCTAATTTAAAAATTTTTTCAATTAAGAAAAAATTTATCATAACAATAATAATGATACAAAATTATTGTTAGGCCTTGAGCTCGATTCGAACCCGCGATCTTAAAATCAGTAGGCCGATATAACAACAAAAATTGTTAATACATCCCAGAGCACGGGGAAAAACAAGTGTCAATAAAATATGACACTATGGCAGCATTGCCAACAAACAAGTCCAATTTTCACAGCTATTCTGCAACAGATGTCGCAGTGGTGTGAATATCAATTGGCACGAACCAGAATAGAAGTAGGATTAATGAAGACAAACAAAAAACCGTCGTGGTGGCTGAATGGTTATAGCAGCGGCGCCTAAACGTTGCCGATGAAGGAATTTAGCAGTTCCCGAAATGGATCTATACAACGAGTTTTGGCAGTTGTCTAAAATTTTTTCTTTCTTCTATTCTAATTTAAAAATTTTTTCAATTAAGAAAAAATTTATCATAACAATAATAATGATAAAAAATTATTCTTAGGCCTTGAGCTCGATTCGAACCCGCGATCTTAAAATCAGTAGGCCGATGTAACAACAAAAATTGTTAATACATCCCAGAGCACGGGGAAAAACAAGTGTCAATAAAATATGACACTATGGCAGCATTGCCAACAAACAAGTCCAATTTTCACAGCTATTCTGCAACAGATGTCGCAGTGGTGTGAATATCAATTGGCACGAACCAGAATAGACTTAGGATTAATGAAGACAAACAAAAAACCGCTGTGGTGGCTGAATGGTTATAGCAGCGGCGCCTAAACGTTGCCGATGAAGGAATTTAGCAGTTCCCGAAATGGATCTATACAACGAGCTTTGGCAATTGTCTAAAATTTTTTCTTTCTTCTATTCTAATTTAAAATTTTTTTCAATTAAGAAAAAATGTATCATAACAATAATAATGATACAAAATTATTGTTAGGCCTTGAGCTCTATTCGAACCCGCGATCTTAAAATCAGTAGGCCGATATAACAACAAAAATTGTTAATACATCCCAGAGCACGGGGAAAAACAAGTGTCAATAAAATATGACACTATGGCAGCATTGCCAACAAACAAGTCAAATTTTCACAGCTATTCTGCAACAGATGTCGAAGTGGTGTGAATATCAATTGGCACGAACCAGATAGAAGTAGGATTAATGAAGACAAACAAAAAACCGCTGTGGTGGCTGAATGGTTATAGCAGCGGCGCCTAAACGTTGCCGACGAAAGAATTTAGCAGTTCCCGAAATGGATCTATACAACGAGCTTTGGCAGTTGTCTAAAATTTTTTCTTTCTTCTATTCTAATTTAAACATTTTTTCAATTAAGAAAAAATGTTTCATAACAATAATAATGATAAAAAATTATTGTTAGGCCTTGAACTCGCTTCGAACCCGCGATCTTAAAATCAGTAGGCCAAAAATTGTTTTATTTTTATACATTTTTTTTTATTGAATAACTTTATGTTTTGAAAATATATATTTCTATCTTTACATTTACTTTGTTTTATAGTTCTTTCTTGATGAAAAAGTGATTTTTTAAATAAATTTTGCATTGAAGAAACACCATACCTTCTTTTATAAAAAAGTTTTATGTGGCTAGCTCGACCTCCGCGTTCTTAGTTATATGAATATAAGTAAGTATTGTTAGGATTAGCTTGAAATCAAATAACCAGAGTCCTTTTTAATTTCGAACTTCACAGTCCACATTTTCTTTTAGCACACTGTGGGGAGTTGTCACTAAATTTTTACACACACTTATGCAATTGGTTTAGTATTTGTGTGGCCGGCTCTACTATAGAACGTAGCAAGCGGCAAGTTTTTTTCTTCTTACCTCAAGACGCTGCCACAGCATCAAAGCGACCAAAGTGTTTATGTATATCTGCCTTTACTTTGGAGTATTATTGAATATGTATGTACATATGTATATTTCTACTTTGGTTGATATTTTCATATATATATATTCAATGATACAATGCTCAAAAGCTGATCGACAGGCACAGGCTTCTGTGTACCTATACACATACGTATTTAAGGGTGGAATTGATGCTAGTCAAGTGGTCTTTGACTTGGTTTATCAAAGTACAAACGATGAAATTAATTGTAGTGAAATACATTTTTTTGTAGTTTTTATAGTTACTCCGAAAATATAATACATTATGCGGAACCAAGAAATTTAAGTAAATTTGGTTTTTTTCTTTTTGAAATACGTTTTAAATCGTTTGTAGTTTTTCATACGATAAACAATTTTTTTTTGGTCCACAGGTTTCGGAGATATCGCTAACGCATCTCAAAAAAACCAAGAACGCAGCAATATGGAAGCACTAAAAGTACTTTTCCTATAACTACAAACGATGAAATTGATTGTAGTGAAATTCATTTTTTTGTAGTTTTTATAGTTACTCCGAAAATATAATACATTGTGCGGAAACCAAGCAATTTAAGCAAGTTTGGGTTTTTTCTTTTTGAAATACGTTTTAAATCGTTTGTAGTTTTTCATACGAAAAAAAATTTTTTTTTTAGTCAACAGGTTTCGGAGATATCGCTAACGCATCTCAAAAAAACCAAGAACGCAGCAGTTTGGAAGCATTAAAAGTACTTTTCCCATAACTACAAACGATGAAATTGATTGTAGTGAAATTCATTTTTTTGTAGTTTTTATATTTACTCCGGAAATATAATACATTGTGCGGAAACCAAGCAATTTAAGCAAATTTGGGTTTTTTCTTTTTGAAATACGTTTTAAATCGTTTGTAGTTTTTCATACGAAAAAAAATTTTTTTTTAGTCAACAGGTTTCGAAGATATCGCTAACGCATCTCAAAAAAACCAAGAACGCAGCAGTTTGGAAGCACTAAAAGTACTTTTCCCATAACTACAAACGATGAAATTGATTGTAGTGAAATTCATTTTTTTGTAGTTTTTATAGTTACTCCAAAAATATAATACATTGTGCGGAAACCAAGCAATTTAAGCAAATTTGGGTTTTTTCTTTTTGAAATACGTTTTAAATCGTTTTTAGTTTTTCATAGGAAAAAAAATTTTTTTTTTGGTCCACAGGTTTCGGAGATATCGCTAACGCATCTCAAAAAAACCAAGCACGCAGCAATTTGGAAGCACTAAAAGTACTTTTCCTATAACTACAAACGATGAAATTGATTGTAGTGAAATTCATTTTTTTGTAGTTTTTATAGTTACTCCGAAAATATAATACATTGTGCGGAAACCAAGCAATTTAAGCAAATTTGGGTTTTTTCTTTTTGAAATACGTTTTAAATCGTTTGTAGTTTTTCATACGAAAAAAAAATTTTTTTTTTAGTCAACAGGTTTCGTAGATATCGCTAACGCATCTCAAAAAAACCAAAAACGCAGCAGTTTGGAAGCACTAAAAGTACTTTTCCCATTACTACAAACGATGAAATTGATTGTAGTGAAATTCATTTTTTTTTTAGTTTTTATAGTTACTCCGAAAATATAATACTTTGTGCGGAAACCAAGCAATTTAAGCAAATTTTGGTTTTTTTTTTTTTTAAATACGTTTTAAATCGTTTGTAATTTTTCATAGGAAAAACATTTTTTTTTTTGGTCCACAGGTTTCGGAGATATCGCTAACGCATCTCAAAAAAACCAAGAACTCAGCAATTTGGAAGCACTAAAAGTACTTTTCTATAACTACAAACGATGTAATTGATTGTAGTGAAATTCATTTTTTGTAGTTTGTATAGTTACTCTGAAAATATAATACATTGTGCGGAAACCAAGCAATTTAAGCAAATTTGGGTTTTTTCTTTTTGAAATACGTTTTAAATCGTTTGTAGTTTTTCATAGGAAAAAAAAAAATTTTTTTGGTCCACATGCTCCGGACATATCGCTAACGCATCTCAAAAAAACCAAGAACGCAGCAGAAATAAATTTTTTTGTAGTTTTTATAGTTACTCCGAAAATATAATACATTGTGCGCAAACCAAGCAATTTAAGCAAATTTGGGTTTTTTCTTTTTGAAATACGTTTTAAATCGTTTGCAGCTTTTCATAGAAAAAAAACTTTTTTTTTGGTCCACAGGTTTCGGAGATATCGCTAACGCATCTCAAAAAAACCAAGAACGCAGCAATTTGGAAGCACTAAAAGTACTTTTCCTATAACTACAAACGATGAAATCGATTGTAGTGAAATTCATTTTTTTTGTAGTTTTTATAGTTACTCCGAAGATATAATACATTGTGCGGAAACCATGCAATTTAAGCAAATTTGGGTTTTTTCTTTTTGAAATACGTTTTAATTCGTTTATAGTTTTTCATAGGAAAAACATTTTTTTTTTGGTCCACAAGTTTCGGAGATATCGTTAACGCATCTCAAAAAAACCAAGAACGCAGCTATTTGGAAGCACTAAAAGTAAAAATAAAAAATGTAAGGCGCGATAACCTCCGAAGAGATCTAAGGCCGAGCTTCTCTTCCAATTTGCGTCGTGCTCCTCTTGATTTTCCCTACAAATTGGCCGGACGGGACCTACATGATTTTATGCCGACTCCGAACGGCATCTGCAAGGCAGATGAGTTTTCACTGAGAGCTTTTCATGGCAGAAATACACCCGGAGCGCTTGCCAAACACTGCCGAGGGGCGACCCCGCTTAGAAAAATTTTCTTCTAATTGAAAAACCTTATTTCTAAAATTTTTGATGTTGCTTTGCCCGGGGTTTGAACCCAGGGCATCCGGTGTGGTAGGCGGAGCACGCTACCCTCACACCACGGTGGCCGCACTAAAAGTACTTTTCCTATAACTACAAACGATGAAATTGATTGTAGTGAAATTAATTTTTTTGTAGTTTTTATAGTTACTCCCAAAATATAATACATTGTGTGGAAACCAAGCAATTTAAGCAAATTTGGGTTTTTTCTTTTTGAAATACGTTTTAAATCGTTTGTAGTTTTTCATAGGAAAATAAATTTTTTTTTTTTTTGTCCACATGTTTCGGAGATATCGCTAACGCATCTCAAAAAAACCAAGAACGCAGCAGTTTGGAAGCACTAAAAGTACTTTTCCTATAACTACAAAGGATGAAATTGATTGTAGTGAAATTCATTTTTTTGTAGTTTTTGTAGTTACTCCGAAAATATAATACATTGTGCGGAAACCAAGCAATTTAAGCAAATTTGGGTTTTTTCTTTTTAAAATACGTATTAAATCGTTTGTAGTTTTTCATACCAAAAAAAAATTTTTTTTTTAGTCAACAGGTTTCGGAGATATCGCTAACCAATCTCAAAAAAACCAAGAACGCAGCAATTTGGAAGCACTAAAAGTACTTTTCCTATAACTACAAACGATGAAATTGATTGTAGTGAAATTAATTTTTTTGTACTTTTTATAGTTACTCCGAAAATATAATACATTGTGCGGAAACCAAGTAATTTAAGCAAATTTGGGTTTTTTCTTTTTGAAATACGTTTTAATTCGTTTGTAGTTTTTCATAGGAAAAACATTTTTTTTTTGGTACACAGGTTTCGGAGATATCGCTAACGCATCTCAAAAAAACCAAGAACTCAGCAATTTGGAAGCACTAAAAGTACTTTTCTATAACTACAAAGGATGAAATTGATTGCAGTGAAATTCGTTTTTTGTAGTTTGTATACTGCATGCATTGTTCATATACATTTTTGCAAATAATTTTCCAATATGCCGAATTTCCGAGTTGACAGAGCTTATGACAATTTTAATTTGCTATTTGAAAAATCTGATCTTATTCTGTCGAAAAATTGTTCGCGCAGTCGAACAACCAAGTTTTCAGCAGCCGTGTTGCAGTTAATACATAAAAGTCGAGTTTTACCCGTTTCTGGCCCGAATTCGCACTGTGACGTCATATTGCATATGATGACTTGTTTATCACATGTCAGTACAAAGTAAGAATTTTACACTATTTTCATAGATAAAAAGTAATAAATGAGAGGGGCGAATTGAATTAAAGTAATTTTGCCAAGAAAAATAACATTATGTCGCAAAAGAGCAATAAATTCGTTTATTTTAGTATTAATAATAAATTCCCCTTTTAGCTGTGAGTTGATTAAAGCTACAAACGGCAACACTTTTAACCACCGACGACACATAATTTGGCTCGTTCCTATTGTATTTCGTTGGCTAACTGCTACGAGCATTCATATGTATATATATATGTCTGTATACGCGGATTTTCATAAAATTCTTTGGTCGCTTTAGAACAGAGCTGGCCAAAAGTTGCACATTGTGCAATTTGAGTTCGCATTTTCACACAGACAATAACGATGTGCGATCACGATCGTTTGCTTTCGCTGGTCACTCACTAAAATCAACAGTGAATGCAAAAGGAAAAGTCCATGCTACTTTTTAGGCACATAATAAATAAATACGCAATGTTAAAGTGACTTTTAATACGTTTTAGTAAGTATTATTAAGTTCCTTTGAACAAACATATTAATATTGACAATTTAAATATTAATAATTAATAATAATTAATTAATTATTAATAAATATTGGCAATTTAATATAAGTAACTTTTTATACGTTCTACTTAGTTTTATTTTTATAACTTTTTAAATATATAAAGGCCGTAAACAACAAAAATAGTTTTATTTTTATACATTTTTTTTTTATTGAATAACTTTATGTTTTGAAAATATATATTTCTATCTTTACATTTACTTTGTTTTATAGTTCTTTCTTGATGAAAAAGTGATTTTTTAAATAAATTTTGCATTGAAGCTACACCATACCTTCTTTTATAAAAAAGTTTTATGTGCCTAGCTCGACCTCCGCGTTCTTAGTTATATGAATATAAGTAAGTATTGTTAGGATTAGCTTGAAATCAAATAACCAGAGTCCTTTTTAATTTCGAACTTCACAGTCCACATTTTCTTTTAGCACAATGTGGGGAGTTGTCACTCAATTTTTACACACACTTATGCAATTGTTTTAGTATTTGTGTGGCCGGCTCTACTATAGAACGTAGCAAGCGGCAAGTTTTTTTTTTCTTACCTCAAGACGCTGCCACAGCATCAAAGCGACCAAAGTGTTTATGTATATCTGCCTTTACTTTGGAGTATTATTGAATATGTATGTACATATGTATATTTCTACTTTGGTTGATATTTTCATACATATATATTCAATGATACAATGCTCAAAAGCTGATCGACAGGCACAGGCTTCTGTGTACCTATGCACATACGTATTTAAGGGTGGAATTGATGCTAGTCAAGTGATCTTTGACTTGGTTTATCAAACTACAAACGATGAAATTAATTGTAGTGAAATAAATTTTTTTGTAGTTTTTATAGTTACTCCGAAAATATAATACATTGTGCGGAACCAAGAAATTTAAGTAAATTTGGGTTTTTTCTTTTTGAAATACGTTTTAAATCGTTTGTAGTTTTTCATACGATAAACAATTTTTTTTGGTCCACAGGTTTCGGAGATATCGCTAACGCATCTCAAAAAAACCAAGGACGCAGCAATATGGAAGCACTAAAAGTACTTTTCCTATAACTACACACGATGAAATTGATTGTAGTGAAATTCATTTTTTTGTAGTTTTTATAGTTACTCCGAAAATATAATACATTGTGCGGAAACCAAGCAATTTAAGCAAGTTTGGGTTTTTTCTTTTTGAAATATTTTAAATCGGTTGTAGTTTTTCTACGAAAAAAAAATTTTTTTTTAGTCAACAGGTTTCGGAGATATCGCTAACGCATCTCAAAAAAACCAAGAACGCAGCAGTTTGGAAGCATTAAAAGTACTTTTCCCATAACTACAAACGATGAAATTGATTGTAGTGAAATTCATTTTTTTGTAGTTTTTATAGTTACTCCGAAAATATAATACATTGTGCGGAAACCAAGCAATTTAAGCAAATTTGGGTTTTTTTCTTTTTGAAATACGTTTTAAATCGTTTGTAGTTTTTCATACGAAAAAAAATTTTTTTTTAGTCAACAGGTTTCGGAGATATCGCTAACGCATCTCAAAAAAACCAAGAACGCAGCAGTTTGGAAGCACTAAAAGTACTTTTCCCATAACTACAAACGATGAAATTGATTGTAGTGAAATTCATTTTTTTGTAGTTTTTATAGTTACTCCAAAAATATAATACATTGTGCGGAATCAAAGCAATTTAAGCAAATTTGGGTTTTTTTCTTTTTGAAATACGTTTTAAATCCTTTGTAGTTTTTCATAGGAAAAAAATTTATTTTTTGGTCCACAGGTTTCGGAGATATCGCTAACGCATCTCAAAAAAACCAAGCACGCAGCAATTTGGAAGCACTAAAAGTACTTTTCCTATAACTACAAACGATGAAATTGATTGTAGTGAAATTCATTTTTTTGTAGTTTTTATAGTTACTCCGAAAATATAATACATTGTGCGGAAACCAAGCAATTTAAGCAAATTTGGGTTTTTTCTTTTTGAAGTACGTTTTAAATCGTTTGTAGTTTTTCATACGAAAAAAATTTTTTTTTTTAGTCAACAGGTTTCGGAGATATCGCTAACGCATCTCAAAAAAACCAAGAACGCAGCAGTTTGGAAGCACTAAAAGTACTTTTCCCATTACTACAAACGATGAAATTGATTGTAGTGAAATTCATTTTTTTGTAGTTTTTATAGTTACTCCGAAAATATAATACTTTGTGCGGAAACCAAGCAATTTAAGCAAATTTTGGTTTTTTTTTTTTAAATACGTTTTAAAACGTTTGTAGTTTTTCATAGGAAAAACATTTTTTTTTTGGTCCATAGGTTTCGGAGATATCGCTAACGCATCTCAAAAAAACCAAGAACTCAGCAATT
Organism: Eurosta solidaginis; assembly: GCF_040869045.1. Classification (NCBI taxonomy): domain Eukaryota; kingdom Metazoa; phylum Arthropoda; class Insecta; order Diptera; family Tephritidae; genus Eurosta; species Eurosta solidaginis. The sequence continues at coordinate 141,152,027 of NC_090324.1, forward strand.
TGGAAGCACTAAAAGTACTTTTCTATAACTACAAACGATGAAATTGATTGTAGTGAAATTCATTTTTTGTAGTTTGTATAGTTACTCCGAAAATATAATACATTGTGCGGAAACCAAGCAATTTAAGCAAATTTTGGTTTTTTCTTTTTGAAATACGTTTTAAATCGTTTGTAGTTTTTCATAGGAAAAAAAAAATTTTTTTGGTCCACAGGCTCCGGAGATATCGCTAACGCATCTCAAAAAAACCAAGAACGCACCAGAAATAAATTTTTTTGTAGTTTTTTAGTTACTCCGAAAATATAATACATTGTGCGCAAACCAAGCAATTTAAGCAAATTTGGGTTTTTTCTTTTTGAAATACGTTTTAAATCGTTTGCAGCTTTTCGTAGAAAAAAAACCTTTTTTTTGGTCCACAGGTTTCGGAGATATCGCTAACGCATCTCAAAAAAACCAAGAACGCAGCAATTTGGAAGCACTAAAAGTACTTTTCCTATAACTACAAACGATGAAATTGATTGTAGTGAAATTCATTTTTTTTGTAGTTTTTATAGTTACTCCGAAAATATAATACATTGTGCGGAAACCATGCAATTTAAGCAAATTTGGGTTTTTTCTTTTTGAAATACGTTTTAATTCGTTTGTAGTTTTTCATAGGAAAAAAAATTTTTTTTTTGGTCCACAAGTTTCGGAGATATCGTTAACGCATCTCAAAAAAACCAAGAACGCAGCAATTTGGAAGCAATAAAAGTACTTTTCCTATAACTACAAACGATGAAATTGATTGTAGTGAAATTAATTTTTTTGTAGTTTTTATAGTTACTCCCAAAATATAATACATTGTGTGGAAACCAAGCAATTTAAGCAAATTTGGGTTTTTTCTTTTTGAAATACGTTTTAAATCGTTTGTAGTTTTTCATAGGAAAATAAATTTTTTTTTTTTGGTCCACATGTTTCGGAGATATCGCTAACGCATCTCAAAAAAACCAAGAACGCAGCAATTTGGAAGCACTAAAAGTACTTTTCCTATAACTACAAACGATGAAGTTGATTGTAGTGAAATTCATTTTTTTGTAGTTTTTATAGTTACTCCGAAAATATAATACATTGTGCGGAAACCAAGCAATTTATGCAAATTTGGGTTTTTTCTTTTTGAAATACGTATTAAATCGTTTGTAGTTTTTCATACCAAAAAAAAATTTTTTTTTTAGTCAACAGGTTTCGGAGATATCGCTAACCAATCTCAAAAAAACCAAGAACGCAGCTATTTGGAAGCACTAAAAGTACTTTTCCTATAACTACAAACGATGAAATTGATTGTAGTGAAATTAATTTTTTTGTACTTTTTATAGTTACTCCGAAAATATAATACATTGTGCGGAAACCAAGTAATTTAAGCAAATTTGGGTTTTTTCTTTTTGAAATACGTTTTAATTCGTTTGTAGTTTTTCATAGGAAAAACAAATTTTTTTTTGGTCCACAGGTTTCGGAGATATCGCTAACGCATTTCAAAAAAACCAAGAACGCAGCAATTTGGAAGCACTAAAAGTACTTTTCCTATAACCACAAACGATGAAATTGATTGTAGTGAAATTAATTTTTTTGTAGTTTTTATAGTTACTCCGAAAATATAATAAATTGTGCGGACCAAGCAATTTAAGCAAATTTGGGTGTTTTCTTTTTGAAATATGTTTTAATTCATTTGTAGTTTTTCATAGGAAAAACAAATTTTTTTTTGGTCCACAGGTTTCGGAGATATCGTTAACGAATCTCAAAAAAACCAAGAACGCAGCCATTTGGAAGCACTAAAAGTACTTTTCCTATAACTACAAACGATGAAATTGATTGTAAAGAAATTCATTTTTTGTAGTTTTTATAGTTACTCCGAAAATATAATACATTGTGCGGAAACCAAGCAATTTAAGCAAATTTGGGTTTTTTCTTTTTGAAATACGTTTTAAATCATTTGTAGTTTTTCATACGAAAAAAAAATTTTTTTTTAGTCCACAGGTTTCGGACACATCGCTAACGCATCTCAAAAAAACCAAGAACGCAGCAATTTGGAAGCACTAAAAGTACTTTTCCTATAACTAGATAAAATTGATTATAGTGAAATTCACTTTTTTGTGGTTTTTATAGTTACTCCGAAAATATAATACATTGTGCGGAAACCAAACAATTTAAGCAAATTTGGGTTTTTTCTTTTTGAAATACGTTTTAAATCGTTTGTAGTTTTTCATAAGAAAAAAAAATTTTTTTGGTGCACAGGTTTCAGAGATATCGCTAACGCAACTCAAAAAACCAAGAACGCAGCAATTTGGAAACACTAAAAGTACTTTTCCTATAACTAAAAACGATGAAATTGATTGTAGTGAAATTCATTTTTTTGTAGTTTTTATAGTGACTCCGAAAATATAATACATTGTGCGGAAACCAAGCAATTTAAGCAAATTTGGGTTTTTTTTCTTTTTGAAATACGTTTTAAATCGTTTGCAGTTTTTCATACGAAAAAAAAAATTTTTTTGGTCCAGAGGTTTCGGAGATATCGCTAACGCAACTCAAAAAAACCAAGAACGCAGCAATTTGCAAGCACTAAAAGCACTTTTCCTATAACTACAAACGATGCAATTGATTGTAGTGAAATTCATTTTTTTTTAGTTTTTATAGTTACTCCGAAAATATGATACATTGTGCGGAAACCAAGCAAATTAAGCAAATTTGGGTTTTTTCTTTTTGAAATACGTTTTAAATCGTTTCAGTTTTTCATACGAAAAAACCTTTTTTTTTTGCTCCACAGCGCCGTTTTCGGTTGCCGATGCTACATAATCCATAAGCGCTTTGTACCATTAGCAAAATTGGGAAATTCGAAGACACCCGGTTGGGTATTCCAAACAATGATTTTTGCACAGCAAAAGGGTTCTTTGAATAATTCTCTCGATTTAAATTACAAGCATATTAAAGTTTTTGAATGTGCAAGAAAATATTGTTCTTTACCATTCATATGTTCAAAAATAAAACAAACCTCATTTCAGCATACCCCTTCTAACAAAAATTATTCTTACGCTCAAGCAAATGTACGTACATACATATGTATGTTCATATGTAAGCTAAGAAATGTATGAACATGGTAATGTATCTGCTATGACGATCGTAGCGTATAAACAAACTTAGATATATATGCAAACACATACATATATTCTTAAACTAAAGATCAACCAACATCCCCACTTCACCCCACATCACACCCACCTCATTGATACCAATATAGCCAAGCATAAGCTAGCATATGTATGTTTGTACATTCAAATGTTCAAAAACAAAACAAAACTTCTATTCAACCAACCAATTCCAACAAAAATTTTTCTTACGCACAAGCATATGTACATACATACATATGTATGTTCAAATGTAAATCACAAAATCCTGAAAACTAGCTTCCTCTTTTTCATTCATAATGCTTCTTCTTAAGTTGTCCAAATTGGTGATGCAATTTGGCAACATGGCATTTGATAAAATCGTCAAAAGAAAAATGTTTGTGATTTTAAAAACTTCGATGCATATTGAGGGCTTTCATTATAACGCGCATAACTACTTCCATAACTCGGCACTTTTCCTATAAAATAATACCAAACTATTTATATGACCTAATCGAAGTAATAATATGGTAGTAAAAAATGCAAATAAAGATGCGAAGATATTGCCCAATAAATGCCCAGTAACGTATTAGCAATATAATCTAAAAAATTTCATGCACTGGCCATATACATTTTTGCAAATAATTTTCCAATATGTCGAATTGCCGAGTTGACAGAGCTTATTGCAATTTTAATTTGCTATTTGAAAAATCTGGTCTTATTCTGTCGAAAAATTGTTCGCGCAGTCGAACAACCAAGTTTTCAGCAGCCGTGTTGCAGTTAATACATAAAAGTTGAGTTTTACCCGTTTCTGGCCCGAATTCGCACTGTGACGTCGTATTGTATATGATGACTTGTTTATCACATGTCAGTACAAAGTAAGAATTTTACACTATTTTCATAGATAAAAAGTAATAAATGGGAGGGGCGAAATGAATTAAAGTAATTTTGCCAAGAAAAATAACATTATGTCGCAAAAGAGCAATAAATTCGTTTATTTTAGTATTAATAATAAATTCCCCTTTTAGCTGTGAGTTGATTAAAGCTACAAACGGCAACACTTTTAACCACCGACGACACATAATTTGGCTCGTGCCTATTGTATTTCGTTGGCTAACTGCTACGAGCATTCATATGTATATATATATGTCTGTGTACGCGGATTTTCATAAAATTCTTTGGTCGCTTTAGAACAGAGCCGGCCAAAAGTTGCACATTGTGCAATTTGAGTTCGCATTTTCACACAGACAATAACGATGTGCGATCACGATCGTTTGCTTTCGCTGGTCACTCACTAAAATCAACAGTGAATGCAAAAGGAAAAGTTCATGCTACTTTTTAGGCACATAATAAAAAAATATGCTGCAATGTTAAAGTTACTTTTAATACATTTTAATAAGTATTATTAAGTTCCTTTGAACAAACATATTAATATTGAAAATTTAAATATTAATAATTAATAATAATTAATTAATTCTTAATAAATATTAGCAATTTAATATAAGTAACTTTTTATACGTTCTACTTAGTTTTATTTTTATACATTTTTTTTTTTTATTGAATAACTTTATGTTTTGAAAATATATATTTCTATCTTTACATTTACTTTGTTTTATAGTTCTTTCTTGATGAAAAAGTGATTTTTTAAATAAATTTTGCATTGAAGCTACACCATACCTTCTTTTATAAACAAGTTTTATGTGGCTAGCTCGACCTCCGTCTTCTTAGTTATATGAATATAAGTAAGTATTGTTAGGATTAGCTTGAAGTCAAATAACCAGAGTCCTTTTTAATTTCGAACTTCACAGTCCACATTTTCTTTTAGCACACTGTGGGGAGTTGTCACTCAATTTTTACACACACTTATGCAATTGTTTTAGTATTTGTGTGGCCGGCTCTACTATAGAACGTAGCAAGCGGCAAGTTTTTTTCTTCTTACCTCAAGACGCTGCCACAGCATCAAAGCGACCAAAGTGTTTATGTATATCTGCCTTTACTTTGGAGTATTATTGAATATGTAAGTACATATGTATATTTCTAATTTGGTTCATATTTTCATACATATATATTCAATGATACAATGCTCAAAAGCTGATCGACAGGCACAGGCTTCTGTGTACCTATGCACATACGTATTTAAGGGTGGAATTGATGCTAGTCAAGTGGTCTTTGACTTGGTTTATCAAACTACAAACGATGAAATTAATTGTAGTGAAATAAATTGTTTTGTAGTTTTTATAGTTACTCCGAATATTGTGCGGAACCAAGAAATTTAAGTAAATTTGGGTTTTTTCTTTTTGAAATACGTTTTAAATCGTTTGTAGTTTTTCATACGATAAAAAAAATTTTTTTCAAAAAAACCAAGAACGCAGCAATTTGGAAGCACTAAAAGTACTTTTCCTATAACTACAAACGATGAAATTGATTGTAGTGAAATTCATTTTTTTGTAGTTTTTTTAGTTACTCCGAAAATATAACACATTGTGCGGAAACCAAGAAATTTAAGCAAATTTGGGTTTTTTCTTTTTGAAATACGTTTTAAATCGTTTGTAGTTTTTCATAGGAAAAAAAATTTATTTTTTTGTCCACAGGTTTCGGAGATATCGCTAACGCATCTCAAAAAAACCAAGCACGCAGCAATTTGGAAGCACTTAAAGCACTTTTCCTATAACTACAAACGATGAAATTGATTGTAGTGCAATTCATTTTTTTGTAGTTTTTTATAGTTACTCCGAAAATATAATACATTGTTCGGAAACCAAGCAATTTAAGCAAATTTGGATTTTTTTTCTTTTTGAAATAGGTTTTAAATCGTTTTTAGTTTTTCATACGAAAAAAAACTTTTTTTAGTCAACAGGTTTCGGAGATATCGCCAACGCATCTCAAAAAAACCAAGAACGGAGCAGTTTGGAAGCACTAAAAGTACTTTTCCCATAACTACAAACGATGAAATTGATTGTAGTGAAATTCATTTTTTTGTAGTTTTTATAGTTACTCCGAAAATATAATACTTTGTGCGGAAACCAAGCAACTTAAGCAAATTTGGGTTTTTTCTTTTTGAAATACGTTTTAAATCGTTTGTAGTTTTTCATAGGAAAACAATTTTATTTTTGTCCACAGGTTTCGGAGATATCGCTAACGCATCTCAAAAAAAACCAAGAACTCAGCAATTTGAAAGCACTAAAAGTACTTTTCCTATAACTACAAACGATGAAATTGATTGTAGTGAAATTCATTTTTTTGTAGTTTTTATAGTTACTCCGAAAATATAATACATTGTGCGAAAACCAAGCAATTTAAGCAAATTTGGGTTTTTTTCTTTTTGAAATACGTTTTAAATCGTTTGTAGTTTTTCATAAGAAAAAAAATTTTTTTTTTGGTCTACAGGTTTCGGAGACATCGCTAACGCATCTCAAAAAAACCAAGAACTAAGCAATTTGGAAGCACTAAAAGTACTTTTCCTATAACTACAAACGATGAAATTGATTGTAGTGAAATTCATTTTTTGTAGTTTTTATAGTTACTCCGAAAATAAAATACATTGTGCGGAAACCAAGCAATTTAAGCAAATTTGGGTTTTTTTCTTTTTGAAATACGTTTTAAATCGTTTGTAGTTTATATTTACTTGCACATTCAAAAACTTTAATATGCTTGTAATTTAAATCGAGAGAATTATTCAAAGAACCCATTTGCTTTGCAAAAATCATTGTTTGGAATACCCAACCGGGTGTCTTCGAATTTCCCAATTTTGCTAATGGCACAAAGGCGCTTATGGATTATGTTGTATCGGCAACCGAAAGCAGCACTCTGGAGCAAAAAAAAAGGTTTTTTCATATGAAAAACTACAAACGATTTAAAACGTATTTCAAAAAGAAAAAACCCAAATTTGCTTAAATTGCTTGGTTTCCGCACACTACAATCAATTTCATCTAGTTATAGGAAAAGTACTTTTAGAGCTTCCAAATTGCTGCGTTCTTGGTTTTTTTGAGATGAATTAGCGATATCTCCGAAACCTGTTGACTAAAAAAAGTTTTTTTTTTTTTCGTATGAAAAACTACAAACGACCTAAAACGTATTTCAAAAAGAAAAAACCCAAATTTGCTTAAATTGCTTGGTTTCCGCAAAATGTATTATATTTTCGGAGTAACTGTAAAAACTACAAAAAAATGAATTTCACTACAATCAATTTCATCGTTTGTAGTTATAGGAAAAGTACTTTTAGTGCTTCCAAATTTCTGCGTTCTTGGTTTTTTTTAGATGCGTTTACGATATCTCCGAAACCTGTGGACCAAAAAAAAAATTTTTTCCTATGAAAAACTACAACCGATTTAAAACGTATTTTAAAAAGAAAAACCCAAATTTGCTTAAATTGCTTGGTTTCCGCACAATGTATTATATTTTCGGAGTAACTATAAAAACTACAAAAAAATTAATTTCACTACAATCAATTTTATCGTTTGTAGTTATAGGAAAAGTACTTTTAGTGCTTCCAAATTGCTGCGTTCTTGGTTTTTTTGAGATGAATTAGCGATATCTCCGAAACCTGTTGACTAAAAAAAGTTTTTTTTTTTTTCGTATGAAAAACTACAAACGACCTAAAACGTATTTCAAAAAGAAAAAACCCAAATTTGCTTAAATTGCTTGGTTTCCGCAAAATGTATTATATTTTCGGAGTAACTATAAAAACTACAAAAAAATGAATTTCACTACAATCAATTTCATCGTTTGTAGTTATAGGAAAAGTACTTTTAGTGCTTCCAAATTGCTGCGTTCTTGGTTTTTTTGAGATGAATTAGCGATATCTGCGAAGCCTGTGGAGCAAAAAAAATTTTTTTTTCGTATGAAAAACTACAACCGATTTAAAACGTATTTCAAAAAGAAAAAACCCAAATTTGCTTAAATTGCTTGGTTTCCGCACAATGTATTATAATTTCGGAGTAACTATAAAAACTACAAAAAAATGAATTTCACTACAATCAATTTCATCGTTTGTAGTTATAGGAAAAGTACTTTTAGTGCTTCCAAATTACTGCGTTCTTGCTTTTTTTGAGATGCGTTTACGATATCTCCGAAACCTGTGGACCACAAAAAAAATTTTTTCCTATGAAAAACTACAGACGATCTAAAACGTATTTCAAAAAGAAAAAACCCAAATTTGCTTAAATTGCTTGGTTTCCGCAAAATGTATTATATTTTCGGAGTAACTATAAAAACTACAAAAAAATGAATTTCACTGCAATCAATTTCATCGTTTGTAATTATAGGAAAAGTACTTTTAGTGCATCCAAATTGCTGCGTTCTTGGTTTTTTTGAGATGCGTTAACGATATCTCCGAAACCTGTGGACCAAAAAAAAAATTGTTTTCCTATGAAAAACTACAAACGATTTAAAACGTATTTCAAAAAGAAAAAATCCAAATTTGCTTAAATTGCTTGGTTTCCGCACAATGTATTATATTTTCGGAGTAAATATAAAAACTACAAAAAAATGAATTTCTTTACAATCAATTTCATCGTTTGTAGTTATAAGAAAAGTACTTTTAATGCTTCCAAATTACTGCGTTCTTGGTTTTTTTGAGATGCGTTAGCGATATCTCCGAAACCTGTGGACTAAAAAAAATTTTTTTTCGTATGAAAAACTACAAACGATTTAAAACAAAAAGAAAAAACCAAAATTTGCTTAAATTGCTTGGTTTCCGCACAATCTATTATATTTTCGGGGTAACTATAAAAACTAGAAAAAAATTAATTTCTTTACAATCATTTTCATCGTTTGTAGTTATAGGAAAAGTACTTTTAATGCTTCCAAATTGCTGCGTTCTTGGTTTTTTTGAGATGCGTTAACGATATCTCCGAAACCTGTGGACCAAAAAAAAAATGTTTTTCCTATGAAAAACGACAAACGAATTAAAAGTATTTCAAAAAGAAAAAACCCAAATTTGCTTAAAATGCTTGGTTTCCGCACAATGTATAATATTTTCGGAGTAACTATAAAACTACAAAAAAACAAGTAAGGAAGGCTAAGTTCGGGTGTAACCGAACATTACATACTCAGTTGAGAGCTGTGGAGACAAAGTAAGGGAAAATCACCATGTTGTAAAAAGAACCTAGGGTAACCCTGGAATGTGTTTGTACGATATGGGTATCAAATGAAAGGTATTAATGAGTATTTTAAAAGGGCGTGGGCCTAAGTTCTATAGATGGACGCCTTTTCAAGATATCGCCATAAACATGGACCAGGGGTGACTCTAGAATTTGTTTGTACGATATGAGTATCAAATGAAAGGTGTTAATGAGTATTTTAAGAGGGCGTGGGCCTTAGTTCTATATGTGGACGCCTTTTCGAGATATCGCCATAAAGGTGGACCAGGGGTGACTCTAGAATTTGTTTGTACTATATGGGTATCAAATGAAAGGTGTTAATGAGTATTTTAAAAGGGAGTAGGCCATAGTTCTATAGGTGGACGCCTTTGCGGAATATCGTTATAAAAGTGGACCAGGGTTGACTCTAGAATGCGTTTGTATAATATGGGTATCAAAAAAAGGTGTTAATGTGTTTTAAAAGGGAGTGGGCCTTAGTTCTATGGGTGGACGCCTTTTCGGGATATCGCCATAAACGTGGACCAGCGGTGACTCTTGAATGCGTTTGTACAATATGGGTATCAAATGAAAGGTGTTAATGAGTATTTTAAAAGGGCGTGGGCCTTAGTTCTATAGGAGAACACCTTTTCAAGATATCGCCATAAAGGTGGACCAGGGGTGACTCTAGAATTTGTTTGTACGATATGGGTATCAAATGAAAGGTGTTAATGAGTATTTTAAAAGGGCGTGGGCCTTAGTTCTATAGGTGGATGCCTTTTCGAGATATCGCCATAAAGGTGGGCCAGGGGTGACTCTAGAATTTTTTTGTACGATATGGGTATCAAATTAAAGGTATTAATGAGGGTTTTAAAAGGGGGTAGCCCGTAGGTGTATATGTGAAGGTGTTTTCGAGATATCGACCAAAATGTTGCCCAGGGTGATCCAGAACATCATCTGTCGGGTACCGCTAATTTATTTATATATGTAATACCACGAACAATATTCCTTCCAAGATTCCAAGGGCTTTTGATCTCGTCCTGCAAAACTTTTTCATTCTCTTCTACTTAATATGGTAGGTGTCACACCCATTTTACCAAGTTTTTTTCTAAAGTTATATTTTTCCTCAATAGACCAATACAATTACCATGTTTCATCCCTTTTAGATTTCGGCCTTTTTCACAGAAAACAGGTATCGTCCTAGAATCTAAGCCTCTACCAAATTTCAGAACGATTGGTAAATTTTTGTTCGACTTATGGCATTAAAAGTATCCTAGACAAATTAAACTAAAAGGGCGGTGTCACGCCCATTTTGAAATTTTCTTTTATTTCTGTATTTTGTTGCAATATATCATTACTGGAGTTGAATGTTGACATAATTTACTTATACACTGTAAAGATATTTACTTTTCTTTTAAAATTTGAATTTAAAAAATTTTTTTTTTAAAAAGTGGGCGTGGTCGTCCTCCGATTTTGCTAATTTTTATTAAGCAGACATATAGTAATAAGAGTAACGTTCCTGCCAAATTTCATCATGACATCTTCAACGACTGCCAAAATACAGCTTGCAAAACTTCTAAATTACCTTCTTTTAAAAGTGGGCGGTGCCATGCCCATTGTCCAAAATGTTACTAGTTTTCTATTCTGCGTCCTAGGTTCAACTCACCTACCAAGTTTCATCGCTTAATCCGTATTTGGTAATGAATTATCGCACTTTTTCAATTTTTCGAAATTTTCGATATCGAAAAAGTGGGCGTGGTTATTGTCCGATATTGTTCATTTTAAATAGCGATCTGAGATGAGTGCCCAGGAACCTACATACCAAATTTCATCAAGATACCTCAAAATTTACTCAAGTTATCGTGTTAACGGACGGACGGACGGACATGGCTCAATCGAATTTTTTTTCGATACTGATGATTTTGATATATGGAAGTCTATATCTATCTCGATTCCTTTATACCTGTACAACCAACCGTTATCCAATCAAAGTTAATATACTCTGTGAGCTCTGCTCAACTGAGTATAATGAAGTTCACTACAGTCAATTTCATCGTTTGTAGTTAAAGGAAAAGTACTTTTAGTGCTTCCAAATTGCTGCGTTCTTGGTTTTTTTGAGATGAATTAGCGATATCTCCGAAACCTGTTGACTAAAAAAAAATTTTTTTTTTCGTATGAAAAACTACAAACGACCTAAAACGTATTTCAAAAAGAAAAAACCCAAATTTGCTTAAATTGCTTGGTTTCCGCACAATGTATTATATTTTCGGAGTAACTATAAAAACTACAAAAAAATTAATTTCACTACAATCAATTTCATCGTTTGTAGTTATAGGAAAAGTACTTTTAGTGCTTCCAAATTGCTGCGTTCTTGGTTGTTTTGAGATGAATTAGCGATATCTGCGAAGCCTGTGGACCAAAAAAAATTTTTTTTTCGTATGAAAAACTACAAACGACTTAAAACGTATTTCAAAAAGAAAAAAACCAAATTTACTTAAATTGCTTGGTTTCCGCACAATGTATTATATTTTCGGAGTAACTATAAGAAATACAAAAAAATTAATTTCACTACAATCAATTGCATCGTTTGTAGTTATACAAATCACAAAAAAAATTTGGATTTTTTCAAAGCGGGTTCCAGCGTGATGCAGCTGGAAAAATATCATATTGGGCCTACGTAAAATACCGTACATTCCAGAATCTGTATTAATATCTAGTGTTTTTGAATTTTTTAGATATCAGGCTTAAGTTATGAGAAATTTGCCTAAAATGAACTTTTAACTAATATATTATCATTTTTAACAAATTTCTTATGGAAACATTTTTTTTTTAATGCTAAAATAAGTTCAGAATATTTCCAACAACTTTCATTCAGACAGCTTTTCTTTTTTCGAATTCTTTTTAGTGGAAAAAATTGTTTGCTTATTACTTGAAAATATAGGCAGTAATTTCTTTTTAATTACTATTATTATTTATTTTTTTTTTCGTTGCTATCTGTCTGTGAGGGTGCACTTACTTTCATTTCTCTTAGGTGGGAAGTGGTGCGATGAATTCTGAATGTTGCTTTTATTGTAAGATCCCACGGCATTGGCTGAATCTCCGGGCTGGATAGCATGCAAGGTGCACACGGGGCAACATAAGAACGAAAATTCAATAATGGAGCTGTACCTCTATGATTTTTTTTGTTGTTTTCTCACCCAAATAGTAACCATCACCCTTCCCTTAAGTACCACTCCAGAAAATGGCGCCCAACGTGAGAGCTCCCTTCAAAAGTTGTTTGTACTGAAAGTGATTACAATGGTTACATGCGTATTCACTCTCCCATGCAACATTATGATACTGCTTGTTTATGTTATTTTTTTTAGGACGTTGCTGTTTTCAAATCTTGATTGCAGTGAGATAAAAAGTGCTGCTAAATGCTCGCTTAACTGACCGATTGAAAAGGAGCAATGATCTTTAGTAACGTTTCCTATGTTTCTGAATACCTTGGTGTCTATAGTTGTTTTTACATTACCGTCAATAATAAAGCCTTTAGAAGTACCTAAGTATCGTTTTTTCTATTTATCGTCCTTAAAGTGTTTTTGGTTAAGTAGTTAGTGAAGCACATCAGAAAGAGTTCATATAATAAGCACAGTAGAACATTTTTTTAAATATGCTATTGGGACATAGTAATGAGAATTCGCGTAGGCAGTCAGGCCAAGTTTTATTATATATGAGGATTACTTTGCTAAAAACCAGGAAATACTAACTACGGCTTGTAATCATACTTTCCATCGCAACTGCTTGTTGACTTGGCTAAAACAACACCGAACGTGTCCAGAGTGTCGAGCCACTTGCAGCTCAAAACAATTTCAAATCGCTAAGGCTCCTGGAGTTCAAACGCGGTCCCACACTATGCCTCAAAGCGGCCCCCTAACGCTCCTCATAAACCTACTACACCTCAGGCCGTTATGTCACAACAACAACCACAAAATCAGCAACAGCAACCTGTTGCACAGACACAACAATAAACTGTGGACGCGCAAGCAGCAAACAGGAAAAATGCTGACGCAACCATAAATAATGGAGAGTTTAATGAAAGCCGAATAAGAAGCATCGTAACGGCCGTAGTATCCGCAAGGCAAGCTTCCGCCTTGGAAGACCACGAAACCACAGTATCACTTATTGAAAGCAAAATCGAAAGTACTCTGAATGCTGTTCTCTACCGAGTACACATAAATGACAACCCAATTAATAACGCCCAGGCTAATAGATCTGTACGGAATATAGATAACCAGCCATGGCCACAAGATATGCCCAGTTTCAGTAACCAGCAACAGCCATCTTTGAGAAACGAAAATTTTCGCCCTAGCGATATGTCCAGTGTGACAAACGCCAGAAAAATTTCGCATTTAATATCTAGCTGGGACATTAAGTTCGACGGGTCTAAACGACTTTCAGTAGAAAATTTCATATATCGTATAGAGTCTCAAGTAGTGGATACTCCGTCAGCAATAATTTATGGAACTATTAGCGTTCAAGAATAATACCTCACCCATAAACTTTTATGTCGTTCAGAGCCTTTCTCCAAATCTTATCCCTGGAAGTGACGTTTGGAAAAAATTCGAAATTTTACCGACTTTAATCGCCCAGATAAATATCAATACTGCGGAAGATGATTTAGGCGCAACAAATAAACACATCCTAACGGATGAGAAAAATCTTCACTAGAAAGGATAAAGAACTTGTTTCCGGCTTATAAAAAGGAAGGTCTAGGTAGACCTTCTCTCATTGAACATTCTATTGAGTTAGAGCCCAACGTCAAGCCAATAAAGCAAAGGTATTTTCCTATATCACCAGCCATTGAAAAACTAGTGCATAAGGAAATCGACGATATGATAAGGCTAGAAGTTATCGAGGAAGCACCTAACAGCCCATTGGCAAGCCCTATAGTACTGGTCGGGAAACCGAACAAAGTTCGATTATGCCTTGACGCTAGGAAGGGTAATAGCATGACCGTAAAAGACACTTACACTCTACCTCATATAGAGGGAATATTAAGTCGTCTGCCAAAAGCCGAATATATTTCGTCCCTTGACTTACGAAGAGCGTTTTGGCAAACCCTTTGGCTGAAAACTCTCGCGATCTGACGTGCTTTCCTGTACCAAATCGACCACTGTACAGGTACTGTGTTATGCCATTTGGACTCTGTAACGCCCCACAGGCTCTTTGCCGGCTTATGGATCACGTAATCCCAGCTAATTTAAAGGACGAAGTATTTGTTTACCTCGACGACTTACTGATAATGTACAGTTCTTTCGAAAGGCATATGTCTGTTTAATGTGAGGTGGCTTAACAACTAAGGAAAGCGTGTCTAACTGTTAATGCAGAAAAGAGCAAATTCTGCATACGAGAGGTGAAATACTTGGGATTTGTAATAAGAAACGGCACCCTGTGTACGGATTCCGACAAGGTATCTTCGATGTTAAATTTTCCTACACCTACCACAGTGAAGCAATTGAGAAGGTTTTTAGGAATGGTTGGGTGGTATCGACGATTTGTGGACAATTTCAAATTGTGGACAAGGTCGAGGTTTTCATTGGAACGAAGAGGGGCAGGCTGTCTTTGACAACCTGAAGCAAAAGCTTGTAACTGCGCCAGTATCAATAAACTCAGACTACAACAAGTAAGGAAGGCTAAGTTCGTGTGTAACCGAATATTACATACTTAGTTGAGAGCTATGGAGACAAAATAAGGGAAAATCACCTCGTAGTAAAATTAACCTAGGGTAACCCCGGAATGTGTTTGTATGGCATGTGTATCAAATGGAAGGTATTAAAGAGTATTTTAAGAGTGAGTGGTCCATAGTTCTATAGATGGACGCCATTTAGGGATACCGCCATAACGGTGGACCAGGGCTGACTCTAGAATTTGTTTGTACGACATGGGTATCAAATGAAAGTGTTAATGAGTATTTTAAAAGGGAGTGGACCTAAGTTCTATAGGAGGACGCCTTTTTGAGATATCGCCATAAAGGTGGACCAGGGGTGACTCTAAAATTTGTTTGTACGATATGGGTATCAAATGAAAGGTGTTAATGAGTATTTTAAAAGGGAGTGGGCCTAAGTTCTATAGGTGGACGCCTTTTCGAGATATCGCCATAAAGGTGGACCAGGGGTGACTCTAGAATTGGTTTCAACGATATGGGTATCAAATGAAAGGTGTTAATGAGTATTTTAAAAGGGAGTGGGCCTAAGTTCTATAGGTGGACGCCTTTTCGAGATATCGCCATATAGGTGGACCAGGGGTGGCTCTGGAATTTGTTTGTACGCTATGGGTATCAAATGAAAGATGTTAATGAGTATTTTAAAAGGGAGTGGGCCTTAGTCCTATGGGACGCCTTTTCGAGATATCGCCATAAAAGTGGACCAGGGGTGACTCTAGAATTTGTTTGTACGATATGGGTATCAAATGAAAGGTGTTAATGAGTATTTTAAAAGGGAGTGGGCCTAAGTTCTATAGGTGGACGCCTTTTCGAGATATCGCCATAAAGGTGGACCAGGGGTGACTCTGGAATTTGTTTGTACGATATGGGTATCAAATGAAAGATGTTAATGGGTATTTTAAAAGGGAGTGGGCCTTAGTTCTATGGCACGCCTTTTCGAGATATCGCCATAAACGTGGACCAGGGGTGAGTCTAGAATGCGTTTGTACAATATGGGTATCAAACGAAAGGTGTTAATGAGTATTTTAAAAGGGAGTGGGCCTTAGTTCTATGGGTGGACGCCTTTTCGAGATATCGCCATAAAGGTGGACCAGGTGTGACTCTAAAATTGGTTTCAACGATATGGGTATCAAATGAAAGGTGTTAATGAGTATTTTAAAAGGGAGTGGGCCTAAGTTCTATAGGTGGACGCCTTTTCGAGATATCGCCATAAACGTGGACCAGGGGTGACTCTGGAATTTGTTTGTACGATATGGGTATCAAATGAAAGATGTTAATGAGTATTTTAAAAGGGAATGGGCCTTAGTTCTATGGGACGCCTTTTCGAGATATCGCCATAAACGTGGACCAGGGGTGAGTCTAGAATGCGTTTGTACAATATGGGTATCAAACGAAAGGTCTAAATGAGTATTTTAAAAGGGAGTGGGCCTTAGTTCTATGGGTGGACGCCTTTTCGAGATATTGCCATAAAGGTGGACCAGGGGTGACTCTAGAATTTGTTTGTACGATGCGGGTATCAAATGAAAGGCGTTAATGAGTATTTTAAAAGGGAGTGGGTCTTAGTTCCTAGGTGGACGCCTTTTCGAGATATCGCCATAAAGGTGGACCAGGGGTGACTCTAGAATTGGTTTCAACGATATGGGTATCAAATGAAAGGTGTTAATGAGTATTTTAAACGGGCGTGGGCCTTAGTTCTATAGGTGGACGCCTTTTCGAGATATCGCCATAAAGGTGGACCAGGGGTGACTCTAGAATTTGTTTGTACGATATGGGTATCAAATGAAAAGTGTTAATGAGTATTTTAAAAGGGAGTGGGCCTTAATTCTATAGGTGGACGCCTTTTCGGAATATCGTTATAAAGGTGGACCAGGGTTGACTCTAGAATGCAATATGAGTATCAAACGAAAGGTGTTAATAAGTATTTTAAAAGGGAATGGGCCTTAGTTCTATGGGTGGACGCCTTTTCGAGATATTGCCATAAAGGTGGACCAGGGGTGACTCTAAAATGCTTTTGTACAATATGTGTATCAAATGAAAAGTGTTAATGGTTATTTTAAAAGGGAGTGGGCCTTAGTTCTATAGATGGACGCCTTTTAGAGATATCGCCATAAAGGTGGACCAGGGGTGACTCTAGAATTTGTTTGTACGATATGGGTATCAAATGAAAGGTGTTAATGAGTATTTTAAAAGGGAGTGGGCCTAAGTTCTATAGGTGGACGCCTTTTCGAGATATCGCCATAAAGGTGGACCAGGGGTGACTCTGCAATTTTTTTGTACGATATGGGTATCAAATTAAAGGTGTTAATGAGTATCTTAAAAGGGAGGGGGCCTTAAATCTATAAGTGGACTCCTTTTCCAGATATCGCCATAAATGTGGACCAGGGGTGACTCTAGAATGCGTTTGTACAATATGGGTATCAAACGAAAGATGCTGATGAGTATTTTATAACGGAGTGGGCCTTAGTTTTATGGGAGGACGCTTTTTCGAGATATCGCCATAAAGGTGGACCAGAGCTGACTGTAGACTTTGTTTGTACGATATGGGTATCAAATGAAAAGTGTTAATAAGTATTTTAAAAGGGAGTGGAGCTTAGTTCTATAGGTGGTCGCCTTTTCGAGATATCGCCATAAAGGTGGACCAGGGGTGACTCTGCAATTTGTTTGTACGATATGGGTATCAAATGAAAGGTGATAATGAGTATTTTAAAAGGGAGTGGGCCTTAGTTCTGTAGGTGGTCGCCTTTTCGAGATATCGCCATAAAGGTGGACCAGGGGTGACTCTAGAATTTGTTTGTACGATATGGGTATCAAATGAAAGGTGATAATGAGTATTTTAAAAGGGAGTGGGCCTTAGTTCTATAGGTGGACGCCTTTTCGAGATATCGCCATAAAGGTGGACCAGGGGTGACTCTATAATGTGTTTGTACGATATGGGTATCAAATTAAAGGTATTAAATAGGGTTTTAAAAGCGAGTGGTGGTAATTGTATATGTGAAGGCGTTTTCGAGATATCGACCAAAATGTGGGCCAGGGTGACCCAGAACATCATCTGTCGGGTACCGCTAATTTATTTATATATGTAATACCACGAACAATTATCCTTCCAAGATTCCAAGGGCTTTTGATTTCGCCCTGCGAAACTTTTTCACACATTTCACACCCATTTTACAAAGTTTTTTTCTAAAGTTATATTTTGCGTCAATAGACCAACCCAATTACCATGTTTCATCCCTTTTTTCGTATTTGGTATATTATTATGGCTTTTTTTCATTTCTAGTAATTTTCGATATCGAAAAAATGGGCGTGGTCATAGTCGGATTTCGGCCATTTTTCACACCAATGTAAAGGGAGTTCAGATAAGTACGTAAACTGAGTTTAGTAAAGGTATATCGATTTTTGCTCAAGTTATCGTGTTAACGGCCGAGCGGAAGGACAGACGGTCGATTGTGTATAAAAACTGGGCGTGGAGAAGTGTTTCAAAAAAAAAAAAAAAAGAAGAAAGTAATTAATACTTTATTTTATATTTGCATATATTAAGTATAGGCACATCAGTTCACATACTTCTTGAAATATATATATAAACTGTCTCTCCACGTCACCTGTAGCAGCAACGAGGGAAGCGCTTCGCCACGTCACAGGACCAAAAAAAAAAAATGGTGTGTGAAGAAAATATATACTTTTAATTTTACATAACATACGCATTTTATTAAAAGTAATATCCATATAATATACAGATGTATATGAATTTTAGATGATATATGCATATGGGTTAGGAGTGTTCGAGGGAAAAGTTCTTCGAAAGGTTTTTGGACCTCTACGCGTTGGCGATGGCGAGTACCGAAGAAGATTTAATGATGAGCTGTACGATCTATATGCAGACATCAACATAATCCAGCGAATTAAAACGCAGCGGCTGCGCTGGCTAGGCCATGTTATGCAAATAAAAATGATGCTCCGGCCAAGAAAGTGTTTCTAACGGAACCCGCCTATGGAAGCAGAGGTAGATGGCGGCCCCCACACCGTTGGAAGGACCAGGTGGAAAACGATTTAAACCGCCTCGATGTGACCAATTTGCGCCGGTTGGCGGAGCAAAGGAGCGACTGGCGGGCCTTGTTGGACGGCCATAACCGTTTAGACGGTTCAGCGCCAATTAAGTAAGTAATTTCCCGTCAAATGTTCACTAAATAATGTATATGGGGTATTCCATCCCATTTCGGGTTCAAACCCTTTAGAATTGGCTAAACGTTTTTCTTCTTTTTCTAGCTTACGAAAGACGTTTTTCAGAATTTTTTCAAATTTTTTCCTCCAAATCAAAAAAAGTTATGAATTTTAAAAAAAACACCGTTTTTGTTTTAAAAATGCTATAACTTTTTCAAAAATTCACCGTTTGGGAACTTTTTTTTTTTAAATTTGTTTGTAGATGTACTTTTCGGAAAAAATACACCAAATGTTTAAAGTTTTTTTTTTTTTGTAATTTTTCAGTTTTTCGAGATTTTTCGAATTTCGCCATTTTTTTTTTCTCATAGAAAACTTCAATCAATTCTGTAATCATCCCCACTAATCCCGGAGTGGGCCGATTTTTTTTTTTTTTTAAATATTTTTGTATATTTTCCGAAAAGTACATTTAAAAGCAAATTAAAAAAAAAAAGATCCCAAACGTTCAATTTTTGAAAAAGTTATAGCATTTTGAAAACAAAAACGGTGTCCAACTCAAAATAAGTTATGAATTTAAAAAAAAAACGGTGTTTTTTTCAAAATGCTGTAACTTTTTCAAAAATTGACCGTTTGGGATTTTAAAAAAAATTTGTTTTTAAATGTACTTTTCGGAAAAAATACAAATAAAAAATTAAATAAAAAAAAATATATCGGCCCACTCCGGGATTAGTGGGGATGATTGCAGAATTGTTTGAAGTTTTTTGTGAGGAAAAAAAAATGGCGAATTCTAAAAATCTCGAAAAACTGAAAAATTACAAAAAAAAAACTTTAAAAAGTTTTTTGTATTTTTTCCGACAAGGACATTTAAAAACAAATTAAACAAAAAAAAAGATACCAAACGGTCAATTTTTGAAAAAGTTTTAGCATTTTGAAAACAAAAACGGGTTTTCTTTAAAAATTCATAACTTTATTTGAGTTGGATGAAAAAATGTTTAAAAATTCTGAAAAACGTCTTTCGTAAGCTAGAAAAATAAGAAAAACTTTCAGCCAATTCTAAAGGGGTCGGGTTCAAAATTGGTCGAAATAGGATGGAATACCCCATATACATTATTTAGTGAACATTTGACGGGAAATTACTTAATTGGCGCTTAACCGTCTAAACGGTTATGGCCGTCCAACAAGGCGCGCCAGTCGCTCCTTTGCTCCGCCAACCGGCGCCAATTGGTCACATCAAGGGAGTTTAAATAGTTTTCCACCTGGTCCTTCCAACGGAGTGTGGGCCGCCCTCTACCTCTGCTTCCATAGGCGGGTTCCGTTAGAAACACTTTCTTGGCCGGAGCATCATTTTTATTTGCATAACATGGCCTAGCCAGCGCAGCCGCTGCATTTTAAATTCGCTGGATTATGCTGATGTCTGCGTATAGATCGTACAGCTCATCATTAAATCTTCTTCGGTACTCGCCATCGCCAACGCGTAGAGGTCCATAAATCTTTCGAAGAACTTTTCTCTCGAACACTCCTAAAGCCGCTTCATCTGCTGTTGTCATGGTCCATGCTTCTGCCCCATATAGCAGGACGGGTACGATAAGTGACTTTTAGAGTATGATTTTCGTTCGCCGAGAGAGGACTTTACTTTTCAATTCCCTACCTAGTCCAAAGTAGCATTTATTGGCAAGATTGATTCTTCTCTGGTTTTCAGTGCTGATGTTGTTGCTAGTGTTGAAGCTGGTTCCCAAATAAACGAAGTCTTTTACTATTTCGAAATTATGGCTGCCAACAGTAGCGTGGTTGCCAAGGCGCGTATGCTCTGACTCTGCCGGATGACAGCAGTTACTTCGTTTTGTCCTCATTCACCATCAAACCCATCTTTGACGGGAAACATAAATATATATTTAAAGAAAGCTGTTGTTCTGTTTAAAATATGTACAGAGGCATTTGCGCATACATATGTTGAAGTAATACCCAGATAAAGTTTATATATATATATAAATTAGAGCGGATCAAATTGTATGGATAGGTTTTTTCCCATCAGGAGTATAGCAAAAACGTAATCTACAGATGATTCTAAGAAAAATTGTGGAAGACACCATAGCTCTAAGTCCGGTTTCGAGGTCCCCACTTTTGCAAAATAGATATTTTGCATTTGAATGTAGGGTTTGGCCAAAAAATCTTCATAGCTTTTGATAGAATGATAGGAAAAACATCATATTGGGCCTACCTAAAATACCGTACATTTCAGAATCTGTATTAATATCTAGTGTTTTTGAATTTTGTAGATATCAGGCTTAAATTATGAGAAATTAGCCTAAGATTAACTTTTAACTAATATATTATCATTTTTAACAAAGTTCTTATGGAAAAATTTTGTTTCTTTAATGCTAAAATAAGTTCAGAATATTTCCAACAACTTTCATTCAGACAGTTTTTCTTTTTTCGAATTCTTTTTAGTAGAAAAAAATTTTTGCTTATTACTTGAAAATATAGGCAGTCATTTCTTTTTAATTCCTATTATTATTTTTTTTTTTCGTTGCTATCTGTCTGTGAGTGTGCACTTACTTTCATTTTTCTTAGGTGGCAAGTGGTGTGATGAGTTCTGAATGTTGCTTTTATTGTAAAATCCCACGGCATTTGCTGAATCTCCGGGCTGGATAGCATGCAAGGTGCACACGGGGCAACATAAGAACGAAAATTCAATAATGGAGCTGTACCTCTATGATTTTTTGTTGTTGTTTTCTCACCCAAATAGTAACCATCACCCTTCCCTTAAGTACCACTACAGAAAATGGCGCCCAACGTAGGGCCCACTAAACGTGAGAGCTCCCTTCAAAAGTTGTTTGTACGGAAAGTGATTACAATGGTTATATGCGTATTCATTCTCCCATGCAACATAATGATACTGCTTGTTTATGTTATTTTTTTAGGACGTTACTGTTTTCAAATCTTGATTGCAGTGAGATAAAAGTGCTGCTAAATGCTCGCTTAACTGACCGATTGAAAAGGAGCAATGATCTTTAGTAACGTTTCCTATGTTTCTGAATACCTTGGTGTCTATAGTTGTTTTTACATTACCGTCAATAATAAAGTCTTTAGAAGTATCTAAGTATCGTTTTTTCTATTTATCGTCCTTAAAGTGTTTTTGGTTAAGTAGTTAACGAAGCACATCAGAAAGAGTTCATATAATAAGCACAGTAGATAATTTTTTTTTTAAATTTGCCATTGGGACATACTAATGAGAATTCGCGTAGGTAGTCTGGCCAAGTTTTATTATATGTGAGGATTACTTTGCTAAAAACCAGGGAATACTAACTACGGCTTGTAATCATACTTTCCATCGCAACTGCTTGTTTACTTGGCTAAAACAACACCGAACGTGTCCAGAGTGTCGAGCCACTTGCAGGTCAAAACAATTTCAAATCGCTAAGGCTCCTGGAGTTCAAACGCGGTCCAACACTATTCCTCAAAGCGGCACCCCTAACCCTCCTCATACACCTACTACACCTCAGGCCGCCATTATGTCACAACAACAACCACAAAATCAGTAACAGCAACCTTTTGCACAGACACAACAATTAACTGTGGACGCGCAAGCAGCAAACAGGAATTCATTTGCTGCAAATGCTGACGCAGCCATAAATAATGGAGAGTTTAATGAAAGCCGAATAAGAAGCATCGTAACGGCCGTAGTATCCGCAAGCCAAGCTTCCGCCTTAGAAGACCATGAAACCAGAGTATCACTTATTGAAAGCAAAATCGAAAGTACTGTGAATGCTGTTCTCTACCGAGTACACATAAATGACTAACCAATTAATAACGCCCAGGCTAGTAGCTCTGTACGGAATATAGATAACCAGCCATGGCCACAAGATATGCCCTAGCGAAATGTCCAGTGTGACAAACGCCAGAAAAATTTCGCATTTAATATCTAGCTGGGACATTAAGTTCGACGGGTCTAAACGACTTTCAGTAGAAAGTTTCATATATCGTATAGAGTCTCAAGTAGTGGATACTCTTGCAGATAATTTCAATATACTCTGCGAACTTACGCAGTGTCTTTTTACCAATGAAGCAAGAGACTGGTACTGGCATTTTCGCAGGTCGGTCAAACGTGTTACTTTTCCCGCACTATGTGAAGCGTTGCGAACAAACTTTGAAGAACATAGGACTGACACCGACATTAAAGAAGCTTTAAGAGCAAGAAAACAAGGCACTACGGAATCATTTGATGAATATAGGAACGCATTATTGAAAATTGATGAAAACTTGCACTATCCCGTACCGGAAAGTGAACTTGTCAAAGAGATTTACGTCCGCGGGTAAGGCAGCAGCTTTTGTATGTACACATTAACTCACTAGCACACTTACGAAAGTTTTGCTTAAAAGGCGAAACCCTATTGATGGAAATTACCAAAACAACCCCTCTTAACTCTTCCGTTATCAGTAATAGAAACTATCCCATTAAAAAGCAAATTAACGACAGAGAAGACGAACTAAGAGGCCAGCCTAGTGCCCTTGTACCTTATTCAGCTGACACTGACGAAGTGTGCATAGGAGGCAACTTTGCCAAAGAAATCTGCACCCAAAATAAATTGTTCACCCACAGCACTTCCGTATCTACCGCAGACGGCCGTCAGCACATAATTTATGGAACTATTAGCGTTCAAGAATAAGACCTCACCCGTGAACTTTTATGTCGTTTAGAGCATTTCTCCAAATCTTATCCCTGGAATTGACTTCTGGAAAAAATTCGAAATTTTACCGAATTTAATCGCCCAGATAAATATCAATACTGCGGAAGATGATTTAGGCGCAACAAATAAACACATCTTAACGGATGAGAAAAATCTACACTAGAAAGGATAAAGAACTTGTTTCCGGCTTATAAAAAGGAAGGTCTAGGTAGACCTTCTCTCATTGAACATTCTATTGAGTTAGAGCCCAACGTCAAGCCAATAAAGCAAAGGTATTTTCCTATATCACCAGCCATTGAAAAACTAGTGCATAAGGAAATCGACGATATGATAAGGCTAGAAGTTATCGAGGAAGCACCTAACAGCCCATGGGCAAGCCCTATAGTACTGGTCGGGAAACCGAACAAAGTTCGATTATGCCTTGACGCTAGGAAGGGTAATAGCATGACCGTAAAAGACACTTACACTCTACCTCATATAGAGGGAATATTAAGTCGTCTGCCAAAAGCCGAATATATTTCGTCCCTTGACTTACGAAGAGCGTTTTGGCAAACCCTTTGGCTGAAAACTCTCGCGATCTGACGTGCTTTCCTGTACCAAATCGACCACTGTACAGGTACTGTGTTATGCCATTTGGACTCTGTAATGCCCCACAGGCTCTTTGCCGGCTTAAAAAAAAAAAAAAAAACGTACTCCCAGCTAATTTAAAGGACGAGGTATTTGTTTACCTCGACGACTTACTGATAATGTACAGTTCTTTCGAAAGGCATATGTCTGTTTAATGTGGGTGGCTTAACAACTAAGGAAAGCGTGTCTAACTGTTAATGTAGAAAAGAGCAAATTCTGCATACGAGAGGTGAAATACTTGGGATTTGTAATAAGAAACGGCACCCTGTGTACGGATTCCGGCAAGGTATCTCCGATGTTAAATTTTCCTCCACCTACCACAGTGAAGCAATTGAGAAGGTTTTTAGGAATGGTTGAGTGGTATCGACGATTTGTGGACAATTTCAAATTGTGGACAAGGTCGAGGTTTTCATTGGAACGAAGAGGGGCAGGCTGCCTTTGACAACCTGAAGCAAAAGCTTGTAACTGCGCCAGTATCAATAAACTCAGACTACAACAAGTAAGGAAGGCTAAGTTCGTGTGTAACCGAATATTTCATACTTAGTTGAGAGCTATGGAGACAAAATAAGGGAAAATCACCTCGTAGTAAAATTAACCTAGGGTAACCCCGGAATGTGTTTGTATGACATGTGTATCAAATGGAAGGTATTAAAGAGTATTTTAAGAGTGAGTGGGCCATAGTTCTATAGATGGACGCCATTTAGGGATACCGCCATAACGGTGGACCAGGGCTGACTCTAGAACTTGTTTGTACGACATGAGTATCAAATGAAAGTGTTAATGAGTATTTTAAAAGGAGGACGCCTTTTTGAGATATCGCCATAAAGGTGGACCAGGGGTGACTCTAGAATTTGTTTGTACGATATGGGTATCAAATGAAAGGTGTTAATGAGTATTTTAAAAGGGAGTGGGCCCCAGTTATATAGGTGGACGCCTTTTCGAGATATCGCCATAAAGGTGGACCAGGGGGGACTCTGGAATTTGTTTGTACGATATGGGTATCAAATGAAAGGTGTTAATGAGTATTTTAAAAGGGAGTGGGCCTTAGTTCTATGGGTGGACGCCTTTTCGAGATATCGCCATAAACGTGGACCAGGGGTGAGTCTAGA
Organism: Eurosta solidaginis; assembly: GCF_040869045.1. Classification (NCBI taxonomy): domain Eukaryota; kingdom Metazoa; phylum Arthropoda; class Insecta; order Diptera; family Tephritidae; genus Eurosta; species Eurosta solidaginis. The sequence goes on from NC_090324.1 coordinate 141,177,518, forward strand.
ATGCGTTTGTACAATATGGGTATCAAACGAAAGGTTTTAATGAGTATTTTAAAAGGGAGTGGGCCTTATTTCTATGATGAAAGGTGTTAATGAGTATTTTAAAAGGGCGTGGGCCTTAGTTCTTTAGGTGGACGGCTTTTGCGAGATATCGCCATATAGGTGGACCAGGGATGACTCTAAAATTTGTTTGTACGATATGGGTATCAAATGAAAAGTGTTAATGAGTATTTTAAAAGAGAGTGGGCCTTAGTTCTATAGGTGGACGCCTTTTCGGAATATCGTTATAAAGGTGGACCAGGGTTGACTCTAGAATGCTTTTGTACAATATGGGTATCAAACGAAAGGTGTTAATAAGTAATAAATATTTTAAAAGGGAATGGGCCTTAGTTCTATGGGTGGACACCTTTTCGGGATATCGCCACAAACGTGGACCAGGGGTGACTCTTGAATGCGTTTGTACAATATGGGTATCAAATGAAAGGTGTTAATGAGTATTTTAAAAGGGCGTGGGCCTTAGTTCTATAGGTGGACGCCTTTTCGAGATATTGCCATAAAGGTGGAACAGAGGTGACTCTAGAATGCTTTTGTACAATATGGGTATCAAACGAAAGGTGTTAATAAGTATTTAGAAAGGGAATGGGCCTTAGTTCTATTCGTGGACGCCTTTTCGGGATATCAACATAAACGTGGACTAGGAGGGGTGACTCTAGAATGCGTTTGTACAATATGGATATCAAATGAAAAGTGTGGGCCTTAGTTCTATAGGTGGACGCCTTTTCGAGATATCGCCATAAAGGTGGACCAGGGGTGACTCTAGAATTTTTTTGTACGATATGGGTATCAAATGAAAGGTGGTAATGAGTATTTTAAAAGGGAGTGGGCCTTAAATCTATAAGTGGACGCCTTTTCGAGATATCGCCATAAACGTGAACCAGGGGTGACTCTAGAATGCGTTTGTACAATATGGGTATCAAACGAAAAGTGTTGATGAGTATTTTAAAACGGAGTGGGCCTTAGTTCTATGGATGGACGCTTTTGCGAGATATCGCCATAAAGGTGGACCAGGGCTGACTCTAGAATTTGTTTGTACGATAAGGGTATCAAATGAAAGGTGTTAATAAGTATTTTGAAAGGGAATGGGCCTTAGTTCTATAGGTGGTCGCCTTTTCGAGATATCGCCATAAAGGTGGACCAGGGCTGACTCTAGAATTTGTTTGTACGATAAGGGTATCAAATGAAAGGTGTTATTAAGTATTTTAAAAGGGAGTGGGCCTTAGTTCTATAGGTGGTCGCCTTTTCGTGATATCGCTATAAAGGTCGACCAGGGGTGACTCTATAATGTGTTTGTACGATATGGGTATCAAATTAAAGGTATTAATGAGGGTTTTAAAAGGGAGTGGTGGTAATTGTATATGTGAAGGCGTTTTCGAGATATCGACCAAAATGTGGACCAGGGTGACCCAGAACATCATCTGTCGGGTTCCGCTAATTTATTTATTTATGTAATACCACGAACAGTTATCCTTCCAAGATTCCAAGGGCTTTTGATTTCGCCCTGCAAAACTTTTTCATTTTCTTCTACTTAATATGGTAGGTGTCACACCCATTTTACCAAGTTTTTTTCTAAAGTTATATTTTGCGTCAATAGACCAACCCAATTGCCATGTTTCATCCCTTTTTTCATATTTGGTATATTATTATGGCATTTTTTTCATTTCTACTAATTTTCGATATCGAAAAAGTGGGCGGGTCATAGTCGGATTTCGGCCATTTTTCACACCAATGTAAAGTGAGTTCAGATAAGTACGTGAACTGAGTTTAGTAAAGATATATCGATTTTTGCTCAAGTTATCGTGTTAACGGCCGAGCGGAAGGAAAGACGGTCGACTGTGTATGAAAACTGGGCGTGGCTTCAACCGATTTCGCACTTTTTCCCAGAAAACAGTTATCGTCCTAGAGTCTAATCCTCTACCAAATTTCAAAAGGATTGGTAATGTTTTGTTCGAAATATGGCATTAAAAGTATCCTAGACAAATTACATGAAAAAGGGCGGAACCACGCCCATTTTAAAAATTTCTTTTTTTTTTTTATTTTGTTGCACCATACCATTACTGGAGTTGAATGTTGACATAATTTACTTATATACTATAAGGATATTAACTTTTCTTTTAAAATTTTACTTTAAAAAAAATTTTTTTACAAAGTGGGCGTGTTCGTTCTCCGATTTTGCTAATTTTTATTGAGCATATATATAGTAGTAAGGGTAACGTTCCTGAAAAATTTCATCATGATATCTTCAACGACTGCCAAATTACAGCTTGCAAAACTTCTAAATTACCTCCTTTTAAAAGTGGGCGGTGCCACGCCCGTTGTCCAAACTTTTGCTAGTTTTCTATTCTGCGTCATAAGTTTAACTCACCTACCAAGTTTCATCACTTTATCCGTATTTGGTAATGAATTATCGCACTTTTTCGATTTTTAGAAATTTTCGATATCGAAAAAGTGGGCGTGGTTATAGTCGGATATCGTTTATTTTAAATAGCGATCTGAGATGAGTGCCCAGGAACCTACATACCAAATTTCATCAAGATACCTCAAAATTTACTTAAGATATCGTGTTAACGAACGGACGGACGGACGGACATGGCTCAATCGAATTTTTTTTTCGATACTGATGATCTTGATATATGGAAGTCTATATCTATCTCGATTCCTTTATACCTGTACAACCAACCGTTATCCAATCAAAGTTAATATACTCTGTGAGCTCCCTCTGCTCAACTGAGTATAAAAAGCGGTTCTTTATTCAATGTGATGCAAGCAAATTGGGGGTTGGCAGGTCAATGATTATGTTGAGGAAGTGCCCATTGCATACTTTTCAAAAACATTGAACAAATCCCAATCCAACTATAGTGTTACGGAGCTCGAATGCTTAGCAGCGATTTTGGCTATAAAAAAATTTAGCGCGTATGTAGAAGGCCAAGAGTTTTCGGTAATTACTGACCACGATAGCCTTAAGTGGCTTATGCGACAACCAGACCTAATCGGTAGACTCGCGAGATGGTCCTTGAAATTTCAAGGCTATAAATTCAATATTATGAATCGTCGCGGAACACAAAACATAGTTCCAGATTGCTTATCCAGACAGAATTTTGGAGAGATAAGTGAACTAGAATTTCAACCAATAATTGACTTAGATTCCCCAGAATTTTAGTCCGAGGCGTATCAGACGTTATATACATGAACATCAATCACGTTTGCCTAATGTGCAAATATGGGGCAATCAAGTTTACAAACGGACCGAACACCCCGACGGGAATACTGAGAAAGAAAAATTTAATTGGAATCTATGGATACCTCAAGGACTAGTTCAAACAGCCATTGAAGATGCTCATAACCCTCCTAACAAACGTCATGGTGGCATTGCCAAGACTTTGCAGCGTCTGCAGTTAAACTTGTATTGGCCAGGAATGATCGTGGATGTCAAAAGAGTAGTTTCCAGCTGCAATATTTGCCAACAGACCTCCGATGAGATGGTGCATCGTCCATTTCAACAATTATATATTTACTTACCCTAGGTCAAAAGAGGGAAATATTGGTATGCTGATTTTTATTGACCACATAACCAAATTTCCGCTGCTGAAGCCATTGATAAAACTAACATCGGATGTAATTAAGATTAAGAATGTTTTTTGTCTGAATTTAAATTAATCGGATTTTATAGAAATTTATATACATAACTGGATCTAACAAATTATGCACATTTTTACTAGGTACATAGGCTGATATTTCTTTGATTAAAATTTCAAGTTTCAATAAGCAAATTCCCATTAGCTCTGACGATATAGTTAATATCACTGGCGTTACATCAAACTCTTCCCCTACTTTGTGTAAAATAAACATAGACCTACATTTTTCTAATAATCCCGTTGAACAAACCTTACATGTGGTAAACGATGACTCCAATATCCCATCAGACGGTATACTGGGCAAAGAATTTCTTCACTATAACAAATGTGTGATAAATTATTCAAATAATAGCATCTCATTCTGGGTAAATGAAGAAAAAGTCATTAGGCCAATCCTACACGGAACGGAAAGAGATATGTGTATTATACCACCAAGATGCGAGGTTTTTCGAATTTTCGACTCAGGTCACTCAACAACTCCACTTTTTGTTGAATCTCAAGCCATACAAAAAGACGTATTTACAGCAAGATGCATTACAAACGCCAATAACCCAGTCATAAAACTAATCAATACCACAAGTGACGTACAATTCGAACATAAAAATTCTATTAAAACAGAAAACCTATCAAATTATCACGTTTATGTAATCGACAAAACTAAGTCAGATGAGAAACGAATTAATGAAGTAACTTCAATTTTAAAAAATCAAATTCGCAAAGATGCCCCATTTGAACTTTTAGATCTCTGCATACAATATGCTGACATATTCGCGCTTGACAACGACAAAATGACGTTAAACAATTTTTATGAGCAGAAATTACGGGTAACTGACATATATAAGGAATTATCGCCTACCCCATTCTCAGCGGGAAGAAATTAATAAACAAATTACAAAATTACTAGAAAATGATTTAATCGAAGAGAGATATTCTAACTACAACAGTCCTCTTATCTTAGTTTCTAAAAAGGAAATGAATGGACAAAAAACGTACAGAATGTGTGTTGTTTTTCGTGCAGTTAAAAAGAAGCTTATAGCAGACAAATTCCCATTAGTACGAATCGATGATATTGTAACGAATTTAGTGCAATTCCTCTTATTTGCAACCTTCTGCTAACGTTCGAATCACTAAACTGTTGAATAAATAACTCCACTATTCAATATTGGCGGCCACCGTGGTGTGATGGTAGCGTGCTCCGCCTATCACGCCGTATGCCCTGGGTTCAACTCCCGGGCAAAGCAACATCAAAATTTTAGAAATAAGGTTTTTCAATTAGAAGAAAATTTTCTAAGCGGGGTCGCCCCTCGGCAGTGTTTGGCAAGCGCTGCGGGTGAATTTCTGCCATGAAAAGCTCTCAGTGAAAACTCATCTGCCTTGCAGATGCCGTTCGGAGTCGGCATAAAACATGTAGGTCCCGTCCGGCCAATTTGTAGGGAAAATCAAGAGGAGCACGACGCAAATTGGAAGAGAAGCTCGGCCTTAGATCTCTTCGGAGGTTATCGCGCCTTACATTTATTTATTTATTTATTCAATATTGCAAAATGACCTTTATTAGACTACTTTCAAAATAACACTACTATTGTTCGCCAGATAGCGTCTTAAATCCAACTGATTCTCGTGCCTCTACAGTTGCTGTATTTTATACTCTGCGATTTCTCGTTCGCATACTTCTAGGCGCTTCCATTTCTAGAATTTACAAGTTAGTTATATGCTATAAAATTATAACTACAGATGCACGTGTATAGCTTTCTCATGTGAGCGATACTTGCAAAAACCATTGCCTACTTTTGGGAGCATCTTAGATATATGCATGTGTTTGTGCGTTTTCTCTCCGCTGCTTGTATGGACATATGGGTAGACACAATGATTCATTTGTTGATGTGCATACAAGTCACTGCTTAGTATCGGCTTAGAGATGACAGTACCCTTTAGCGTTGCTAGTATTCGTCACAATATTGTAACGAATTTACTACAATTCGCCTTATTTGCAATCTTCTGCCAACGTTCGTATCGCTTAACTGTTGAATAAATAACTCCAATATTAAATAATGGAAAAATGGCCTTTATTAAAGTACTGCACAATAACACTTATACTTTGCAACGAATAGCTTGCTTAATAACCAAACTGATTGATAACTCAAATGAAACAGATTTCTCGCCTCCACTGTTGTCGCCCTTTTATACTGTCGACCTCCTCGTTGCATAATTCTAGGCTTTTCTGATTCCAGAACTTACTAGTTAGTTATAAATTTCTCAGCTACAACTACAGATGTTTAATTTTTATAGCTTCTCTCATACCCCATGCGTTTGTATGTGCGAGCGACACTTCCACAATCACAATTGCATACCATTAGGAGCATTTCAGACAAGATATCTGCATGTACTTGTGCGTTGCTTCTCCGCCGTGTGCACGCGTATGTGTAGACATAATGATTGAATTATTGGTGTGAATTCACGTCACTGCTTAGCATCGGCCTAGAGATGGCAGTACCCCTTAGTATTGCTAATATTCGTAACACTGCCCTCCATCTAAGTCTGATCGTCCCGATCAGACAAATCTCTCTATCTAAACGCTGCTAGCCTCTCCAAATGAACCACTTTCATTTTTGTTCGTGGTTTGCCAATGGTTTGTATGCGGTACACTACATCGTTGATCCGTTTTACAACTTTGTATGGGCCTTCCCAGTTACACTGCAGTTTCTGGGACAAAAATTTTTTCCGTTGTGGGTTGTATAGCAGCACCAAATCTCCTTCCTGAAACCTTTCCGAATTAAGTGCTTTATCGTACCTCGCTTTCATCTTGTCACTCATAATCTTTGCTCGTTGCCTTACCAGATCGTGTATCTCTCTTAGCTCTTCTTCCAAGACACCAGTGGATTCCTTGACATTCCTCTCCGCATCGGCATCTATCCCATACTTCAAATCAGCTGGCAGTCGAAGGTCATTGCCAAAAATTACCTTTGCGGGAGTTTGGCCCGTTGTCTCATGTACTGCCGATCGGTAGGCCATCAAGAATACTGATATGTGTGTATCCCAATCCTTATGGTATTTGTCGACTACTTTCCTTAAATGTTCCTCCAATGTTCTCTTGAAACGTTCCACCATACCATCGGACTGAGGATGCAATGCAGTTGTCCGTGTTTTTCGAATGCCCAACTTCTTGCACATTTCTTGGTACACAGCTGATTCAAAATTCCTGCCTTGGTCAGAATGTAACTCCATTGGTACACCATACCTTGCAACCCATTCATTTGTAACCACTTCTGCTAATGTTTCTGCTTCTTGGTTTGGGATTGGGTATACCTCTGGCCATTTACTGAAATAATACATAACCACCAGAACGTATTTGTTTCCGCGGTTGCTAGTAGGAAATGGACCTGCGACTTCCATGGCGATCCTTTCAAATGGTGCACCTGAAATATACTGCTTCATCTGACCATGACTTCGTGTTTTGGGCCCTTTTGCTCTGTTGCATACCTCGCAGTTGGCAATCCACTTGGTGACCGACTGACGGCAACCAACCCAATAGAATCTCTGATTAATTTTCTCGATCGTCTTTGTGATTCCAAGATGACCTCCACTTGGACCATTATGCAGCTCGCTGAGCACGTCAGGAATCCTCTTTCTGGGAACAACTATCAGTTGACCATACTCACTCTCCCATACTCGATGAAGGCAACCGGATATCAATTCTAAACTGTTCCACTGTGCCCAATATGACTTCGCAATGGGACTCTCAGCTAACATCTCTTCTCTGTTTGGTCTTTCGTTTCGTTCGAGCCCTTGCATAACATGTGACAGATCTGTATCTTCTAGCTGACACTTTCTGAGTTGTTCCTTGTCCCATTCATCCGTACATGTTATAGTCATTAGCCGGACATCTATAATGTCTTCTTTAGCCTCGGCCCTTGAACAGTGCTTGCATTCCAAACTACATGGTCTTCGTGAAATTGCATCGAAATTTCCATGGGTTCTACCTTTTCGCTGCTCAATGGAAAAGTCATATCTTTATAGTCACTCGATCCACCGTGCCAATTGTCCTTCCGGATTACGGAACTGCAGAAGCCATTTTAACGCTGCGTGATCTGTCCTGACACGGAATCGCTGGCCGTAGAAGTTATTGTGAAAATGTTTATTGCACTCTACCAATGCAAACAGCTCTCTCCGCCTAACGCAGTAGTTCCTCTCTGGTTTTCCAAACGAACGGCTGTAATATGCAACTACCTTCTCCTGTCCATCAACCAGTTGTGACAAAACGCCTCCTATAGCATATCCACTCGCATCTGTATCTAGAATAAATGTTGCTCCTGGAATCGGATATGCCAATATTGGGGCAGTGCACAAACGCTCTTTCAATGTTTGGAAAGCCACCTCTTGCTCCTTTTTCCATTCAAAAGCTTTATTTTTTCTTGTAAGCTCATGGAGGCTATGGGCTACGCTGGAAAAATTTGGTACAAATCGGCGGTAATACATGCACAGCCCAAGGAAACTTCTCAATTCGTGTAGGTTCTGTGGTCTTGGCCAATCATTTATAGCCTCTATCTTTTCGTTTGCAGTGCAGATGCTCTCTGTCGTTACCTTGTGACCCAAATAATTTACTTCCTTTTTAAACAGCGCACACTTTTTGGGACTTAACTTCAGACCAGCGCTAGCTATTCTCTGGAAAACTTTCTCTAAGTTCTTAAGATGTTCATCAATGTTATTGCCCAATACGATGATGTCGTCCAGGTATACCAAGCAAATTTTCCAACGTAGACCTTTCAGTACCTGGTCCATGAGTTTCTCAAAAGTAGCTGGTGCATTACAAAGTCCAAAAGGCATTACTGTAAATTGCCAAAGATCATCACCGACGCTGAAGGCTGTTTTCTCCTTATCTTCCTCCTTTACCTCAACTTTCCAGTAGCCGCTTATCAAGTCCAGTGTGGAAAACCATCTCGTACCAGATAGCGAGTCCAGAGTGTCGTCAATTCTTGGCAATGGCTAGCTATCCTTTTTCGTAACGTCATTCAACTTCCGGTAGTCCACCCAAAACCTTATTTTTCCATCCATCTTCTTTACAACTGTGAGCTTCATGGACTAGCTGATGGTTCGATGACGCCGCTGTCGCTCATTTCTTGTACGGTTTGACTCACAACATCCCGTTTCGCCAGTGGAACACTACGAGGGGCTTGAGGTATCGGCCTCGCGTCTCCAGTGTCAATTTGATGTTTCACAACATTGGTGCGGACGGGTTTGGAACCATCGTGGTCAAATATGTTCGCGTACTTTAGGAGCAGTTGTTTTTCCTTATTCTGATAGGCTTCCTCTAGCCCCTGCGTCCATGCCGTGATGTCTTTTGAAAGATCAGTATTACTAGGTGTTCCTGGAGCTGTTCACAGTAAATAACTATTTCAGCCTCTTGGCATCTTCCCAAAATAGCTCCTTTGGTCAAATTAAATGGTGACTTGAACTCATTGAGTACTCTTACCGGAATACGTTCATCTAGTTTTGTCATAGCCAGGGTTTTTCCTACAAGTATGTTCAGTGCTGATTTGTTTTCTGCTTCGACAACCCACAATTTGTTTGTCCCACAATCTCCATTAACCTTTGCCCAGATGACTGCTTCGGATTTTGATGGTATTTGCTGAATTTCTTCCACCAGCACTCGTTTACTGCTGTAGCCTCTCTCGTAGCCGAAATCAAGCGGCACATCCATGTTCTTATATCGCATCGTCTTACTTTGCATATCGATCTTGATGCCTCGGTTAATTAAGAAGTCCACTCCAATTATGATTTCATCAACAATATCTGCCTCTATAAAATTGTGTATTACCGTGACGTTCCCAATTGCTACGTCACATTCTACTTCTCCAAATACCTGGGTGTCCTCTCCCGTGGCTGTACATAATCTTGCTCCAAGCAATTGTCTTATATTTTCATGCTGAACATATACCCAGTAGATATTGCGGGAAAGGCGGCCGCGGCAAGGTCGTTGGTCAGGCTTCGTGATATGGGATATGGACTTTCTGACCGTGGACACTCTAGCCTTCTTACCAGTTTCGACTTTATCTCGGACAGAACGGAATATTGTATGCCGATAACTGCTCCCTCTACAACCTTCACCCCAGTCATTCCAGAGAGAGAGGAGTGGGGAAGAGGAATTATCTGGGGCATGGGACCGGTTAACTTGTTCACGGATGGGTCGAAGCTGGATGGAAAGGTTGGTGGGGGGGTATTTTGTCAATAGATAAATTTAAGCCGCAAGTTTAAGTTGGCTGATCACTGCAGTGTATTCCAAGCGGAAGTTGCTGCGATTAAGGATGCGGTGGATGGAATTATATCCAGTGCTACTACGGTTAGGGAATTTAACATCTACTCTGATAGCCAAGCGGCTATCAAGGCCTTGAGATCAACTACACTACGACCGAGGGTGGTCTGGGAGTGCCTGACCTCGCTTGCGATTGCATCGAATTATTTTACAATTAAGATTATCTGGGTCCCGGGCCATAGTCATATTCCGGGTAACTGTCAAGCGGATCTCTTAGCCCGCATCGGTGCAACTGAACCGGATGAAGATGGCTGTAGGGATTTCGAGATCCCGCTGGCCACCTGTGGATTGCTCCTCCATAGCTGGGCCTCGAGTCAGCTCAGCAAACGTTGGGCGGACACCACGTCTTGCAGGGTAGCAAGATCTTTGTGGCCGAAAGTGGATGGCAGGAGGTCTGCTGAAATAATTGGGTTCACTAAGGCTCACCTATCAATGGTCATTGGGGTTTTGACAGGGCACTGTCCCATGGGTATCCATGCGGTACGTCTCAATATACTGGAAACTCCATCCTGCTGCAGCTGTATGCAGGATGATGAGGTGGAATCACCAAATCACTTTATGCTTGATTGCCCAGCTTTTGCCAGAACTAGGCGAAAGTACTTCGGTCGCGACTCACTTCGATCTCCCGAGGATTTATCCAAAGTTGAGATCGGTATCATTCGGAGCTTTATCGTTGCTACCCAACGATTCCCTAAGTAGCTTGATCTAAGTCACCGGTATTCTTAGTGTATGTGGTATCACAACGGACCTTCGTGTTGTCCAAGTGAGCTATCCTTATCAGGCAGCTACCACCTAACCTATCCTATCCTATGGAATGAGATGCACCCGTATCTACAGTCAGTAAATGTTCCTTTCCATTCACATGTCATCCAACAGTAAGATTACTCGATCTTCTTCCAATCTGTGAGATAGAGATTATGGGGCATTAAATTGCGGGAGCCAGCTGTCACCCCTTGCGGCTGACTCGATTTAGTTTAACGATTGAGTGGTCTTAAAGATTTGCTCATCTACTTCTGCTCTGCGTTTACGACCACCCACATTGTTGGAACTGTTAGGGTTGGTGTTGCAATAACGCGCAGTATGCCCTGGCTTTCCACACTTAAAGCATTTGACTGCATCATTATTCTTCTGCTGTGTACCCTTCAATGCTTCCAAAATTACGTCTACCCAGTCTGACCTTTCCACTTCCACGCGATGAGCTTTTGTACGCTGACTTACTCAAAAGTGAGGCTGTTTCCTGAGTCAGTGCATGCGATACCGTTTCAGCAAATGTTAGTTTTGGATTCGCATATGTAGCCCGCTTCGTTTCCACATCTCGTATGCCATTTATTAAACTCTGGATTTTTACCCTTTCTGTGTATTCCACGGGTGCGTCCGTATTTGTAAGATGAGCCAATCTTTCAATATCTGAAGCAAACTCCTGCAATGTCTCATTTTCTTTTTGGTAGCGGTTTTGCAACTCAATTTGGAATATCTGTTTTCTATGCTCGCTTCCATAACGTCGTTCTACAGCAGCCATCAATGATTCATAGTTGTTCCGCTCTCCTTCGGGAATCGTCTGTAGGATTTCGGCTGCTGGCTCCTTCAATGCCACGAACAGTGGAGCAACTTTATCATCCGCATTCCAGTTGTTCACTGCTGCGGTCTTCTCAAACTGTAGCTTGAAGACCTGGAAAGGAACAGAACCGTCAAAGGATGGTGTCTTTACCTTCGGATTGCTTGCTGAAACAGCTGGGCGATTTAGTTGTAACTCCTCCATACGACCTTTCAAATCATCGACTTCTGCCTGAAATTGAGCGATTTTTGCATCCTGCGCTTCCAGTTTTGATGATACCCTTGCTTCCTTTCTGCCAACGTTCGTATCGCTAAACTGTTGAATAAATAACTCCAATATTGAATAATGGAAAATGGCTTTTATTAAAGTACTTCACAACAACACTTATACTTTGCAACGAATAGCTTGCTTAATAACCACACTGATTGATAGCTCAAATGAAACTTATTTCTCGCCTCCACTTTTGTCGCCCTTTTATACTGTCCGACCTCCTCGTTGCATATTTCTGGGCTTACTAGTTAGTTATAAATTTCTCAGCTACAACTACAGATGTATAATTTTTATAGCTTCTCTCATACCCCATGCGCTTGTATGTATGAGCGACACTTCCACAATCACAATTGCACACCATTCGGAGCATTTCAGATAAGATATCTGCATGTGCTTGTGCGTTGCTTCTCCGCCGCGTGCACGCGATGTGTAGACATAATGATTGAATTATTGATGTGAATTCACGTCACTGCTTAGCATCGGCCTAGAGATGGCAGTATCCCTTAGTGTTGGTAATATTCGGAACAATATTTTAGACAATCTTGGCAGAGCCAAATATTACTCAACCCTAGACCTCTTTTCTGGATTTCCTCAAATACCATTACACATAGATTCACGCGATATAACCTCATTTTCTTTGATCGCGGAGCATATCGATGGAAGGTATTGCCATTTGGTTTGAACATTGCACCAAATTCGTTTTCAAGAATGATGACCATCGCATTTTCAGGAATACCACCTAACGTAGCGTTTCTTTATGTAGATGACATTATAGTCATTGGCTGTAGCGAATCCCATCACGTTAAAAATTTGTTTAAAGTATTCAATACATGTAGATCATTCAACCTTAAACTCAATCCAAATAAATGTAATTTTCTAAAACCGGAAGTAACATTCCTAGGACACAAATGCTCAGCTAAAGGTCTGTCTCCAAACGATTCAAAAATAGATGCAATTCGTAACTATACTAAGCCAAAAGACAAAGATGCGGTAAGACGGTGTGTCGCTTTTGCTAACTACTACAAACGCTTTATTCCAAACTTTGCATCTCTGGGAGCACCTCTGAATAGACTGAATAGAAAAAGAGTAGAATCTAACTGGAACACGACATGTGATAAAGCTTTTGATGCACTAAGAGCATCCCTAATGTCACCAAAGATATTACAATACCCAGATTTTTCCAAGCAGTTCACCATTACAGTAGATGCTTCTAAAACGGGGTGTGGAGCAATACCCTGCCAAGAACACCTAGGCAGCGATTTACCCATATGTTATGCGTCAAAATCTTTTAATGATGCAGAACAAAAAAAAACCATCATTGAGTTGGAGTTATTAGCCATTTATTTTGCAATCAAACAATTCAGACCGTACGTACATGGAAATCACTTTATTGCAAAATCAGATCACAGGCCTTTAGTCTATTTCTTTACCATGAAAGACCCATCTTCAAAACTTTCTAGAATTAGACTTGAGTTGGCAGATTACAATTTTACAATAGAGTACTTAAAGGGGAAAGCGAATGTATGAGCTGATGCATTTTCTCGTATCACTATTGGCGAAATAAAAGAATCGACCAAAAATATATTTGCAGTTTAGACTAGGGCTATGAGTAAGAAAAAAGATAAATGCGGTTCTATCGAAAACATAGGCTTATGTGAAAATATACAAACATTAAACATTTAAGGTCGTATTAGATCCCTAAAATTTCATGACAAAAACAGTAAACAATTTTTAAGAATATGCGTGCATATAAAGCATAAAAGAACAATTTTACTTGATTTTGAATTTTCTAACGAAATAAAGAATTTCGATTCTTTACTTTCGAGGCTAGAAAAAGAAGCCGGAAAACTTAATATTAAGCAAATAGAATGGCCAAAGAAGATTTAATTTTCAAATATGTTACAATTACAAGACAGTGAAAGTAAGCTTTTACAATTTTTAAAAATTATTTTGATGGATCCAATTGAAACAATCACTGATCAGGAACAAAAATTTAAATTATTATCAATTTATCACAATGATCCCATTACTACTGTGGATCTGTGGATCGCTACTGTGCTACTGTACTAAAACTATACGCCAAATTACGAAACAAATTTTACTGGAAAAACATGACAAAAGAAATAGCTAGTTTTGTTAGAAAATGCGAAAAATTTCTTTTGAACAAAGTCAAAATAGGAAATAAAAAAGAACTTGTTCTAACTCCTAATAAACCTTTCGAAATTGTCGTAATTGATACAATCGGCCAATTGCCAGAATCGAGATATGGTAATAAGTTCGAATTTACCATAATTAGCGTTCCGACGAAATATTTAGTAACAATTTCAATACCGGATAAAATTGCAAAAACCATAGCTTCAGCAATATTCGAAAGCTTTATTTTAATATATGGTGCTATGAAATCTATTAAATCGAATTTAGGCACTGAATTTAAAAATGAAATTTTTTTTTGCTTACTAAATATCAATCATAACTTTACTACACCATATCATCATGAAACAGTAGGAACTGTCGAACGAAACCATAGAGTTTTTAACGAGTAGCTACGTGCGTACTTAAATGATTTCTTTGATGATTGGGATACATACTTGAAATATTTTACGTTTTGGCATAACACAACGCCAAATACTGTATTCGATAATAAACCTACTCTTTTGAACTAGTTTTTGGCAAAAAGGTCATTGTGCCATCTGAATTGAAGAACGAAATAAGGGATCCAATTTATAATATAGAAAATTATTCAAAAGAAGTAAGGTACCAAATGCAAAAATGCCACACCTTGGCTAAAGAATCAGTACAGAAACACAAAATAAGAAATGAAGATACATACGACAAAAATGCACAACCAATAATAGTAAACATAAACGATATGGCTTTAGTTCAAAAAGAACCGCGTGAAAAACATAAAAACATATATCAAGGCCCTTACCTATTAACAAATATAGACGGTGTAAATGTAACCATTTTTGATAATGAAAACAAAAAATATAAAACGTTACATAAAACCGCATAAGAGTACCTAGATAAATACAATCGGATGTACCCAATTTCATTTTGAGACAGTAAAAAAAAATTTTTTTTTAAATTATTTTATTAAACTCAATTTTAGCAAATTTAAATAAAAATATGTCATACTGTAAAAACCATACTTAATTTAAGTAAAAGAAACAAAAAGGAAATGTATGTTAAAATTAATACACAAAACCTATGAAAACGAAACTTTGAATTACAAAAAAAAAAAAAAAAATATAAGCTAGTAATATTTATATATGTAAATATGTAGGCTAACGACAAAGGTAAAACTAAGCATAATAAATGTAAGTTCAAATAAATGTAATTAAATTAATTAACTAAGTTATCTTAGGTATATCTGCCACAAAAGTTCAAACAATTTTTTTTTTTCATTCATGAATGTAAAAGCACACCACCCAAAAAAGTTGAAGCCGATAAACCTGATCAACTTGTCGACTTCAACCTATTTTTCGCAAAGGGGGATGGTTTAACAGCAGCCAAATAAATAATAAAAGTGTCACCCTGTTTCCAAATTGGTGCAACACTGTTGTCTGTTTTGAAAGGACAGCAGGTGTTGAAACAATTTGGGAACAGAGCAATTCGGCTCGGCACAAAGGGCCGGCCATCATTATAATTTTGGCAGGTACACATTTCTGACGTGCTGTATATTAATTTCCGAATAAAACGTGTAATTTTAAAAGGTAGAGATTAAAGAAAGTTTTATTTAATATTGGATGAGTGTCTGGCGGAGGAGACCGCCCCGCAAATCATTATAGTCTACAAACGAGCGACTATATGGAGGCGGCGCCCTCCACGATAATTACAGCGGAGAAGGTAACTTAACCTACATTTCTGCAAATTTAACCTACATGGCCCGTGTAATGCACATGGGCATCCGGCTGGTAAGTTAACCTACAACACAACCGACCTCTATAATTTTTAAAGACAACAATATATGCTATATACGTAAACATTCGGTGAAATTTGAAGCCTCTAGCTCTTAAAATGTGGCAGTAATTACGAAAAGTTTCTTATCTGAACAATCGGTTGTGGGTAATATATGCTATATATACGACCGATCTCATCCATTTTTTTTTATTTTTTTTTCCCCCCCACTAGGGTAGGCACCTTGTCGTTGGTGTGAGGGCTTAGCCGAACTCGATAGCGCCCGACTATGAGGCGGAGCTGTTCAGGACTGACATCTACGCCATTCCGCCTCATAGGAGGTCGGCGGGATGTCAGTGACCAAGAACTACCAACCCCCTAATACAGCGTGTTATGCGGACCGTGCCTATTGGAGGATTTGCAGCCAGGGGATAAATTCGGCTGTATTCGATTCAATGAACTCCGTGTTGTAGAAGCACACAAATGAAAACGGAGTAGAAGAGTGGAGCAGGGTACGGAGCAGAGGAAGTAAAGGAGCTCTCTCGCAGTACCGTGCAGCACTAAGAATTGTACAACGCTTGGGAGCAGTGGCCGACCCAACAGAAGTGGAGATCGAGCGCTTGGAATGGGCCCGTGAAGCGGTAGAAGTAGGCCGAAGGCAGTTCAAAAGGTTTGCTGCGAGAAACCCTCGGTTCTGCAACCGGTACGAGGAGGAAGAAGCGTCGAATGGCAGAATGAAGAGGCAACGTTTGTCGGAAGGCGACAAGCCTTCTTTCAAGAGGCAGAAAGGACCCAATCCTAGAGCCGCGAGGCAGGGCATTCGCATAGACAAGACAAATAGGCCCAAAGCTGTAAGACAGTTGGGCTCCAATAGCGAGGGAGCAACTACCTCGAAAGCTGCGAGTTAGAGGGAAGTTCCAACTACGGAAGTAGGAGATAAGCCAAAGGGAGATAACGCTAAGACTCCGGCTTTCTTGGAGGTGCTAAATGGAGTTAACGCTAAGACTCCGGCTTTCTCGGAGGTGCCGAAGGGAGATAACACTAAGACTCCGGCTTTTCCCGAGAAGATGAGTGATGTGGCAAAGCAGTCACTGACTGTGGCGCTGGTTGATCGTGGCAGTCCTTTCGGACAAATGACTACTGAAAGCTGGATATCTGTGGAAAACAAGCTTATTAGCTTAATGCTTAAGATGATGCAGAAAAAACCAAGTAAGCCCCTTCCAACCTTTGATTTGGGGGGATGGTATAATGGTGTGAAGATGATAGCGTGCCACAACATCGCGAGCTTCCGGTGGCTGGAGGAATTGGTTCCAAACATCCAAGGGCAAGGCACGAAAGCGCGGTTTGAGGTGGTGGATAAAGCGAAAATCCCACGGTACCAAAAGTTAAGGTATGGATACCATGCGTGATGAAGTTGGAGGATGCACTGCGACTTCTGCAGAATCAGAATCCGAACATACCGACATAGGATTGGAAGGTACTTACTGTATCTCGGCCTACCAGGGATGGTCAGTTTTACATCTTCCAAATAAACAAGCAGGCGGAGGATATTTTGTACACGCAGCTTGGCAAAATTTCCTTTGGCACTGGCAAAGTTTACATGCGACTCAGGAAAAGAAGTCCCGAAGATAAAAACCCTAACACGCTAGAGGTTGGCGAAGTCGAAAAGGACCTCAAAAGCCTAAGAGAAAAAAAGACAGGTGGAGGTCCCCGACGTCACCACGAAGGTGTCAGAAGCGGACCAACCGCTAAATGGTGTTGTGACTCGCACAGAGGAATACCCGGCACAACAGTCACGAGAGGCTGATTTGGGCCTCGAATACTCTAAACCAAAAGGGTAAGGGGAGGACGCCGACGTCAAGACGAAAGTGCTGGAGGGGGACGCCGTGGCTCTCATCGGGAGGAAATGTTTCTGGACTTAGCGCCCGCGGGTTTGCCGTTTATCACGCGAAAACGGAAGGACGGGTGCGAGCTGTAGTAATGGTAAGGAAACAACTGCGTTCATATATGCTGCCTAATTACACTACTGAGGATCTCGGAGCGGTGGCCGTTGAGCAGAAGAATAAGCAGGCATTTATCCTGGCGTCCTGCTACATGGCCCATGCTGCGGAGGTTCCACCGATGGAGTGCAAAAGGCTAGTACAGGAGGAAGGCCGCAAAGGGCGGTTGGTCATAAGCGCAGATGCAAATGCGCACCACAATGCGTGGGGAGGAGGAGATACGAACGAGAGAGACCGATCTCTATTTTGATTCATCCTGCAAACCAATTTGCACATAGCCAACAGGGGAAATGTCCCTACATACATTGGTCCAACATCCAGCAATGTTCTGGATTTTACTTTGAGGTCCGAGCGTGATACCAAAGTATGATTGGATGGTTCTTGATAGACCGCCCTTCTCCGACCATGCGTATATAAGATTCAGCATCCCCCTAAAGAGGGTAGAGAAGGAAGAAACCTTTGGAAACCCTAGGTCAACGAACTGGACGAAATTCGAGAAACATGTAGAAACAAAACTGGGGCAACCCAAAGAAGTTGCTTATGTAGAGGAACTGGAGGAGTCGAATGAATTCCTAACAAGGATGCTTATGACTGCGTACAACAAAGCTTTCCCTCTAAGAATATTCAGAGGAAAAGCAAAGCCGCCATGGTGGAGCTGAGTCTTCTAAGAAGACAGGTAAAATAAATGTTTAAGCTCGCAAAAACCGCGGAAAGCGAAGCGTGTCGGGACGAGTACAGTGATCTGCTGAGTATCTACAAGCGTGAAATAACCAGGGCGAAGAGAAACTCATGAAAAAGTTTATGTACGGACATAGAGTGCTCCAGCGAAACAGCACGGTTGAAAACAGTCCTAGCAAAGGGAAACATATTCCAGGGACTAATAAAGAAAGAGAACGGGGAATGGTCACGTAATAGTCAGGAATCCCTCGAGGTGCTTCTCGACACACATTTCCCATTGGGAGATGGTTAAGAAGACCCAGCAGACATCACTCACACTTCGATCAAGGAGTTAGTAGTGCCGGGCTTGGTGACCGATACCAAGATCGAGTGGGCAGTGAAGACGTTTTCTAAGTTTAAAACGCCGGGCCCAGATGGTATATTCACGGCCATGCAACAAGATTCGAGTAGATCGGTCGTGGAATGGCTTAAAATAATATTCGATGGGTTCATAAGACTGAATCATGTACCGCACTCTTGGCTCATGTAGCTTTCCTACCAAAGGCGGGGTAGATCGTTCACGTGTATTCCAAAGACTATAGACCCATTAGCTTAACATCATTTCTGCTCAAAACCTTTGAGAGGCTGATAGATGTGTACATAAAGTCCAACGTGGATGAAAAGCTGCTCTCCACAACAAAACATGCGTACACCAAAGTTAGGTCGGTAGACACCGCATTGCATAGGGTGGTAAGAAGCATAGAGAAAGCCCTGGAATATAAGGAATATGCTCTAGGATTCTTCTTAGATATTGCAGATGCTTTCAAAAATGTTTCTAATTGGGCGATTATGGATGTTCTTAATTACATTAAGGTACATCCAGCCTTAACCAGATGGATCGGCTGCATGTTAAATTGCAAAAAGATTACATCACAATGGGGATTGTACGAGGCCACAAAATCAGTGGACAGGGGCACGCCGCAGAGAGGGGTGCTATCTCCTCTGCTGTGGACGCAGGTCATCAACGAACTGCTCAGGCGATTCGATGGGGGACCCGGAAAACTTACGGCTTACGCAGATGACGTTGCAATTGTCATAAGTGGAAAGTGCCTTCCAACGACTAGTTCTTTGATGGATCGGGCGCTTCGGGATATTCATACCTGGGCACCTAATGTCGGGTTGAAAGTCAGTGCGGAGAAGACGGATCTGGTCTTATTTACAAAGAGGTACACGGTCCCAAATTGAACCAGGCATAAGTTAGGAGGGGCGACCTTACAGGAGAAATCTTGCACAAAATATCTAAGAATCATCCTAGACAGTAAGCTGTCATGGAAGCTCAACGTGGAGGAGAGGGTCAAGAAATCCTCAACGGTACTCTATGCATGTAAAAGAATGCTGGGGTGTACGTAGGGCCTATCGCCCTCTCTTTCTTGTCGGGTTTTTACAGCGATTTTAATCCCTATTCGGGCGGGGCGATACATGTGTACACCGATGGTTCCAAAGTAGTGGAAGGAGTAGGGTCTGCGGTATACTGAGCTGATCCGAAAATAGGCAGATTCTACAGGCTGCCGGATTACTGTAGCGTTTTCCAAGCGGAAATATATAGCTTAAGCCGCAACAGTGTTAGCTTTTATATTGACAGTCAAGCAGCAATTAAGGCAATAATCTCGCATAGAACAGCATCTAAATGCAAGTTAGAGTGTAAGCAGTCTCTGGAGAGAATAGGGACAGGGAGAAGCATACATCTATACTGGGTCCTAGGGCATATGGGAATAGATGGGAATGAAAAAGCGGACGAACTAGCTAGACGTCCCAATTAGATTGGGCGAGATTAAGCGAAGGCGAGAGGTGCACATGATCGACCAAGCGGAAAAGGCGTGGGTTCAAGCGCGGTGCTGTAAAGTGTCGAAGATTATGTGTAGGTCTTACAACCTTAGACTAACAATGTTGCTTCTATCATTAAAAAGAGAGGATTGTATACTCATGTCGGGTATTCTGACTAGACACTGCCTTCTGGCGTCACATGCCTTTAAATTTGGCTTGTAAGTTATAGCAGATATAGGAAGTGCGGGTTGGAGGAGGAAACGATCGAGCACGTTCTGTGCTCGTGCCCTGCACTTGCCAGGCTAAGACTCCAGCTATTAGGAGTGAAAAAGCTGTCAGATCTAGAAGCAGCAAGTGGCTTTAGTCCTATGAAGCTTCTAGTATTTGCCAAGAGGACGGAGTTATTTTATAATATAGGTCCTGGTTTTTGATAGGGTTTTTCAGTTTGGTCGTTAAAACAAACTTCTGGTAACACTACGGACTCAATCAGTCTATTTGAGCTCCTCATGGATCGGCCAGTTCAACTTAACCTAACCTCATCCATTTTTTCAGACAACAATATGTGCAATATACGAAAGCATATGGCCGAGTTTGAAGCTTCAATCTAATACATAAATTGAAGAAGATATGACAAAAATCCTCTTTTTCTAAAAAATCGGTTGTAAGGAGAATATATGCTATAGTGGTCCGATCCGGCCGGTTCCGACAAATGTCTAATCGGACACCTAAATACACCCGCTCACCAAATTTTATCAAGATGTCTCAAAAATTGAGGGACTAGTTTGCGTACAAACAGACAGACGGGCAGACGGACATTGCTAAATCAACCCAGCTCTTCATCCTGAATATTTTGGTAGACTTAATGGTGGGTCTATCTATTTTCCTTTAAGGACTTAAAATTTTGGGATTCGTGACGAAATTAATATACCATTTCATTTTCATGAAAGGTATAAAAATAGGTAGGTAGTTTGTGCGAGGATGCAAAGTTTCACGTTTTTTGTGGTCTGCTTGTAGAAACAATGACCACAAATCACTTAGCGTAAGTTTTTGACGAAATTTGATGCTTCTAGCCGTAAAGAAGGGGGCAGAAATGACAGTTTATATATACCCTATATATACCACCGATCTCTACGATCAAAAAACAATATATGCTATATATGTAAGCATTTGGTGAAATTTGAAGCCTCTAACTGCTAAAATGGGGCAGAAATTGCGAAAAGCTGCTATTGGAACAACCGGTTGTATGAGATATATACTATACATACAACCGATCTCTATGATTTTTTCATACAACATTAAATGCTATATACGTAAGCATTTGGTGAAATTTGAAGCTTCTAGCTGTTAAAATAGGGCAGAATTTGCGAAAAGTTTATTATCTGAACAATGGGTTGTATGATATATACCACCGATCTCTATGATTTTTTCAGACAACACCACATGCTATATACGTAAGCATTTGGTGAAATTTGAAGCTTCTAGCTGGTAAAATGGGACAGAAATTGCGAAAACTTTCTTATCTGAACAATCGGTTGTGTGAGATATATACTATATATACCACTGATCTCTATGATTTTTTCAGACAACAATATGCTATATATAAGTTATCACACCTATAATCCCAATACTAACCAATGGCGCAACCTCTACTCACGTTGCCGTGCATGTGACTTCTTCATTGCCCCAAATAGCACTTTCGTTGATTCAGTACACGCGCAAGCGATCGGTAACCCTATACAATCAATAAGGCGTGAGAAGTGCAGCATAAGCTGTATTGGCCTACACGCGCAACTCATCGATTACGAAATGCCGGTTGGTGGTGGGATCTTCAACGTAGGCATAAGTAAGTTAGACTTAGAAGTTAGTCGGTAAGAAAAGAATATCTTTTGGAGCAGTCGAATTAGTGAGTGCAACGAGTGCACAATAAATCAAGCTCGTTATCAATTTCACTAAATTTGTGTATTTCTTTTGTTCGGTGAACAGTGAGTTCATCGCAACTTTAATTTTTTTGCAATTCTCTTCCTCTGTAAGTGGCGCCCGAGACAGCGGGTGCAAAGTGGACAATAAAGCGTTTAAGTGTTTAGTGGAGAAAAAAATTGACAAAGAAATTAAACGCTCAAAAAACTAAGTGAACCATTCTAAAAAAAAATTTACAAAAATTTGCAACGTAGGCATAAGTAAGTTAGACTTAGAAGTTAGTCGGTAAGAAAAGAATATGTTTTTGAGCAGTCGAATTAGTGAGGGCAACGAGTGCACAATAAATCAAACTCATTATCAATTCCACTAAATTTGTGTATTTCCTTTGGTCGGTGAACAGTGAGTTCATCGCAACTTTAATTTTTTAACAGTTCTCCTCCAGACAACTGTAAGTGGCGCCCGAGACAACGGGTGCAAAGTGGACAAAAAAGCGTTTAAGTGTTTAGTTGGGAAAAAAAGACAAAGAAACTAAACGCTCAGTAATTAAGTGAACTATTTTGAAAAAAGTAATAAAATCATGGACTCTGAAGAAATCAGGAAGTCACTAACGGAGACGAATGGAGCTATCAATGCCATTCTCTCCCA
Organism: Eurosta solidaginis; assembly: GCF_040869045.1. NCBI lineage: Eukaryota > Metazoa > Arthropoda > Insecta > Diptera > Tephritidae > Eurosta > Eurosta solidaginis. The sequence continues at coordinate 141,200,279 of NC_090324.1, forward strand.
ACTGAAGAAAATGGACCAAAGGCTCAAAAGTATTGAGTCGAAAAATAGCGATGAGTCTTTGTCAGGTATCAGTAGTAATCTGGAGAGGCTAGAAGTCCAAGTAGAGGAAGTGCGCGGGCATTCCTTGGATAGCAGGCCAGAACCGGCTGTAGAACCGCTAGTTAGTCCTCGGACGGAGGTCGATCTAGCGGAGGTGGCTAAGCTGCCGGACTGCGTAAAAGAGTTGCAAGTATTCGATGGATCACGGGAGCACTACGGCTCCTGGGTACATAGTGTAGAACAGGTAATGAAGGATTACGAAATAGTGCGGCATAAGCCGATTTACGCAGCCTTCTTGAGTCACATTAGGGAGAAGATTTGGGGCGCAGAAAACTCTGCTATACTTGCGCACAATATACTAGATTCCGGCTAGGGCATGGTAAAGTAGATCATTTCCCTGCATTACGCTGATATAAGGAACATAGAAACTTTGGAGCAGCAATTGACGTTAATGTCACAAGGGCGTCAGAAGATGTCCGACTTTTATGCGCATGTGCAAAAACAACTGTCTCTAATGATTTGTACTATAAAGGCCGAAAAGTATGCACACGAGGAAACAGTAGAGGCATTGGCAGAGGCACATCGTCGAAGAGCATTAGATGTCTTCATAAGGGGCCTAAACGGGGATCTGCCTGCGAACGAGAGAGACCGATTTCTATTTTGATTCATCCTGCAAACCAATTTGCACATAGCCAACAGGGAAAATGTCCCTACATACATTGGTCCAACATCCAGTAATGTTCTGGATTTTACTTTGAGGCCCGAGCGTGATACCAAAGTATGATTGGATGGTTCTTGATAGACCGCCCTTCTCCGACCATGCGTATATAAGATTCAGCATCCCCCTAAAGAGGGTAGAGAAGGAAGAAACCTTTGGAAACCCTAGGTCAACGAACTGGACGAAATTCGAGAAACATGTAGAAACATAACTGGGGCAACCCAAAGAGGTTGCTTATGTAGAGGAACTGGAGGAGTCGAATGAATTCCTAACAAGGACGCTTATGACTGCGTACAACAAAGCTTGCCCTCTAAGAATATTCAGAGGAAAAGCAAAGCCGCCATGGTGGAGCTGAGTCTTCTAAGAAGACAGGTAAAATAAATGTTTAAGCTCGCAAAAACCGCGGAAAGCGAAGCGTGTCGGGACGAGTACAGTGATCTGCTGAGTATCTACAAGCGTGAAATTACCAGGGCGAAGAGAAACTCATGAAAAAGTTTCTGTACGGACATAGAGTGCTCCAGCGAAACAGCACGGTTGAAAACAGTCCTAGCAAAGGGAAACATATTCCATGGACTAATAAAGAAAGAGAACGGGGAGTGGTCACGTAATAGTCAGGAATCCCTCGAGGTGCTTCTCGACACACATTTCCCATTGGGAGATGGTTAAGAAGACCCAGCAGACATCACTCACACTTCGATCAAGGAGTTGGACTTGGTGACCGATACCAAGATCGAGTGGGCAGTGAAGACGTTTTCTAAGTTTAAAACGCCGGGCCCAGATGGTATATTCACGGCCATGCAACAAGATTCAAGTAGATCGGTCGTGGAATGGCTTAAAATAATATTCGATGGGTTCATAAGACTGAATCATGTACCGCACTCTTGGCTCATGTAGCTTTCCTACCAAAGGCGGGGTAGATCGTTCACGTGTATTCCAAAGACTATAGACCCATTAGCTTAACATCATTTCTGCTCAAAACCTTTGAGAGGCTGATAGATGTGTACATAAAGTCCAACGTGGATGAAAAGCTGCTCTCCACAACAAAACATGCGTACACCAAAGTTAGGTCGGTAGACACCGCATTGCATAGGGTGGTAAGAAGCATAGAGAAAGCCCTGGAATATAAGGAATATGCTCTAGGATTCTTCTTAGATATTGCCGAGGCTGTCAAAAATGTTTCTAAATGGGCGATTATGGATGTTCTTAATTACATTAAGGTACATCCAGCCTTAACCAGATGGATCGGCTGCATGTTAAATTGCAGAAAGATTACATCACAATGGGGATTGTACGAGACCACAAAATCAGTGGACAGGGGCACGCCGCAGAGAGGGGTGCTATCTCCTCTGCTGTGGACGCAGGTCATCAACGAACTGCTCAGGCGATTCGATGGGGGACCCGGAAAACTTACGGCTTACGCAGATGACGTTGCAATTGTCATAAGTGGAAAGTGCCTTCCAACGACTAGTTCTTTGATGGATCGGGCGCTTCGGGATATTCATACCTGGGCACCTAATGTCGGGTTGAAAGTCAGTGCGGAGAAGACGGATCTGGTCTTATTTACAAAGAGGTACACGGTCCCAAATTGAAACGGGCATAAGTTAGGAGGGGCGACCTTACAGGAGAAATCTTGCACAAAATATCTAAGAATCATCCTAGACAGTAAGCTGTCATGGAAGCTCAACGTGGAGGAGAGGGTCAAGAAATCCTCAACGGTACTCTATGCATGTAAAAGAATGCTGGGGTGTACGTAGGGCCTATCGCCCTCTCTTTCTTGTCGGGTTTTTACAGCGATTTTAATCCCTATTCGGACGGGGCGATACATGTGTACACCGATGGTTCCAAAGTAGTGGAAGGAGTAGGGTCTGCGGTATACTGAGCTGATCCGAAAATAGGCAGATTCTACAGGCTGCCGGATTACTGTAGCGTTTTCCAAGCGGAAATATATAGCTTAAGCCGCAACCGTGTTAGCTTTTATATTGACAGTCAAGCAGCAATTAAGGCAATAATCTCGCATAGCACAGCATCTAAATGCAAGTTAGAGTGTAAGCAGTCTCTGGAGAGAATAGGGACAGGGAGAAGCATACATCTATATTGGGTCCCAGGGCATATGGGAATAGATGGGAATGAAAAAGCGGACGAACTAGCTAGACGTCCCAATTAGATTGGGCGAGATTAAGCGAAGGCGAGAGGTGCACATGATCGACCAAGCGGAAAAGGCGTGGGTTCAAGCGCGGGGCTGTAAAGTGTCGAAGATTATGTGTAGGTCTTACAACCTTAGACTAACAGTGTTGCTTCTATCATTAAAAAGAGAGGACTGTATACTCATGTCGGGTATTCTGACTAGACACTGCCTTCTGGCGTCACATGCCTTTAAATTTGGCTTGTAAGTTATAGCAGATATTGGAAGTGCGGGTTGGAGGAGGAAACGATCGAGCACGTTCTGTGCTCGTGCCCTGCACTTGCCAGGCTAAGACTCCAGCTATTAGGAGTGAAAAAGCTGTCAGATCTAGAAGCAGCAAGTGGCTTTAGTCCTATGAAGCTTCTAGTATTTGCCAAGAGGGCGGAGTTATTTTATAATATAGGTCCTGGTTTTTGATAGGGTTTTTCAGTTTGGTCGTTAAAACAAACTTCTGGTAACACTACGGACTCAATCAGTCTATATGAGCTCCTCATGGATCGGCCAGTTCAACTTAACCTAACCTCATCCATTTTTTCAGACAACAATATGTGCAATATACGAAAGCATATGGCGGAGTTTGAAGCTTCAATCTAATACATAAATTGAAGAAGATATGACAAAAATCCTCTTTTTCTAAAAAATCGGTTGTAAGGAGAATATATGCTATAGTGGTCCGATCCGGCCGGTTCCGACAAATGTCTAATCGGACACCTAAATACACCCGCTCACCAAATTTTATCAAGATGTCTCAAAAATTGAGGGACTAGTTTGCGTACAAACAGACAGACGGGCAGACGGACATTGCTAAATCAACCCAGCTCTGCATCCTGAATATTTTGGTAGACTTAATGGTGGGTCTATCTATTTTCCTTTAAGGACTTAAAATTTTGGGATTCGTGACGAAATTAATATACCATTTCATTTTCATGAAAGGTATAAAAATAGGTAGGTAGTTTGTGCGAGGATGCAAAGTTTCACGTTTTTTGTGGTCTGCTTGTAGAAACAATGACCACAAATCACTTAGCGTAAGTTTTTGACGAAATTTGATGCTTCTAGCCGTAAAGAAGGGGGCAGAAATGACAGTTTATATATACCCTATATATACCACCGATCTCTACGATCAAAAAACAATATATGCTATATATGTAAGCATTTGGTGAAATTTGAAGCCTCTAACTGCTAAAATGGGGCAGAAATTGCGAAAAGCTGCTATTGGAACAACCGGTTGTATGAGATATATACTATACATACAACCGATCTCTATGATTTTTTCATACAACATTAAATGCTATATACGTAAGCATTTGGTGAAATTTGAAGCTTCTAGCTGTTGAAATAGGGCAGAATTTGCGAAAAGTTTATTATACCATCGATCTCTATGATTTTTTCAGACAACACCACATGCTATATACGTAAGCATTTGGTGAAATTTGAAGCTTCTAGCTGGTAAAAGGGGACAGAAATTGCGAAAACTTTCTTATCTGAACAATCGGTTGTGTGAGATATATACTATATATACCACTGATCTCTATGATTTTTTCAGACAACAATATGCTATATATAAGTTATCACACCTATAATCCCAATACTAACCAATGGCGCACCCTCTACTCACGTTGCCGTGCATGTGACTTCTTCATTGCCCCAAATAGCACTTTCGTTGATTCAGTACAATCAATAAGGCGTGAGAAGTGCAGCATAAGCTGTATTGGCCTACACGCGCAACTCATCGATTACGAAATGCCGGTTGGTGGTGGGATCTTCAACGTAGGCATAAGTAAGTTAGACTTAGAAGTTAGTCGGTAAGAAAAGAATATCTTTTGGAGCAGTCGAATTAGTGAGTGCAACGAGTGCACAATAAATCAAGCTCGTTATCAATTTCACTAAATTTGTGTATTTCTTTTGTTCGGTGAACAGTGAGTTCATCGCAACTTTAATTTTTTAGCAGTTCTCCTCCACTGTAAGTGGCGCCCGAGACAGCGGGTGCAAAGTGGACAATAAAGCGTTTAAGTGTTTAGTGGAGAAAAAAATAGACAAAGAAATTAAACGCTCAAAAAACTAAGTGAACCATTCTAAAAAAAAATTTACAAAAATTTGCAACGTAGCCATAAGTAAGTTAGACTTAGAAGTTAGTCGGTAAGAAAAGAATATGTTTTTGAGCAGTCGAATTAGTGAGGGCAACGAGTGCACAATAAATCAAACTCATTATCAATTCCACTAAATTTGTGTATTTCCTTTGGTCGGTGAACAGTGAGTTCATCGCAACTTTAATTTTTTAACAGTTCTCCTCCAGACAACTGTAAGTGGCGCCCGAGACAACGGGTGCAAAGTGGACAAAAAAGCGTTTAAGTGTTTAGTTGGGAAAAAAAAGACAAAGAAACTAAACGCTCAGTAATTAAGTGAACTATTTTGAAAAAAGTAATAAAATCATGGACTCTGAAGAAATCAGGAAGTCACTAACGGAGATGAATGGAGCTATCAATGCCATTCTCTCCCAACTGAAGAAAATGGACCAAAGGCTCAAAAGTATTGAGTCGAAAAATAGCGATGAGTCTATGTCAGGGATCAGTAGTAATCTGGAGAGGCTAGAAGTCCAAGTAGAGGAAGTGCGCGGGCATTCCTTGGATAGCAGGCCAGAACCGGCTGTAGAACCGCTAGTTAGTCCTCGGACGGAGGTCGATCTAGCGGAGGTAGCTAAGCTGCCGGACTGCGTAAAAGAGTTGCAAGTATTCGATGGATCACGGGAGCACTACGGCTCCTGGGTACATAGTGTAGAACAGGTAATGAAGGATTACGAAATAGTGCGGCATAAGCCGATTTACGCAGCCTTCTTGAGTCACATTAGGGGGAAGATTTGGGGCGCAGAAAACTCTGCAATACTTGCGCACAATACACTAGATTCCGACTAGGGCATGGTAAAGTAGATCATTTCCCTGCATTACGCTGATATAAGGAACATAGAAACTTTGGAGCAGCAATTGACGTTAATGTCACAAGGGCGTCAGAAGATGTCCGACTTTTATGCGCATGTGCAAAAACAACTGTCTCTAATGATTTGTACTATAAAGGCCGAAAAGTATGCACACGAGGAAACAGTAGAGGCATTGGCAGAGGCACATCGTCGAAGAGCATTAGATGTCTTCATAAGGGGCCTAAACGGGGATCTGCCTGCCTTGCTCCTAGTTCAAAACTCGAAAACACTACCGGAGGCATATTCGGCATGTCCGAAGATTTTAAACGTAGACCGCAGAAACTATTTACTGCCCACCCTTCCACAGTGATAATAGATATTTTAATGACAACTACCAACCTTCAGCCCCAACATTTTTTAAAAGGAATTATTCCAACCTCGACCAGGGTTATCCCGCTCAAGGAAATTCAGTCCAACCAAATGGCAACCGCATGTGGCAGAATGGCAACCAACAAAGGCCCAGACTTTCCTACTCAGAATCAGCACAAACCCGAATAAGTAATCAGTCTACCCAAAATTGGAGAAGAAATAGCACCCCATTGGCGGTGGTAAGAGCAGAAGCAGAACCATCAGCTCAGACCCGCCAGACAGTCGGCACTCGATTTTCAAGATATGACAGGGCCAAGAGGGGTACAAGCTCCCCAGGATATTCAGACAGAACCCCCAGCAAGCAGAAGAAAATCTTCCATCTGGTACCGGTTGATGAAGAAGAAGGTGAAACCAACAAAGAACAAACCACGGGGGATCTTGGAAATTTTACCATGGGAGCCTCTTGTCCGGCGTACCATATCTAGAGTGCGCAACGAAGGATTTAGGTATTTTCGAATTTCTAGTGGATACGGTGGCGAACAAAAATTATATAAGCGAGCGCGTAGCTCAAAATACTACGCCAATATGAGGACATTTTTTTAAATTCGCGCGCAAAGACATTCCCACCACATTTTTGTTCTTCCAGCGCTTAAATCATTCCATGGGATAATAGGGGATGACACGCTGTCGGAAATTAAAGCAGTTCTAGAGAGGGAGCTCAACACTCTCATTTTAAAACCAGATATTGTGCTGCCCCTTAAGCGGAAGGAGGCGGAGCAGGTTAACAGCATTACCTTAAACATTCCTTTCAGCAATGATATCACCGACCTTACAAAAAATAAACTCTACGAGATCCTAGAACGATATGAAATTCTATTCAGCCCAGTTGACCGAGGCATGGAAATCCAAACCAATGTCCAAGCAGAAATCAGAACCACAACCGAAAACCCCATTTACACTAAAAGCTACCCCTACCAAGTTAATATGCGCGAGGAGGTGGAAAAGCAAATACGAGACTTACTAGCAGAAGGCATAATTCGTCCTTCAAAAAGTCCCTACAACTCACCCATATGGATTGTGCCAAAGAAATCCCAGGCAGATGGGGGAAAAAAGTATACAATGGTGATAGACTTGATAGACTTTTTTTATCCCTGACACCTATCCCATACCTGACATTAATGGCGCCATTGCGAGTCTCAGTAGTGCAAAGTATATTACAACAATTGACCTAAATTCGGGAGTTCACCAGATCCCAATGAAAGAAAGTGATATAACAAAAACGGCATTTTCCACCATGAATGGAAAATACGAATTTTTGCGGCTTCCTTTCGGTCTCAAAAATGCACCCTCTATCTTCCAGCGCATGACAGACGACGTGCTAAAAAATTTATAGGTCGTATTTGCTTTGTATACATCGACGACATCATAATCTTTAGTAGGGATGAAACCACTCATCTAAAGGACATTGAGACTATCCCTGTCAAGCTCCTAGCCGCAGGTCTCAAGGTTAACCTTGAGAAGACGCAGTTCCTGAAAACAAGCGTAGAATTCCTTGACTATATTGTGACCTCTGAGGGAATACTTCCTGACCCAAAGAAAGTAAAGTCCATTAAAAACATGCTGCCTCCGTCTAATTTAAAAGAGCTTAAGAGCTTCCTAGGACTAACATCGTATTATCTTAAATTCATTCGGGAGTACGCAAAAATTGCAAAACCTCTTACCAACCTTACACGAGGGGAACACGCACAGGTAAGGGCAACACAATCGAATAAAGTACCCATTAATTTGAACAAGGAAGCACAGGAAGCGTTCGCGAATCTCAAGGAGATTCTGACGCCCTCCGTGGTCTTGACTTTCCCTAACTTTGACAAATCTTTCAATCTTACGACCGATGCCTCCGATTTCGCTATTGGAGCGGTGCTATCACAGAACTACGATGGCAAAGACAAGCCCATAGCATTCATATCCAGAAGCCTATCTGCTACAGAGGAGGCGTACGCAACAAACGAAAAAGAAATGCTTGCTATCGTGTGGGCTTTGGATAACCTTCGGATCTACCTATATGGAGCAAAAAAAAATACGAATATTTACAGATCACCAACCCCTAACCTTCTCTTTAAGTAACCGAAACTACAACGCCAAGCTAAAACGTTGGAAGGCCAGGGTCGAAGAATATATTTACGAAATAATTTATAAACCTGGCAAATCTAACGCATGGCTGACGCGCTGTCCGAACTCAAAACTCACGCAAACCCCCTTACAACGTCCAAATCCGACGCCGCTAAGCAAAATGCAACCACAGGGTCAACAGCGTATCCTGGAAGCGAAGCCGGTGATACCATGCATAGTGCAGAACAGGACAACTCCGACCTTATACCGTTCGTTGAAGTTCCCATAAACGTATTTATAAACCAGATTTTATTTGATTTGCTAGAAATATTTGAAGAACCCCATCCAGGTTACTCGCGGCCTTATTTAAAGATAGATGGAGTTGGCGAAGAGGGGCTCATGAATGCTCTGAAGGAAAAACTTAGGCCAAATCTGATTAACGGAATTAACATGTCATAGGGTAAATTAGGACTTCTTCAGAAAGCATACCTGTAAAATTTCATGCAATATAAGATCCGAGTAGCTCAGTACATTGTAGAGGATCTGAGAGATCCCGACAGAATCTCAGAAGTAGTATGGGCGGAGCACAAAAGAGCTCATCGCAACGCCAATGAGATTAAAAAACCAATTCTGGAGAGGTACTACTTTCCAAGAATGAGCAGCATAATCAGGGGCTATGTCTCCTCTTGCGAAACTTGTAAAATCAGTAAATACGATAGACGTTCCAATAAACCGGAGTTACAAAACACATTTATCCCATCGCGTCCTTGCGAAATAATTCACGTCGATATATTCGCAATACAAGGAGAAAAATTTCTGAGCTGCATTGACAAATATTCTAAGTTCGCAAAACTCTTTCACCTAAGAAATAAGTCCACTTTGCACCTCAAGGACAAAATAGTCAAACTCTTGCACTATTTTACGACCGCAGATATCCTTGTGAATAACAACGAGCGCGGTATAGTTAGCCCAATAATAAAACATCTTGTAGAGTCTTTGGGAGTTATGCTGTATCGTACACCTTCTCAGAGAAGCGAGGTGAAAGGCCAAGTCGAAAGGCTCAATTCCACCTTAATCGAAATTATCAGATGCCTGAAGATAGACAGCCCTAGGTTTAAAATCAAAGAGCTAGTAAATATAGCAGTAGATCGCTATAATAACTCCATTCATTCCGTTATAAACCGGAAACCCAGTGAGGTATTTTTCAATCGCGCAAAAGCGGCTAATTACCAGGAACTTCTGGAAAAAAGCAGGAAAAAAGCGAATATTTAAAAACCTTACTGACTCAAAAACAACTAGAGTATATCGAACGGCACAATAAAAAAATATCTCTACCCGAGGCTTTATGGTGAAAATGATATCATATACATGAAGGACAAACAAATCAAGGGGAAACAAAAACCCATATACAAAAAGAATCTATCGCAAAAGACAACAAGGTGTCCGCAACCACAGTTAGTGGGAAAAAAATCGGGCGCCACTTACAGTTCTCTGGAGGAGAACTGTTAAAGAATTAAAGTTGCGGTGAACTCACTGTTCACCGAAGAAAGGAAATACACAAATTTGATTGAATTGATAATGAGCTTGATTTATTGTGCACTCGTTGCACTCACTAATTCGACTGCTCCAAAACATATTCTTTTCTTACCGACTAACTTATAAGTCTAACTTACTTATGCCTACGTTGCAGATGCCACCACCTAGCGGCATTTCGTAATCGATGGGTTGCGCGTGTAGGCCAATACTGCTTATGCTGCACTTCTCACGCCTTATTGATTGTGTTGCGTTACCAATCGCTTGCGCATGTACTGGGTCAGCGAAAGTGCTATTTGGGGCAATGAAGGAGTTACATGCACGGCAACGTGAGTAAAGGGTGCGCCATTGGTTAGTATTGGGATTAAAGGTGTGATAACTTATATTTACGTAAGCATTTGTGAAATTTAAAGCTTCAAGCTGTGAAAATGGGGCAGAAATTGCGAAAAGTTTCTTATCTGAACAATCGGTTGTATGGGATATATACTATATATACAACTGATTTCTATGATTTTTTAGGACAACAATATATGCTATACACGTAAGGATTTGGTGAAATTTGAAGCCTCTAGCTCTTAAAATATGGCAGTAATTATGAAATATTTCTTATCTGAACAAACGTTTGTGGGGGATATATGTTATATATACGACCGAACTCATCCAATTTTTTAGACAACAATATGTGCAATATACGAAAGCACATGGTGAAGTTTGAAGCTAAATCAACTCAGCTCTTCATCGTTATTATTTCGATATACTTAATGGTGGGTCTATCCATTTTCCTTTAAGGACTTAAAATTTTGGGACTCGTGATGAAATTAATATACCATTTCATTTTCATGAAAGGTATAAAAACTACGTAAGTTTAAATATATATTTAATTTCATATGAACAGAAAACTCTGTTGATGTAAAAGTCGCTATTAATCTAGGAAAAAATGAATATCTGTTATTTCAACAGATTTCACTGGTTGTGTAATTTCGACAATAAACTCTGTTTATTTAACAATTTTCGCTGGTTATTTCGAATGAACAAAAATCTATGCATTTCTACGGCGTTCGCTGTTAGTCTCGTCTTAACAATAAATGTGTTAATTTAACAGTTTGCACTCGTAATTTCAAAAGAACAGAAATCCCTTTCATATTAACAATTTTTATTGGTATTCTAGAGCGACAGTAATAATTGGTTTTTTAACAAAACTATGTGTAAATTATATTGAAACATCTTTTTTTGTTTAATTGACTACTAAAGCGGTCAAATACGAATCAACGATTTGTGGAAGTTGATTCAACATCTTGTTGCGATGGATAAAATTTGACAGAAATTTCGGTTGAATTGGCCCGTATTTTGGTGATTTTACCAGTCTTTTTCTTTCATTATAGTGATAAACAACATACGAACCACCTGGAACAGATATGGAAACAGATGAAGCACAAATTGCCAATCAAGCAGTTGCGAAGTATCGTTTACAATGAAACGAGGACATTATACTCAACGATACGATGCTATAAATTTTGCTATGATGTGTGATAGATTCGGTGTTTCAGATAGAGTTGCTTCATGTTTAGCAACAGCCCTTTTCGAAGATATACATTTTCGATATATTCGTGGTGATCTTGTCATAATGGATAAATCTAAAGTTGCAAGAGAAAAAATTAAAGCTAGATATGGAGTGCTTCGTAAACGATAAATATATTCCAACGTAACTGCATTTTCTTTCGATGGCAGAAAACATTATTCATTAACTAGAGAGAAAGTGAAATAGAAATTTCTTACAAATATGTTAAAAGAACCCCATTAAGTTGTTCTAAAAGAGCCTAATGCTGAATTACTTGGATATGTTAATTTGGGTGAAGAAGAAAATGCAAAACACAAATTAAAAAAATTATATGAATTCTTCAATAGCAAAAAACTGTTAATAGATCAATTAATTGGCATATGAAGCGATGGAGAACCAGCTAATAGAAAATGGTGTTATGAACCTTTTTGAAAAGCATTTAAATAGACCACTCATTAGTTTATATTGTTACGAATATTAGCAACATTAAGGGGTACTGCCATCTCTAAGCCGATGCTAAGGAGTGCCTTGTATGCACATCCATAAATCAATCATTATGTATCCACATAAACGAATCAATCCTTATGTATACACATATGTACATACACGCAGCTGAGAAGCAACGCACAACCACATGCATATATCTAAGATACTCCCTAAAGTATGCAATGAGAGAAGCTATAAAATCGTGCAATTTGATAGCTGATGGCCAACTAGTAGATTCTGGAAATGGAAACGCCTAGAAGATGCGAACGAGGAAATCAGAGAGTATAAAAGGCAACAACACAAGAGGCACAATAATTCAGTTTTAATTAAGACGCTATCTGGCGAGCAATAGCAGTATTATTTATTGGGAAGTACTTTAATAAAGGCCATTTTTCCATTATTCAATATTGGAGTTATTTATTCAACAGTTTAGTAATTCGAACGTAGTAGAAGATTGCAAATAAGGGGAATTGCAAGTAAATTCGTTACAATTGGTGTCAGAAGAGGAATTGTTGAATAAATTCCGAAGATTGTGAATACAACTTGGTCATGGCAAAGTTGAGTGATTTGAGGATCCAGCAACTGAAAAAGGAGTTGGAGAACCGTGGATTAAATGCAACCGGCAAAAAGATCGAACTTCAAACACGGCAACGAGGGGTAATGGAGTCGCATGGAATTGATGTGGACGAGTTTGTCTTTTATCTTGATGGGGACGAGACAACAACAAAAATTGAAGAGAAAAACGAAACATCGCAGACAGTTATGAGCACAGACTTGAACATTATTTTGGCTGCAATATCTGCAAAAACATCGACAGTAACATCAATGTCATCGCAAATGTCAGAAATATCGACACAGATTACATCCAAGATGGAAACTCGGATGGAATCGCAGGATAACCGTATAACAGCGAAGATTGAAGCACAAGAGGCACGTATAACAGAAATATTATCACAAATATCCACAAATATGTTATCACAGCTGAAAAAACAAAAGACATATATGGCAACCCAACTGAAAGAACAAGAGACTCGCATAACAGTACAACTAGAAGCACAAGTGGTGCGTATATCATCAGAACTCGAGACGCGCATGGACGAAAAAATAATGCAGTTTGAAGAAAAATTCGAGGCAGAGGTGGATGCTTTGAGAGGTCGTATACAGGACTTGCAATTAAATCGCCCAGCTGTTTCAGCAAGCAATCCTAGGTAAAAACACCATCCTTTGACGGTTCTGTTCCTTTCCAGGTCTTTAAACTACAGTTTGAGAAGACCGCAGAAGTGAACAACTGGAATGCTTAAGATAAAGTTGCTGTACTCTTCGTAGCATTGAAAGGACGCATTGATGAGTGCTCTAGAGAGAGAGGCGATACGGAAGCGAACACAGGAAGCAGATACACCAAAAAGAGTGACGAATCAATCATTATGTCTACACATATGTACATACACGCAGCTGAGAAGCAACGCAAAACCACATGCATATATCTAAGATCCTCCCGAAAGTATGCAATGAGAGAAGCTATAAAATCGTGCAATTGTAGTTACAGCTGAGAAATTTGATAGCTGATGGTCAACTAGTAGATTCTGGAAATGGAAGCGCCAGGGATAGCCTGAAGGTTTAATGTGCCATATAAATCGTTCCCGAGATGGTCGGGCTGGCACCTTAATTGTGCTATGTTACCGGAGCGTACCGGATCTGTATCCAGCAAGGGACTATCACATCGATAACACTCCCCAAATCCTTCGCGGAGTAACCTTATCGCTACAACAACAACAACAACAAGCAAATATAGTTGCAAAACCGTTACCAAAAAGCTAATGAGACTTTGCAAGAGTTTGCTTCGGATGTTGAAAGGTTGGCTCATTTGGCAAATGCGAACGCATTCGTGGAATACATCGAGAGGGTAAAAATCCAGAGTGTTATAAATGGCATACGGGACGTCGAACCGAAGCGAGCCACATACGCAAACCCAAACTGCCTCACTAAACCAGTATACAAAGCTCATCGTGTGGAATTGGAAAGACCAGATTGGGTAAACACAATTTTGGAAGCACTGAAGGGATCACAACAGAAAAATGCCCGAGTTATTAAATGTTTCCAGTGCGGCAACCCAGGTCATATTGCACGACATTGCAGCACCGGTCCCAATAGCTCCAACAATGTGGGTGGCCGTAAACGCAGAGCTGAAGGAGATGAGCAAATCTCCAAGTCCACTCAATCGTTAAACTAAAGCGAGTCAGCCGCAAGGGGCGACAACTGGCTCCCTCAATTGAATGTCCCATAATCCCTATCTCACAAATTGGAAGAAGATCAAACCATCTTACTGTCGGAGGGCATGTGGATGGAAAGGAACGTTTACTGACTATAGATACAGGTGCATCTGATTTCGTCATTCGAGCGGATTTAGTCAATAAGAAAATAAGACCATTGCATGGAGCAAGATTGCGTACAACCACTGGAGAAGACACCACGGTTCGGGGAGAAGTATCATGTGAAGGCGCAATTGGGAACGTCACGGTAATACACAATTTTATAGTGGCAGAGATTGTTGATGAAATCATAATTGGAGTGGACTTCTTAACCGACCAAGGCATCAAGATCGATATGCAAAGCAAGACGATGCGATATAATAGCATGGATGTCCCACTTAATTTCGGCTACGAGAGAGGCTACAGAAATAAACGAGTGCTGGCGGAATAGAGTCAGCAAATACCACCAAAATCAGAAGCAGTCATCTGGGCAAAGGTTGATGGAGGTTGTGGGACAAACAAATTGTGGGTTTTCGAAGGAGCAAACAAATCAGCACCGAACATACTTGTAGGAAAAACCCTGGCTATGACAAAACAAGATGGACGTATTCCTATAAGAGTACTCAATGAGTTCAAGTCACCACTCAAACTGACAAAAGGAGCTATATTGGGAAGATGCCAAGAGGCTAAAATAGTTATTAACTGTGAATAGCTCGAGGAACACGTTTCAACCAGAAAGACTGATCTTTCAAATGACATCACGGCATGGACGGATGGGCTAGATCAAGATTATCAGAGAAAGGCGAAGCAACTGCTCCTAAAGTACGCAAACATATTTGACCAGGATGGTTCCAAACCAGGCCGCACAAATGTTGTGAAACATCAAATTGACACTGGAGATGCGAGACCGATACGTCAAGCTCCACGTAGTGTTCCATTGGCGAAGCGGTAAGCTGTGAGTCAAATTATACAAGAAATGAGCGACAGCGGCGTCATCGAGCCATCAGCTAGTTCCTGGAGCTCACCGGTAATACTTGAAAAGAAGTAGGATGGGAAAATGAGGTTTTGCGTGGACTACCGGAAGTTGAATGACGTTACGAAAAAGGATAGCTACCCATTGCCCAGAATTGACGACAATCTGGACCCGCTCTTTGAAGTTAAGTCCCAAAAAGTGTGCGCTGTTTAAAAAGGAAGTAAATTATTTGGATCACAAGGTAATCTGCACTGCGAACGAAAAGATAGGAAGAAGGAGCAAGAAATGGCTTTCCAAACATTTAAGGAGCGGTTGTGCACTGCCCCAATGTTAGCATATCCGATTCCAGAAGCAACATTTATTCTAGATACAGATGCGAGTGGATATGCTATAGGAGGCGTTTTATCACAACTGGTCGATGGACAGGAGAAGGTAGTTGCATACTACAGCCGTTCGATTGGAAAACCAGAGAACCAAAGAGGAACTACTGCGTTACGCGGAGAGAGCTGTTGGAATTTTTAGAGTGCATTAAACGTTTTCACAAATACCTCTGCGGCCAGCGATTCCGTGTCAGGACAGATCACGCAGCGTTGAAATGGCTTCTGCAGTTCCGTAATCCGGAAGGACAATTGGCACGGTGGATCGAGCGACTACAAAGTTTTGACTTTTCTATTGAGCATCGAAAAGGAAGTACCAATGGAAATACTGATGCAATGTTACGAAGACCATGTAGTTTGGAATGGAAGCCCTGGTCCAAGGCCGAGGCAAAAAAAGACGTTATAGATGTCCGGATAATGACTATAACATGTACAGATGAATGGGACAAGGAACAGCTAAGGAAGTGTCAGCTAGAAGATACATATCTGTCACATGTTATACAAGGGCTCGAACGAAACAAAAGACCAAACAGAGAAGAGATGTCAGCAGATAGTCCCATTGCGAAGTCATATTGGGCACAGTGGAACAGTTTAGAATTGATATCCGGTTGCCTTTATCGAGTATGGAAGAGTGAGGATGGTAAATGAAAGAAGAAACTGATAGTTGTTCCCAGAAAGAGGATTCCTGACGTGCTCAGCGAGCTGCGTAATGGTCCAAGTGGAAGTCATCTTGGAATCACGAAGACGCTCGAGAAAATTAAGCAGAGATTCTATTGGGTTGGTTGCCGTCAGTCGGTCACCGAGTGGATTGCGAACTGCGGGGTTTGCAACAGAGCAAAAGGGCCCAAAACACGAAGTCATGAGACCAGACGAAGCAGTATATTTCAGGTGCGCCATTTGAAAGGATCGCCATGGATGTCACAGGTACATTTCCTACTAGCAACCGCGGAAACAAATACGTACTGGTGGTTATGGATTATTTCAGTAAATGGCCAGAGGTATACCCAATCCTAAACCAAGAAGCAGAAACAGTAGCAGAAGTGGTTACAAACGATTAGGTTGCAATGTATGGGGTACTAATGGAGTTACATTCTGACCAAGGCAGGAATTTTTAATCAGCTGTGTTCCAAGAAATGTGCAAGAAGTTGGGCATTCGGAAATCATGGACAACTACATTGCATCCTCAGTCCGATGGTATGGTGGAACATTTCAATAGGACATTGGAGGAGCATTTAAGGAAAGTAGTAGACAAGTACCATAAGGACTGGGATATACACATATCTTTATTCTTGATGGCCTACAGATCGGCAGTACATGAGACAACTGGCCAAATTTCCGCAAAGGTAGTTTTTGGCAATGACCTTCGACTGCCAGCTGATTTGAAGTATGGGATAGATGCCGATGCGGAGAGAAATGTCAAGAAATCCACTGGTGTCTTAGAAGAAGAGCTGAGAGAGATACATGATCTGGTAAGGCAACGAGCAAAGATTATGAGTGACAAGATGAAAGCAAGGTACGATAAAGCAATTAATTCGGAAATGTTTCAGGAAGGAAATTTGCTGCTGTTATACAACCCACAACGAAAAAAAGGTTTGTCCCCGAAATTGCAGTGTAATTGGGAAGGCCCGTACAAAGTTGTAAAAGGGATCAATGATGTAGTGTGCCGCATACAAACCATTGGCAAACCACGAACCAAAATGAAAGTGGTCCATTTGGAAAGGCTGGCAGCGTTTAGATCGGGAGATTTGTCTGATCGGGACGATCAGACTTAAGTGAAGGACAGTGTTACGAATATTAGCAACATTAAGGGGTACTGCCATCTCTAAGCCGATGTTAAGCAGCGCCTTGTATGCACATCCATAAATCAATCATTATGTATCTACATAAACAAATAAATCACTATGTCTACACATATGTACATACACGCAGCTGAGAAGCAAAGCCCAACCACATGCATATATCTAAGATACTCTTGAAAGCATGCAATGAGAGAAGCTATAAAATCGTGCAATTGTAGTTACAGCTGAGAAATTTGATAGCTGATGGCCAACTAGAAATTCTGGAAATGGAAGCGCCTAGAAGATGCGAACGAGGAAATCAGAGAGTATAAAAGGCAACAACAGTAGAGGCACAATAATTCAGTTTTGATTAAGACGCTATCTGGCGAACAATAGCAGTATTATTTATTGTGAAGTACTTTAATAAAGGCCATTTTTCCATTATTCAATATTGGAGTTATTTATTGAACAGTTTAATGATTCGAACTTAGTAGAAGATTGCAAATAAGGGGAATTGCAAGTAAATTCGTTACAATATGTTTGCTTCATTGCAATGAATTACCATTTGGTCATTTATTTAGAGCATTAGATAAAACAGTCACGAGTGGACCAAGAGCGGCAAGTGAAAAAATATACAAAGACATTCAAGAATGTGAAAAAGTTCAGGTATGCATATGTTAAAATTATTTTATAATATTTTTTCAATCAAATTAAGATAGGAAAATTATACTAATTTTAATTGATCTAAAAAATTTATTTTTCAGGTTGTAAGTGATTTTGAACCAATAGCATTGGAAAACTGCCTTGTATAATCAGTGATGAACAAGAACGATAATTATCTACAGATGTTAAATATTTATATCAAATGGCCAAAGCAATTTCAAATGGTGCTATTTCAGTTGAATTAGCTAACATAAAACCAGGACCAGTTGTACATTCTAGATGACTAACCAAAGCAGCTGGATATTACGTCTATATACAACAACTAATACTCCATCGGAAAATTTTAGAATTGTAGCAGTTTATATTATTACAATTTATGTGCCATTGTGTTTCAATGTAAAATACTATAATTCTTTTGTATACGGCAGTATACTTTTATCAAAGTTTGTTCGTTGGACACGATACCTACCACGTAATTTACTTAAAATTGTAGATGGTGTAATCCAAAATAATTCATATATCGCTCATCCAGAAAACATTTTATTAACAATGTTATTTGATGATAGAAAAGCCATACGTGATAGAGCTATCAAAAAATGTTATACTATCGAGAAAAAATACTTGATCCAACTAAACTCAGAGCTTACAAAAAATATTATATCAATTTTAATGCTTCAGATTATACTGATATAATTGATCCGGATGACGATAATTTACTATCTGAACCGGCATTCACAAGAAATATTCCATACGATCACTTGGTACAATTCTTAGATTATGATAAGCCAACACTAGATGATCCTAATATTCCAATGCATATATAAGGAACAGAAAGATATCTGCATTTGTTTACATCTGTTTCCAAACATGTTATAGAAAAAAAACGCGAAAGTGTTATGGCTGTTACAGCAGAAAGTCGTGAAAAACAACCACGAATGGAGAGCAAAAAAGATTTTAAAAAATAATAAGCTAAAATTAATTTTATTTTGAAAAATACGTTAAAATGGTCAATTCTAAGTAAAAAATAATTTTTTAAATAAATAACATTAAAATTATAAAAATTGTGTTTTTTTGCTTATTACTTGAAAATATAGGTTTTTATACCCAGCGTCCTTTGCACACAGAGTATATTAACTTTGATTGGATAACGGTTGGTTGTACAGGAATAAAGGAATCGAGATAGATATAGACTTCCATATATCAAAATCATCAGTATCGAAAAAAAATTTGATTGAGCCATGTCCGTCCGTCCGTCCGTTAACACGATAACTTGAGTAAATATTGAGATATCTTCACCAAATTTGGTACGCGAGCTTATCTGGACCCAGAATAGACTGCTATTGAAAATGAGCG